>NC_090380.1:89957753-90274594 GCF_036365525.1 Heterodontus francisci | reverse complement strand
CCCTCCCTCTTCTCCCCCCCTCCCTCTTCTCCCCCCTCCCCCTCCCTCTTCTCCCCCTCCCTCTTCTCCCCCCCCTCCCCCTGCCTCTTCTTCCCCCCCTCCCCCTGCCTCTTCTTCCCCCCCTCCCCCTGCCTCCTCCCCCCTCCTCTTCTCCCGCCCCTCCCTCTGCCTCTTCTCCCCCCCCTCCCTCTGCCTCTTCTCCCCCCCTCCCCTCTGCCTCTTCTCCCCCCCTCCCTCTGCCTCTTCTCCCCCCCTCCCTCTGCCTCTTCTCCCCCCCTCCCCCTGCCTCTTCTCCCCCCCCTCCCCCTGCCTCTTCTCCCCCCCCTCCCCCTGCCTCTTCTCCCCCCCCTCCCCCTCCCCCTGCCCTCTTCTCTCCCCCCCCCCCTCCCCCTGCCTCTTCTCCCCCCCCCCTCCCCCTGCCTCTTCTCCCCCCCCCCTCCCCCTGCCTCTTCTCCCCCCCTCCCCCTGCCTCTTCTCCCCCCCCTCCCTCCTGCCTCTTCTCCCCCCCCTCCTCCCCTGCCTCTTCTCCCCCCCCCCCTCCCCCTGCCTCTTCTCCCCCCCCCCCTCCCCCTGCCTCTTCTCCCCCCCCCCTCCCCCTGCCTCTTCTCCCCCCCCCCCTCCCCCTGCCTCTTCTCCCCCCCCCCCTCCCCTGCCTCTTCTCCCCCCCCCCCTCCCCCTGCCTCTTCTCCCCCCCCCTCCCCTGCCTCTTCTCCCCCCCCCTCCCCCTGCCTCTTCTCCCCCCCTCCTCCCACTGCCTCTTCTCCCCCCCCCTCCCCTGCCTCTTCTCCCCCCCCCTCCTCCCTGCCTCTTCTCCCCCCCCCCCTCCTCCTGCCTCTTCTCCCCCCCCCTCCCTCCCTGCCTCTTCTCCCCCCCCTCCTCCCCCTGCCTCTTCTTCCCCCCCCCCCTCCCCCTGCCTCTTCTTCCCCCCCCTCCCCCTGCCTTCCTCTTCTTCCCCCCCCCCTCCCCCTGCCTCTTCTCCCCCCCCCCTCCCCCTGCCTCTTCTCCCCCCCCTCCCTGCCTCTTCTTCCCCCCCCCCCTCCCCCTGCCTCTTCTCCCCCCCCCTGCCTCTTCTCCCCCCCCCCCTCCCCCTTGCCTCTTCTCCCCCCCCCCCTCCCCCTGCCTCTTCTCCCCCCCCCCTCCCCCTGCCTCTTCTCTCCCCCCCCCCCTCCCCCTGCCTCTTCTCCCCCCCCCTCACCCCTGCCTCTTCTCCCCCCCCCCCTCCCCCTGCCTCTTCTCCCCCCCCCTCCCCCTGCCTCTTCTCCCCCCCCTCCCCTGCCTCTTCTCCCCCCCCCTCCCCCTGCCTCTTCTCCCCCCCCTCCCCCTGCCTCTTCTCCCCCCCCTCCCCCTGCCTCTTCTCCCCCCCCTCCCCTGCCTCTTCTCCCCCCCCTCCCCCTGCCTCTTCTCCCCCCCCAGCCCCCTCCTGCCTCTTCTCCCCCCCCAGCCCCCTCCTGCCTCTTCTCCCCCCCCAGCCCCCTCCTGCCTCTTCTCCCCCCCCAGCCCCTCCTGCCTCTTCTCCCCCCCCAGCCCCCTCCTGCCTCTTCTCCCCCCCCAGCCCCCTCCTGCCTCTTCTCCCCCCCCCAGCCCCCTCCTGCCTCTTTCCCCCCCCCCAGCCCCCTCCTGCCTCTTTCCCCCCCCCCCAGCCCCCTCCTGCCTCTTTCCCCCCCCCCAGCCCCCTCCTGCCTCTTTCCCCCCCCCCAGCCCCCTCCTGCCTCTTTCCCCCCCCCCAGCCCCCTCCTGCCTCTTTCCCCCCCCAGCCCCCTCCTGCCTCTTTCCCCCCCCCCCCAGCCCCCTCCTGCCTCTTTCCCCCCCCCCAGCCCCCTCCTGCCTCTTTCCCCCCCCCCAGCCCCTCCTGCCTCTTTCCCCCCCCCCAGCCCCCTCCTGCCTCTTTCCCCCCCCCCCAGCCCCCTCCTGCCTCTTCCAGCCCCCTCCTGCCTCTTTCCCCCCCCCCAGCCCCCTCCTGCCTCTTTCCCCCCCCCCCAGCCCCCTCCTGCCTCTTTCCCCCCCCCCCCCCCCAGCCCCCCTCCTGCCTCTTTCCCCCCCCCCCCCCAGCCCCCTCCTGCCTCTTTCCCCCCCCCCCCCAGCCCCCCCCTGCCTCTTTCCCCCCCCCCCCAGCCCCCTCCTGCCTCTTTCCCCCCCCCCCCAGCCCCCTCCTGCCTCTTTCCCCCCCCCCCAGCCCCCTCCTGCCTCTTTTCCCCCCCCAGCCCCCTCCTGCCTCTTTTCCCCCCCCCCAGCCCCCTCCTGCCTCTTTTCCCCCCCCCCAGCCCCCTCCTGCCTCTTTTTCCCCCCCCCCAGCCCCCTCCTGCTCTTTCCCCCCCCCCCAGCCCCCTCCTGCCTCTTTCCCCCCCCCCCAGCCCCCTCCTGCCTCTTTTCCCCCCCCCCAGCCCCCTCTGCCTCTTTTCCCCCCCCCCAGCCCCCTCCTGCCTCTTTTCCCCCCCCCCCAGCCCCCTCCTGCCTCTTTTCCCCCCCCCCAGCCCCCTCCTGCCTCTTTTCCCCCCCCCAGCCCCCTCCTGCCTCTTTTCCCCCCCCCCAGCCCCCTCCTGCCTCTTTCCCCCCCCCCCAGCCCCCTCCTGCCTCTCTTCCCCCCCCCCAGCCCCCTCCTGCCTCTCTTCCCCCCCCAGCCCCCTCCTGCCTCTCTTCCCCCCCCCAGCCCCCTCCTGCCTCTCTTCCCCCCCAGCCCCCTCCTGCCTCTCTTTCCCCCCCCCCCCCCCATTGCTCATAATATTGTTCATGGTTGAATTTTGCATTAAGACAATAAACTACTATGTTTGTCTTCAAATCTAATTGTTTCATTTGTTTCCTAGATCACACTAAACAGCCATCAATTCCTGCAATATTAGTTTTCCTAAAAGGAGTAAAAGTGGTTACAAAATAATATTTCAAACTGACTGGAGCAAACCTTACAGCAGTATTTCTGAAAGCATTATCATGACGACAGAAACAACGGTGCAATTTCACCAAGCTTTGCCTAAAGTTGTAAGTGTTGCGCAAAACCTTTAAACATTGGCACGTTCCATAATGCATGATGTGGGGTCCTGGACTCAGGCTCACAACAGGCAGCGCAATGGTTAGCACCGCAGCCTCACTGTTCCAGCGACCCGGGTTCAGTTATGGGTACTGCCTGTGCACAGTTTGCAAGTTCTCCCTGTGACCACGTGGTTTCCGCCGGGTGCTCTGGTTTCCTCCCACAGCCAAAGACTTGCAGGTTGATAGGTAAATTGGCCATTGTAAATTGCCCCTAGTGTAGGTAGGTGGTAGGAGAATGGTAGGGAATATGGGATTAATGTAGGATTAGTATAAATGGATGGTTGTTGGTCGGCACAGACCCGGTGGGCCGAAGTGCCTGTTTCAGTGCTGTATCTCTAAATAAATAAATAAATTAGTTCATTAGTAGTAGTTTTTGCACTGGTCGGTCACAAATTTTTTTTACGTTCAGGGTAAGGGAAAGTCTAGGAACTATTAATATTTTAAATATTGTACTGTGCAGCTAAGATTGTGATTTTGCTGATATTGGGCAATGACTCCACCTTGCATATGTTCATGAAGACTTGCAACATAATTGTTTACATCTTGGTAGTGGTGCACTCACCTGTGCTGCTAGCTACTAATACTAAATTTTTTAAAACTAATACCAAATAGCTACTTGTCAAGAACTATGCAACAGTAACATTAAACAGCAGTAGTTGTATTTAGATGACTCAAAGGAAGGACTTGATTACTCCACTTCTGGTTATAGATTGAACTCTCCATCTACTAAAATGTATTTTACTTTATAGATTATCATGTGTATGTATATACTGGACAATAAAGCTTATTATTCTCATTCCTTAGTTTCAAACCTGTTCTCATCCACTCCTGTGTCTGCAGATCTTGGTTACATGGACTGTCCTTACAACTCATGTTTGGTAATTTACTCGGTTGTCTCTTTTCTTGGTTGCTGTCCTTCCATCACTATCAGGGCTTGCTTGCTGTAAGGTTTTGACCTGATTCTCAGCTGCTTTAATGCAGCATTGAGCTTCTTGGCAGCTCAACTCTGACCAAATCCCCATATAATTTGGCCTTCCTTCTCTGCTACTTTCACACTCCTACCCTCCCTCTCTCAGCCCCCTCGCTATGTCTGCAAATGGATCTCAAATGCTAGCTCATGTCATGCCTCATTTGCTCTTGCTCTCTGGCCAGCAGTTTCATCCGCTACGCTCCCTCTTGTATTCCCTTGTTTACCAAGCCCTTATGCTTGCCTGTCTTTCTCGTATCTCTCTCTGCTGTTGCTTACGCCTCGTTTCTATTCAAAGTATTCTTTTGTTTACATTTCCCTCATTTACTGACTTTCTTTTACAGTACTGGAGGAGCAGAAATGTCCTCTAACTACATTTTGGGAAAAGCCATTATCTTGGGAGTTTGGCACAAATTCTGTTGCCTAGCCACTGACCCCATCCCTCTCCCTGGCAACGGCTATACTGTTTGCAATCTTGGTGTCATATTTGATCCTGAGATGAGCTTCCAACCACAGATCCTTGGGATCACTAAGATTGCCTAATATCAACACCATAACATTGCCCCTGCCTCACCTTAGCTGCTGCTGAAATCTGCATCCATGCTTTGTTCCCTCTAGACTTGACTATTCCAATGCACTCCTGGCCAGCCTTCCACCTTCAGTAAACTTGAGGTCATCCAAAACATTGCTGCACGTGTCCTTACTTGCACCAAATCCGGTTCACCCATCACCCCTGTGATCATTGACCTACACTGGCACCCCGTTAAGCAACACCTCAATTTTAAAATTCTAAACATTGCTTTCAAATCCCCCTATGGCCTCGCCTGCTTCCTATATCTGTAACCTCCTCCAGTCCTACAACCCTCTGAGATACCTGTGCTCCTCCAGTTCTGGCCTCTTGTGCATCCCTGCTTTTAATTGCTCCACCATTGGAGGCCGTGCTTTCAGCTGTCAAGGCCCTAAGCTCTGGAGTTCCCTCCCTAAACCCCTCCACCTCTTATCTCCTTTTGGACACTCCCTTAGAACCTACCTCTTTCACCAAGTTTTTGGTCACCTGCCTTATATCTTCTTATGTAGCTCAGTGTCAAATTTTGTCTAATTACACTAATGTGAAGCGCCTTGAGACGTTTTACTACATTAAAGGTGCTATTTAAATATAAGTTGTCGTTGCTGTTACTTAGCCTCTCTGCATGCTGTTCTTCATTACACTTCTTTTGCAACCTCAAGATGTGCACTCTTGCCATCATTTTCCCTCTCGTTCAATTGATTGGGCTGTAGTGACTCTCTATCAGCTTGCCTTTACTCACTGTTCAGGCCAGATCATTGCAGTGTCACAACCGAGTGACTATTTGGGTCAAAGTTTGGGCTTCGCTGATGTTGTATTTTTGTTTTCTTTTAATTTTGTGTGAAGCTGATGCTGAGCAGAGAGGCCAGGTCCATGGTTGCAGCTGAAATAGGTAGACCAATAGTTTATGATCAAACTGTAATTACAGATCAAATCTAATTTTTAAAAAGTAAGACTAAGATGCCCTACTGTGTGCATAAAATTCTAATGTTCCTTGTCCTTTTTTTTTAAAAAAAAACAAATCCACTTGGCACCTGTAGAATGTCTAAATTGGAAGGGTGCTAATTTCAATGGGATGAGAGTGGATCCAGCCAGGGTAAAACAGTACTGGTCTCCTTATTCAAAGAAGGATGTAAAGGCGTTGGTGGCAGTACAGAGAAAGTTTACTAGACTAATATCTGGAGTGGGCGGGCTGACTTACGAGGAAAGATTGGACAGGCTAGGCTTGTATCCGCTGGAATTTAGTTTAGTTTAGAGATACGGCACTGAAACAGGCCCTTCGGCCCACTGAGTCTGTGCCGACCATCAACCACCCATTTATACTAATCCTACACTAATCCCATATTCCTACCACATCCCCGCCTGTCCCTATATTTCCCTACCACCTACCTATACTAGTGGCACAAGAGTAAGAGGCGACTTGATTGAAACATATAAGATCCTGAGGGGTCTTTACAGGGTGGATGTGGAAAAGATGTTTCCCCTTATGACAGAATCTAGAACTAGGGGTCACTGTTTAAAAATGAAGGGTCGCCCATTTAAGACAGAGATGAGGAGAAATTCTTTGTCTCAGAGGGTGGTGAGTCTTAGGAATTCTCTTCCTCAAAAGTTGGTGGAAGCAGAGTCTTTGAATATTTTTAAGGCAGAGGTAGATAGATTCTTGATAAGCAAGGGGGTGAAAGGTTATCGGGGTAGCCATGAACTTACTGAATGGCTGAGCAGGCTCGAAGGACCGAGTGGCTTACTCCTGCTCTTAATTCATATGTTTGTATATAAAACGGAATCAAGACTGACAGCAAAAATCAGTAACAGAACAATGGGGAGTCTTTAAGCAGAAAATGCTTCAGGTACAGGCTAGGTACATTCCAACAAGACCAAAAGGAAGGGGGACCAAAGCCAGGACTCGTTGGATGACGCGGGTGATGGAAAATATGATGAAACAGAAATACAGGATGTATGATGCATACATATTAAGTGAATATCTTCCAGTGATAATTGGGTCAGATACAATAAGTTAAAAGGGAAAGTGAAGAGGAAAATAAGACTGGCAAAGAGAGAATAGGAGAATAGAATGACAGTTAACATAAAAGAGAACCCAAAAATCATCATCTGGCATGTAAATAGTGTCACACTCACGAAGGAAACAGTGATGAAATATGATAGGAATTTGAGGAATTATGAAATAAAAGTCAACTGTTGAACTGAACTACAAAAAATGGACACATTTGTGCCACAGACAAAATGGAGTAGAGATCAGGTGAACCCTTCTATGCTATCAATAAACCTGTTTGTCTGTGGAAGATGAAACTCATTATCCACATCTGAATTAACTTTGGGGAAATCAAATTGAAATGGAAAACAGCCCATTCCATCCTAACAACTCATCTGCAGGAATGGAGCTAACAAAGAATTTTGCAGACAGACTGGCTCTGAAGTCAAGGCCAGGATAACAGCTGTGAAATAACACCTATTTATCAGAATGGACCCAATTTAGATGCCATCATGTAACAAAGGTTCCCATATCTTGGAAAATTGTATGAATCACCCTAGGGGAGCGAGCTCTTAGTCATGACTGACATCCCAACCTCACAAGTTTCTACTTTAAAGGGTATCTTTCTGGAGAGGGAGAACAGCCAGAGAAGTTATTTTCCAGCCGTGACATAGTTCCAGCTAAGCAGGAGCCCTGCCGATAACATCTTTTAACTACTGCAGCAGATAAATTGCAAGGTGGCTTTGGAACTCCCCCACCTGTGAAAGTGAACCGGGATTTCCACCAAAGACTTCGGATTCAGGCTTAATCACAAGAGACCTGTGACACTTCATTCTTTTCAAGGCAAAGAACATTCAGGCCTGCACCGTTGAAAGATTTCCTTCCGAAAAGCTTCTAAAGGTTTCTTAAAACAACAAACTCTTTTACAACAATGGGACTCGAAATGCCTGGTACCACTCTACTCTCTATCTTTTCTTGTGTGTGTGTGTGAATGCGTGAGTGGGTGAAGTCGAACATTTTTCCATTATTGTGTAAAATAAACCTCTTTCTTAACCTAAGAGAAAACCTGTCATTTGTCTATTTACTTGACTTTTAAAACAGTCAGGGACTAAAACACTATTTTTAAAACAGTATCTGCGGTCAGTTGAGAGGTGAAAGTGGCAGTCACCCACACTACTTCCCATCTGTCCATAACAATAGTAAACAGGTAGTAAGAGGTGAGGTCTATTGGGAACAAAGAGGGTGATAAATGTTGACAGGCACAGGGCAAGGCTAGAACACTTAATGAATACTCTGTATCAGTGTTTCTAAGGAAGAAGATGCTGACAAAATATCAGTAGAAGCGAAGATATAGCTAATGGATAGAGTGAAAATTGAGAGACAGGATGTACTGGAAAGGCTGGCTGTCCTCAGATGGGATAAATCGTCTGGTCTGAATGGCTTACATTCCAAGTTGCTGAAGGAATTGGGGGTTGGGATAGCGGAAGGGCTTGTCATAATCTTCCCTAAATACTGGGGAAATGCCAGAGGATTGGAAAGTGGAAAATATGGCATGCTTATTCAAGAAAGGGTATAAGGACAATCCTAGTAACTGCAGACCAGTCAGTTAAACATCAGTGCTGGGTAAGGTTTAAGAAATAATAATCAGGGAATAAAATCAACACACACTTGGAGAGATTCAAGTTAATTAAGTTTAACCTGTGCAGATTTGTAAAAGGCAGATCATGCTTGACTAATCTAATTGAATTCTTTGATGAAGTAACAGAGAGGGTTGATAAAGGGAATGCAGTGGATGTTGTCTATATGAGTTTTAAGAAAGCATTTAGAAAAAGTACCACATAAGGGATTGTTAACAAAATTGAGGCTCATGGAATAGGTGTCAGTTTAGATAAAAAATTAACTAAGGACAGAAAACAGCAGGTCATAGTAAATGATTATTTTTGTGACTGGAGGATGGCTGACAGTGGTGTTCCCCAAAGATCAGTGCTAGGACCACTACATTTTTTGATATATATGATTTGGATATTGGAATACAGAGTAATATTTCGAAATTTGTTGATACCAAAATTGGAGGAGTGACAGTGAGGATGATACAAAACAACTGCAACGGGACATAGATAGGCTAGCAAAATGGGCAGACAAGTGGCAAATGGAATTTAATACAAAGAGGTGTGAGGTTATGCATTTTGGCAGAAGGGATAGGGAGAGACAATATAGACTTAATGGCATATTTCTATAGCGTATGCAGGGACAGAGGGATCTGGGGTGCACGTGCATAAATCTTTGAAGGTGTCAGGACATATTGAGAGAGTAGTTAGCAAAGCATTTGGGATCTTGGGTTTCATAAGTAGAGAGATTGAGTACAAATACAGGGAAGTTGTGCTGAACCTTTATAAAGCTCTGGTTAGGCCACAACTAGAATAATGCATACAGTTCTAGTCACCACACTTTAGGAAGGATGTGAAGTCCTTGAAAGGGTGCAGTGATTAATCAGAATAGTTCCAGGGATGAAGGAATTTTAGCTACAAGGATAGGCTGAAGAAGCTGGGTTGTTCTACTTGGAGCAAAGGGGATTGAGAGGTTTAGATAAGGTAGACAAGGAAGAACTGTTCCCATTGGCAGATGGTACAGAGACTAGGGGACACAGATTTATGGTTTTGGGAAAGAGATACAGGGGGAATGTGAAGAAGAACTTTTTACGCAGCAGGTGGTAAAGTCCTGGAACTCGCTGCCTGTGAGGGTGGTGGAAGCAGGGATAATCAGTGATTTCAAAAGGAAATTGGATGGGCACTTGAAGAGAATAAACTTGCAGGACTATGGGGATAGAGTGGGGAAATGCGACTGATTGGATTGCTCCACAGAGAGCCAGCATAGACCCGATGGACCGAATGGCCTCCTCCTGTGCCATAAATGACACTATGATTCTACATGACAAATACAGTTGAATACAACTTAAGTTTTCAACTGATTACTTGACTCATTTTTCATTGAAAAGAAAATTAAATCTGTTGCAGTAATATAGTTGTTGACAGTCTCACTTCTAAATCATACAAATTAAACACAATAGATTTACTTTGGACATATGGAATAATTATGGAAATGAAAATATAATAACCAGTAACTCGATAGTACAGATTATGAGGGTTAATTAACAACTAGATCACATCTGAAATATGGCACTTGTTTGTTAATAGATCAATACTATTTACTGACAGTAGAAAAACCCAATAAGGTTTATGTGTATTGATTCTGGCAGAGGTAGGAGATTGGAATTTTATATAATTCATTTCTCATGTCTGTTCATTTTGCTTTGTGGCTGGTGCCGTTGGAACTGTATCCAAGCACCACACAATTCTGTAAACCTTCAAATTCCGGCTTAATAGCAAGGTGGAGTACACTAGTGGTTTAAATGTCAATAAGAAAGTATCTGACTGAAGGTGATTTATTTATTTCGAGATACAGCACTGAAACAGGCCCTTCAGCACACCAAGCCTGTGCTGACCAACAACCACCCATTTATACTAATCCTACATTAATCCCATATTCCTTACCACATCCCCACCATTCTCCTACCATCTACCTACACTAGGGGCAATTTACAATGGCCAATTTACCTATTAACCTGCAAGTCTTTGTGGGAGGAAACCGGAGGACCGGCGGAAACCCACGCGGTCATAGGGAGAACTTGCAAACTCCGCACAGGCGGTACCCAGAACTGAACCCGGGTTGCTGGAGCTGTTAGGCTGTGGTGCTAATATGAGATGCTGTTTAGTGTCAGAGCTATGCTAAAATGGGACGTGGTGGTTCATGATGTGTAAGCTCAGCAAACATTGCAAAAAAATGTACTAATGCTCTGTTTTTCCCCTTTAGGAACTTCATGCTCATCTCAACGCCTCAATCAGCAGTACTACAATGGAGAAGCTGATACTGCAGAAACCACATCTCAACTTTCAGCATAACATGACCGCTATCAGAAAAGGCCAAAAAAGGACCTTAGACGAGTGTGTATCAGTAACAATGAGCTTAAGATCATAATGAGTTTTAACTGCTTAAACTACTTTACTTACAGAAGAATAAGCCAAACTTAATAATATTGGCATGATTGCTAAATAAGACAAACACAGTAAGAAAAATATTCAAATACAAATTTACGTAGTTTTGTCAGTGGTCTTTTAAAGGCTTTTATAGGTAAAATTATGTCCCGCAGTGCCATTGTGTTTTACTAACATTTTTCTGAATGGAGTTTGCTAAATTTGGTAGTGGGGCAACATTGGTCTACTCCAATCGCTAATGTCCCACCAGAGAGCTGGGACCTTCCTTATCTATATTTCTCAGTATCATATTACACAGTGCTTTTATCTACGAAGACAGCAGAGAAATCTTTTTATGTTACACACCACTATCCTTGTACCTGCTGTATAGCCAGTTACTTTGAGGTGCAAGAGACCAACCAGGTTGGCTCGTCCTCAGATTTTCCTTACTTTGTTATAGGGAAACATCTCACCTCTGTTGCATTCTTCTCAATAACTCGGTTGTGATTAGGAGTTCACTATAAAGCAATTCATATTCTAATAACTTAGTAATGCAGCATATTAAGTATCTTTACAATTTACTTTTACACTGAGGCACTGCAGCCCTATATCTAATTTTGGTTAGATAACATGTATATGAATTAGTACAGATGTTTAAATTTGTGTTCAGCATACTTAGATAATTCCTTAAAAAATAGAGTGCATTAAGTTTGGGTAAATGCCAAAGAAGATAAAGAGCAAGGTTGAGGTTAGTATGCATAAATCTGCAACTGTATCATTGGGGACGCATTTGTGCTTCAAGCTTGTGAACAGTCCTAATGTAAATGCAGCCTAAAATTGGGGCCCCATCTGACATTAGTTCAGGGTCAGATCAAATCTTAACTGTGCTATACAAAGTCACTGTTGATATGAAGCAGAAACTGCTTCAACTGTCTACATTTGTAGGGTAAATGCACCCCATGAGTAAAATTTAAATTGCTGAAAAGAATTACGTTTCCTGATTTATTTTTTGGTTACATTGTGTTTTTTTTTCTTTCACAGATGCTTTGAGATGTTTAAAGTAGTTCATCAACTAACTGACAATGTTGAACACATTTTCATGGTAAATAACATTTTCACTTTTTCTACAAGAACTGGAAGTTATTCCAAATTAAATTTGTGATGATAAATATTGGTCTTCCTAGTTCAGGGTACCAAACATGAATTTTCTTTTGAATCACTGGGACGGATATTCCCTTGGAGTGGTGTTGAGGCACCCGCTGAGCTGTGTGGTAGTTCCAGCCACTCCATCATGTGGCTGGGAGGCCTGGCCAATTTTGAAGACTGGATCTTATTTGCGTGTTGTTGGTGGATTGTCCACCTGGTGCAGTCACTGACAAGCATCCCATCCAATTGGGAAGCAGAATTTTAATTGCGCGCCTCCACTATTTAAAAGGTGAATGCATCTCTTAGAGAAGTATACAATCACCCTCACAAAAGTGTTGTCTGCTGACTGGAAGCAATTACAGGGCAATTTATAATGTTTGAGTAGACCTCAAATGTAAGTTCTGTTGTTTAATTTTTCAATAGTAGCAGTTTATTCTGTGACTCTCAAATGTAAATTCTGTTGTTTCTCCACTGGCTGGAAGCACCTGCAAACCATCAAGAGCAAAAGCTCCACACTGCAGTTACTTTGTAGTGGAGGTACTGATGGAGCAGGTGCTGGACAGGAGGCATATTTTCTTCCTAATTGCAGTCCTGAAAGGAAATTACTGAGGTGATGAGTGCATACAGCTGTCCTCTGAGGATGTACGTTTATAATATGAAGTATAAATTTTCCTCTCAGGTAGCGAAAGAGGTCATCAAAGAATTTGCAGCTGATGGCGTGAAATATCTTGAGCTGCGGAGCACACCACGAGAGGAGAAAACTACAGGTAGTATTACATGATTATATGAATACATTAAAATTAGCAGCGACCAATTATTAGAATCCATACCATATTTTAGTGGGGAAAAAAGCCCTTTGGTGATACCACTGACATGGAATCATAGAATGGTTACCGCACAGAAGGAGGCCATTAGGCCCATCATGTCTGTGCCAGCTCTCTGCAAGAGCAACTCATCTAGTCCCACTCCCCCACCATTTCCCCATAGCCATACAATTTTTTTCTCTTCGGATAATAATCCAGATATCTCTTTTGAAGGCCTAGTTGAATCTGCCTCCACCATGCTCTCAGGCAGCACATTTCAGACCCACATGATGCTTATATTGTCAACCTCTACACATCACAATTAAACACTTATAATAAAGCTGCCACTCAGACTAGCACCTGTAAAGAGCGACAGAAGATTTTTACAGAGTTATTGGGACAGATTTTTAACTTGCTGTATGGGCATAAAACTGCCATTATAGATGGCAGTTCTTGAAACCACCTGATTATTATTTCCAGTGAAAACAATTGAAATTAAAGTCCTGAAATTTCTATAACAAGTGGCTGATTCACCATGCCCGGGTAATAAGTTGAAAATCTACTCCATGATGTCAGCTTGTGTATTGCTGTCTTCCCAATGGCTTTCTATGCATGCATGCTTGCACACCTGCACAGTGCTTCAAACTCAATGTGAAAAAGCCAAGAAAATTTTAATTTTTAGGAGGCAGGTAACTGTTGGTTGTCTACTAATAAAAATGTTAAAATTGAAGTTTAAAAAACTCCCATGCAGTCCAATGGATTTCACATTTAAACCTTTAAAAACTTGACTTTATAGTTAAGCTGCAGTGAGCATGAAGCCAAAGTGGCAAGAGACCAACTGCCACATTTGGTCTTGCAGCTCTTCCTGACATGCATTTAAGCTGCTTTCACACCTGAATTGCAGCAGACAGTTTGTTTAACCATTTTGCATTGATCCAAATTATGTCTATACATCACCTTTTCAGCTACGTCTGCTGAAAAATGGTAAAATAAAACACAAAGCTTTTTTAAATATGGATGTATATCTAAATAAACATATGACACTGAAGTTGCAATAGTAACTGACATTCTACTGATGTTTGTAAACCACTCTTGTAGTTTATATAGTCAGTTGAATTATGACTTTAATGTCACCCATCTATTACCCCATATTTAATTTCTTCAGTAAATATAGTATTACAGAAGAACTACATACAGAATGTTTGAACAACTTGAACTTTTAATCTTGAAAGTGAATGCCAGAAAGTACAATTAGATGCAGGTAAACTTGAATTTCCTGTACAAATTGTACTTGATTCGCAGACAATCTCTCCTTTTGTTTCCATGTTTTCGTTCTCAGGATAATATTCTGAAAACCAGTTCTTCTTTTGCTCTGATGAAATGGTCAGCATAATGAATAACATTTTAAAGATTTTTTAATTTTAGAAAATATTATTTGCCTGGAAAATGAGATTTAAGCATTCTCAGCTGTCATCTTAAACCCCATGATCTGACTGTCAAATCCTGTCAACAGATTTGGTGAATTCAGTGTAAGAATGCGTTTTATAAATAAGAGCTCTGACTAACCCTCAAAGTGTGTTCACTGGTTCTAAGGTACTGGTAATATAAGTATTGCTGCTTCTACTGTGAGATGGCAACTGTGGAGAACTCTGCAACTTGGGCTGCCAAGTTGAAGGAGGCAGCGTAGCAATGAAGGTTATATATTGGGAGACAAGCCAGTGGAAAACTGAACTCTCTATTGGCCTATTATTAGGTAATATGGGTGAGACGGGTTAAAATGTAGAATGCTAATTCCAGTAAAATAAAAAAAAGTACATAAATGATACTTAGCAAAATTGAGAAGATCGTTAAAAGCAACATAGAATAGTTTTACTCAAGATGATTCTGTCTAAATTGTTATTTCCAGTGCCCTTGCAAGGAAAGGCACATTCCATCTGAACCTTAAACATCCATATGTGATACTGCCTGTTACTAAACTCATTAACAACTAAAGAATGGTCTGAAGACCTCGAGAAAGAGATGAGGAACTTATTTAAGAAAATGGAAAACAGGATGATTAAAGGGTTGGTCAGCCTCACCCATGTCTATAGGATTATGTACACCATACACAGACAATTTCATTAAAAAAAACTTGTAAATAAAAAAAGTAGGGTATCTAAGACAGTGTGACATGACGGGAATTTGGCTTCATCCAGGGAAGACTGAACTCAGTAATTGTAACTTGAGAGATTGTTTACCCAACTGACTTTACTTGGTTGCAAGTACAAAATCTTGAACAAAGTACTGGCTTGTGAGCATTCTGACATACCGCTGTTGATTAATCTTGCATAACTAGGTCAACATTCTTAGCATTTTATTTCTTCATACAGGAATGACTAAGAAGTCCTATGTCGAGGCGATACTTGAAGCTATAAAACAATGCAAACAAGAGGGCATGGACATAGATGTAAAGTATGTGAACTTTTTACTATATAAGCTGATCTCCTGTGGTGGTGTTCACGGGCATTCTGGGATCTCGAGCATTATTGCAATGGCTAGCTGCTAAAATGGAGTTGTGTTTTACTTACTTTGTCCCTTTAAAGCCACTGCTCAAGTACTAACTCTGGAATTGGTCTAAATAGGCACATCTTGAAGTTGATAGAGGCATATTGATGTGAAAAGTTTCTGTAGATTGGAAACAACTTGTAAAACTATTCCATGTTTCTTTTCTTTGTCTTCTCAATTTTTCTAAATATTATTTTTCAAAACTAAGGATGTGTAGAAAGATGTGCCAAATTTTGATAGAGGTGTTTAAAATCATGAGGGGGCGAAACAGAGTAGGCTAGCGAGAGCCTGTTCCAATTGGCCGTAGGGTTGAGAACCAGGAGACACAGATTTTAAGTGACTGGCAAAAGAACTAAAGGTGACATGAGGAAAAACTATTTTCTGCAGCCAGTGGTTAAAATCTGGTATGCACTGCCTGTAAGGGTGGTGGAGGCAGATTCAATCATGGCTTTCAAAAGCGAATTGGATAATCACCTAAAGGGAAAAAAAAATTGCAGGGCTACAAGGAAAGGGCAGGGGAGTAGAACTAGCCAAATTGTTCTTGTAGCAAATGACTCCCTCTGTGCTGTAACCCTTCTATAATTCTGCACATTAGGTACCAGGCTATGAGTGGTTCTAGATTTGGTAATACTAGGGATGGGGTGCTGGTCCTTACCAGCAGTGGGGTGGACTGCAGAAATATTGTAGAACTGAGGCCATCATGAAGTTTGAGAATTGGAGTGGGTGCTTGGGGTTTGGGGGTGGATTCAGCGGGGGTTGCTGGGGTCTCACAACAGAGGTTTCTAGAGAATTGGGTGTTACAGTGATTAGAATGGGGGAAGAGGGGTGAAGAAGTCTGGAAGGTTTGTTACTGGAAGAGCACTGGGGGGGGTGGTGGGGAGATAGGTTTCAGAGTTTGGGAGCATGGAAGAAGAGCTTGGGTTTGGGAGCAATGGGTAGGACATTTCTGGTGCTGAGTGCTTCCCTGGGTCTTACATGAGTAGTGACATCTTGAGGTCTGGCTAGGCTAGGAGGCGGATACTAAGGGAATCTGCCCAATTTACTGCTCAGTGATGGCATTCTTACCTCTGAGGTAGAAGGATGTGGTTCAAATCCCACTCCAGAGACACTAGGCTGACACTTCAGTGTAATACTGAGGGAGATCAGGACTATGTGGAATAGCATCTTTCAGATAAAATGTTAATCCGAGGATCTGTCAGCGTAAAAGATCCTATGGCACCATTCAAAGAGCATAGTGTTCTCCTGGTGTCCTAGCCAACATTTATCCTTCAACCAAGATAACTGCAAGAGATTACCTGGCCATTTATCTCAGTGCTGTTTGTGGGTCCCTGTGTGCATATTGGCTGCTGCATTTTCCTAACTTACATCAATGACTGTACTTCAAAAGTACTTCATTGGCTGCGAAGCACTCTTGAATGTTGTCAAATGACCTCCTATGCAACTATGACAAAGGTAAACTTTCCTTCCTGTCTTCCTTGATCTGTCTGCAGCCGTTGACATAATTAACAATCCTCCTCCAGTGCCTCACCACTGTCATCCAGCTTGGTGGGACTGCTGTCATCTGGTTCCATTCTTATCTATCTAATCGTATCTAGAGCATCACTTGCAATGTCTTCTCTTCCTGCTCCTGCATCGTTACCTCTGGTGTCCCCCAAGGATCTATCATTGGCTCCCTCCTATTTCTCATCTACTTGCTGTCCCTCGGTGACAACATCCAAAAGCGCGACATCAGTTTTCACATGCAGGCTGATGACCCTCAGCTCTACCTCACCACCACCTCTTAGCACTCTGATAATTTAGCAGGAGTTATCAGACATCCAGTACTGTATGAACAGAGATTTCCTCCAGTTAAATTTTGGGAAGACTTTTTGACAAAGTGTCACCTTAAAGGCTGGTTAACAGAATTGAGGCTCACGGAAGTGTCAATTTGGATTAAAAATTGGCTTAAAGATAGAAAACAGCGAGTCATGGTAAATGGTTTTTCAGACTGGAGGAGGATAGACAATGGTGTTCCCAAGGTTCAGTGCTAGGAGCACTGCTTTTTTTCAATATATATAGATGACATAGATATTGGAATACAACGTAAATTTTCAAAATTTGGTGATGATACCAAACTTGAAGGTGTAGCAAACAGTAAGGATGATGCCAATCGACTGCAACAGGACATAGATAGGCTAGCAGAATGGCAGACAAGTGGCAGATGGAATGTAATACAGAGAAGTGTGGGATGATGCATTTTGGCAGAAGGGATAGGGAGAGGCAATGTATACTTAATGGCATAGTTTTGAAGATTGTGCAGGGACAGAGGGACCTGGGGTTCATGTACATAGATCTTTGAAGATATATGGTATATATTGAGAGAGTAGTTAGGAAAGCCTATGGGATCTTGGGCTTCATAAATAGAGGTATTGAGTACAAAAGCAGGGAAGTTATGCAGAACCTTTATAAAGCTCTGGTTAGGCTACAACTAGTGTGTCCAGTTCTGGTCACCACACTTTAGGAAGGATGTGAAGTCCTTGAAAGGATGCAGCGATTTATCAGTATAGTTCCAGGGATGAGGGAATTTAGCTACAAGGTTATGTTGGAGAAGCTGGGGTTGTTCCCCTTGGAGCAAAGGAGGTTGAGGGAGATCTGATAGAGATGTACAAGATGATGACAGATTTAGATAAGGTAGACAAAGAAAAGCTGTTCCCATTAGCTGATGATACAAGGACTAGGGACACAGATTGAAGATTTTGGGCAAGAGATATGGGGAGATGTGAGGAAGAACATTTTTACGCAGTGAGTGATAATGACCTGGAACCCGCTGCCTACGAGGGTGGTGGAAATGGGGACAATCAATGATTTCAAAAGGAAATTGTATAGGCACTTGAGAGAAATAAACTTGCAGGGCTATGGGAGTAGAGTGGGGGAATGGAACTGACTGGATTGCTCTACAAAGAGCTGGCTTGGACCCAATGGGCTGAATGACCTCCTGTGCTGTAATGATGCGATGATTCTAAGACTGAAGCCATTGATTTCGGTCCCTGCTCCAAACTCCATTCCTTAGCTATCGACTCCATCCCTCTTCCTGGCAACAGTCTGAGATTAAACCAGTCTATTCGCAACCCTGGTGTCATATTTGACCCCAAGATAAGCTTCTAACCAGCTCATCTGCTGTTGATGCCTTTGTTACCTTTAGACTTGACTATTCTCATGCACTCTTGGCTGGTCTCCCACATTCTATCCGGCATAAAGCTGAAGTCATCCAAAACTCTGCTGCCCATGTCTTAACTCACACTAAGTCGTGTGCACCTATCACCCCTGTGGTCTCTGACCTACATTGGCTCCCGTTCAAGGAATGTCTTGATTTCAAAATTCTCATCCTTGTTTGCAAATCCCTCCATGGCCTTGCCCCCTCCTTATCTCTGTAGTCTCCTCCAACCCCACAAGGGCTCCTCTGAAATATCTGCAATCCTCTAATTCTGGACTTTTGATAATCCCCAGTTTTAATCGCTTCTACATTGGTGCCTGCACCTTCAGATGCCTAGGCCCTAAGCTCTGAAATTCCCTCCCTACACCTCTCCACCTCACTTTCCTCCTTTAAGACACTCCTTAAAGCCTACTTCTTTGACCAAGCTTTTGATCATCTGACCTAATATTTCCTTTCCTGTCTCGGTGTCATATTTTGCTTAATAATACTCCTGTAATGCGTCTTGGGAGGTTTGAGTACATTAAAGGCACTATATAGATATAAGTTATTGTTAATTAATCATCTCAGAAATGTGAGGAAAAATAACAAAAAACTAGCAATATTAATTTTTATTTCCCTAGATTTCTGTTATCCATAGATAGAAGAGGTGGGCCTATTGTTGCTATGGAAACGGTAAAACTTGCAGAAGAATTCTTTACGTCCACTGATGGGCTGGTGGTTGGCGTGGATCTAAGTGGGGATCCCACAGTGAGTAGTTTGTTTTAAAGGCTGGCTCGGGTCTGCAAATGAAACCCGACCTGAGCCCAACAGAACTACATCCAAGCCCGACCCGGCCTGAGTCCTTCCATTTTTTCCCGCGCCTGACCATCAGTTAACCTACCTTGCGTTTTTCACTTTGTTGTTGATCTGCATAAGCTTAAAATAACTAACAGAACCACCTTTCTGGTCCAACGATTACATTAACATTGGAGCCACTTACCTGAGGTTGTGATAGAGCGTGTCCGCCCCGACCT
Source organism: Heterodontus francisci (assembly GCF_036365525.1). Lineage (NCBI taxonomy): Eukaryota > Metazoa > Chordata > Chondrichthyes > Heterodontiformes > Heterodontidae > Heterodontus > Heterodontus francisci. Next base: position 90,255,318 of record NC_090380.1, on the reverse strand, counting down.
GACCCATGTCATCGGGTCCCGTCGGGTTCGGGTCAAATAACCAGCCTTTAGTTTGTTTCTCGTTAGCTGTGTCAACCCTAATTCAGAACTGCAAGGTGCAATATCTTGTCTTAATCCTTTTATTGGGTTTTTCTACATTCATTTATTTACATTGGTTTTTCAGACAGACAACTGGTGGCATAATCTGACTATGCTCAAGTAAGTGTGTGTGTGTGTGTATATAATACACATACACACAGCACAGTTTAGTAATGAAGTATCTTTTGCATATATTTTAGTTACCTAAACTTTGTCATAGGCAACTGATTAGAGTAGCTTTTGTACAGTACAAGTGTGTATGAATGTTGTATAAATCTACATATGTTAAGATACATTTGAGTTCACAAATTGTAAAGTAGCATGAAAATCATTTTGAAATTATTAAAAATGATTAGCAATCAATATCTGGAGAGGCCTAATATCAGATTAGCAGATGCATATGGATAAATGATCTTTCCTCCAATAAAATGCAGAAAACTGCAAATGTGAGTGACTCAAAGACTGTTTAGTTTATAGTGATGCATTGTTTTCAGTGGAATAGTATAGGCTTATCACCAGTTTTTGTTCTTCCTTTTTAAGGTAGGACACGGCAAGAGTTTTATTGCCCCACTTCATGCAGCTAGAAATATAGGACTCAAACTTGCTGTGCACATGGCTGAGGTAAGGAGTTTGTAAATTTGGAGCATTATCTATTTTGGATGTATTCTAAAATTGAATGTGCATATTTATTCTTCAGATTTTAATCTGTGACTGCATTTATGCACATAATATTGTAAGCATGACCAAATATACCTAAAACATACACAGATAAAAATTTTGCTTGTCATCATGGATGCATTTAAAAATGTTATATCACAAAATATTAACTAACTATTTTTATCATCTTCATTAAGATCCCCCATCAAAATGAAGAATTGGAAATGTTTCTTGGTCTTCCTCCAGACAGGATTGGCCATGGTACATTCCTTCACCCAGAAGTTGGAGGTTCAGAATATTTAGTTGACATCATCAGCAAAAATCAAATACCCATTGGTAATGACAATTATGTTCTATTTCGATATGTAAAAGTTTACAAATTACTTATCGTTATTCTGAATATAGTTTATTGAGGAAAAACTGTAAAAATTATTTTGGGGGGAAAAGTGGAGCATGATATATTGGTTTTGTGATATTCAATGTCACAAGTAACATTCACACCACACAAGCACCAGGCAATGATCATCTCCAACAAGAGAACCTTGACATTCAATGGCGTTACCATCATCAAATCCCCCACCATCAATATCCTGGGGTTTGCCATTAACCAGAAACTTAACTGGACCAACCGTATAAACATTGTGGCTACAAGAGTAGGTTGGAGGCTGGGAATTCTATGGCAAGAAACTCACCTCCTTTCTCCCCAAAGCCTGTTCATCTACAAGGCACAAGTCAGGAGTGTGATACAACTCCCTTTCCAATAACACTCAGAAAGCTCAACAGCATCCAGGACAAAGCAGTCTGCTTGATTGGCACCCCTACCATAAACATTCATTCCCTCCAGAACCAGCACACAATGTATACGATCTACAAGTTGCACTGCATCAACCCACCAAGGCTACATTAAGAGCACTTTCCAAACCCCGATTTCTACCATCTTGTGTCGCATTTGAGCCCGAGATGAGCTTCCAACCTCATATTTGTGTCATCACTAAGACTGCCTATTTCCACCTCTGTGACATTGCCTGACTTTGCCTCTGTCTCAGCTCATCTACTGCTGAAACCCTCATTTATGCATTCATTACCTCTAGACTTGACTACTCCAACGCACTCCTGACTGGTCTCTCACATTCTGTTCTCTGTAAACTTGAGGTCATCCAAAACTCTGCTACCCGTGTCTTAACTCGCACCAAGTCCCATTCCCCTATCACCCCCGTGCTCGCTGACTTACATTGGCTCCTAGTCAAGCAATGTCTTGATTTTAAAATTATCATCCTTTTTTTCAAATACCTCCATGGCTTCACCCCTCCCTATCTCTGTAATCTCCTCCAGCCCACAGCCCTCCAAAATATCTGCACTCCTCTAATTCTGGCCTCTTGTGTATCTCTGGCTTTAATCACTCCACCATTGGTAGCTGCGCCTTCAGTTGCCTAGGCCCCAAGCTTTGGAATATCCTCCTTACACCACTCAGCCTCTCAATCTCACTTTCCTCCTTTATGACACTCCTTAAAACCTACCTCTTTGACCAAGCTTTTGGTCATCTGATCTAACATCTCCTTTTGTGGCTCGGTGTCAAACTTTGTTTTATAATGCTCCTGTAAAGCATCTTTGGACGTTTCATTAAGTTAAATGTGCTATATAAATATACAGTGTTGTAGAAGAACAAGTGCAGCAGATGCATGGGAATACTGCAACCTGCAAGTTCCCCTTCAAGTCACACACCATTCTGACTTGGAAATGTATTGCAGTTCCTTCAGTGCCGCTGGGTCAAAATCCTGGAACTTCCTCCCTAACAGCACTGTGGGTGCACCAATGTCACATGACGGCAGCGGTTGAAGAAGGTAGCTCTCCACCACCTTCTCAATGGCAATCAGGGATGGGCAATAAATGCTGGCCTAGCCAGCGATGCCCACATCCTGTGAACAAATTAAAAAAGAATGCAAGGTGTCATTCTGCACTTGCGATACTTCAAATATGACTTCCCGATACCATGGGATCTTTAACGTCCACATAAGGCGGCAGATGGGGCCTTGGTTTAATGTCTCATTTGAATGATGGCCCCTCCAACAGTGCAGCAGTTTCTCAATACTGCGCTGAAGTGTCTGAAAGAAAGAGAATGAAATGGGGGAAAATGTCTTAAAGCCCTCTGTGAATCATCTAATGGATGAAATCTTTCTCTACAAAAAAATTTTAGTACAATTTGAATAAAGGAAGAAAAAGTTGGGAATTGTTCTAATTTATATCATCAATTTTCCAGAGCTTTGCTTGACATCAAATGTCAAATGTCAGACTGTTTCTTCATATGACCAACACCATTTCCAATATTGGTACAATCGTGGGCACCCCTGTGTGGTTTGTGTAAGTTCAATTACTTTGTCTGCTACTAAATAATGGTGCAAGTACTGAAATGTAAAAGTAACAGATATTCAGCTTTTGTAGAGAACTGAGTGGGTTAGCACACTCAGTGGAATGAACATGTTCTCTCTCTGATGGCTCTACTGGTCCTCATAGAAAGGTTAGGGCAGTCTCAATTTGTGCCTACTTATGTAAACTCACAACACAAGACTACTGATAATTCTGGACTAATAGATCTGCAGGCTTCTGTCAACTGTCATTCAGTTCTCTCTTTTATGTGGCCTGATCAAAATCAGAAATTTACTGTCTATAAATATCACACAAGGAAACACATATAGCCTACAACCCCAACTTCTCTAGTCTCGCCACGTAACTGAAGTTTTCCATCCATGGTATCATTCCAGTAAATCTCCTCTGCACCCTCGAGATCCTTCCTAAAATGTAGTGTCCGGAATTGGCCTCTATACTCCTGAGGCCCAACTTCTCGTGGTAATCAGTCAATGACAGTGGCCAAAATACCCATAATCTCTGCACTCCAGAAAACACTCAATCCAGTTAGGGCACGCATCAACTAGAACTGTGCTGCATCCTAGTTGCTTTTCTGCCTGCTGTTTGTTGCAAGTTCGGTCAGACCAAATGGAAGAAAATGCCCTTATAATTTTTCACAACCTCAGTGTCCCAATGAAGTACATTTGAAGTATAATCATTATTATATTGTTGGAAAACTTGTGATAAATATTGGTCAGGACAATGGGAGCATTGATTGCTCAACTGATTGTGTGAAAATATTTTGGCTGGAATCTTTTGCATGTATTATATTAGGGTGATGTGATGGTAAATGGCTATGCTGTTTCAGGCTTGTAGTGATTAGTATATGTGCCAGCATAAATCTGGTAGGCTGAATAAAATGCTGTTTCATATTTAAAAATTTTGAGGGTTTTAGTATAGTTCCAAATATTCACACTAGGAACTACATCAGTGAGGTATTAAGTGGGCAGGATGTCCCTGTTAATGATTTAACTAATATTGTAAATATCCCTTTAATTGCTCCTTATAAATCTGACTCCCTCTCCGTTAAAATCTATCTTCAACTCATCAGTCGCAGTCAGTATATTCAGTGATGTTTATTGTGCTGTTGTAGATTATAACACAAAGCAATTTTGTTTTTCATTTGTGGGATGTGGGTGTCGCTGGCAAGGCCAGCATTTATTGCCCGTCCCTAATTGCCCTTGAGTGGCCTGTTAGTCCATTTCAGGAGGCATTTTAAGAGTCAACCACATTGCTGTGGGTCTGAAGTCACATGTGGGCCAGACGAAGTAAGGATGGCAGATTTCCTTCCTTAAAGGACATTAGTGAACCAGATGGGTTTAATGAGAACAAATGCACTTATCCTGATCTAATAGCTAACAAAATGAGGCATTAAAATAGATAAAACTTATCAAATCAGCCAGACGTGTTTTTTGCGCATTTGGAAAACTAATTGTTGCTGATGTTTTTCTTCTCCCCAGACTGATGGCAAAGGTGTTTTTGCTAGCGACTTGTCCCAGGAGTATCAGATAGCAGAGACAACATTTAACCTTTCTAAAGCTCAGATATGGGAGCTCTCTTATCAAAGTATTAATCACATCTTCGCTCCAGAGAGTGTAAAATCTGACTTGAAAAGTCGATGGAATGACCTGAAACCAGGACTATGTAACCAAGGCTAACAAAAGATTTGTAATTTGGACAATGCTCCTGGCTCCGTTTTTCTTAGCTGATGATTAGTTTTGGAATCTATCTTGATTGTTTCTAATGACAGACTGATGAAAGAAAATCAACAAATCTGCAGTTCTGAATACTATATGTGATCCTCCCACATGGGCAGTTGTCCTAATTGTCTTCCACATCACCGATAATATTTAAAATAAAAGCAAAATACTGCAGATACTGGAAATTTGAAATAAAAACAATGTGCTGGGAATACACAGCCGGTCTGGCAGCATCTGTGGAGAGAGAAACAGAGTTAACGTTTCAGGTTGATGATCTTTCAAGGTCTCAGACCTGAAACATTATCTCTGTTTCTCTCTCCAAAGATGCTGCCAGACCTGCTGAGTATTTCCAGCATTTTCTGATTTTTTTTTATCACTGATAACAGATGTTGTGTTTTGCTTGGTGCAGTAGGTCCCTCAAAATCAGGAAAAAAATATATAGAACGTGGTTTTGCTTATCATTCGTAGGAGCAGTTTTACAATGTGCAACAATGAAAAAGAATCTATTTTGTGTAATACATTTTTTTCTTCTAAGTCAATGTAAAGCAATTACTTGGAAAATTTTCCCCTCGGACACAAAAATGCAACTATCTAATCTGAATATTTTCAAACAACGGTAGTTTCTCTGTACTTTCTCCACGGTGGAGGTTGGTGACCAGTGCACTTCATGCTTTTCAGTCTGAACTTGGTTGGATTCCACCTGCTCCTTAGTGAACAACAAGAATATTGTCTTTGGAGGAACTTTACTGACTCAGGCACATTGTCTATGGAGCTGTGTTCTGTCTCTATGCTTCACTGTCAGACAAAACCAAATTACTTGTATGTGAAATACACTGCATTTTTATACTCTTAAAAATCCTTTGAAGAACAGAACCTGTTTTGATGATCAATCTGAGAGAGAGGGGTAATCTGCTTCAACAATCTATAAGCAAAAAGGTATGATAATCACTTCTTTGTTTAGACCATTTCAAACTTGCAATTAATACCTGGTTCAAATGACCGTTGATTCAATTGACCTGCTTTAGATCAAGGCAATAGCAACCTCTTTGATTGAACCGGTGACTGTTTTCTTTCGTGGTTCTTTCACCCAACAAGTTTTGCAATCAAAATATTCGCATATTAAGAATATTAAAAAGTGGCCATTTCATCTCTAAACCATTAAATTAATGTGTAACTTCCAGTTTGAGTATAATGTTTACAATTTAAATAAAAAACCATGGACAAGATATTCCATTTTCTTTCATGTGCACTTTTACTATCAAAAATATACCAGCGGTAGCACCAAGGGAACCAATGGTGGTTTTCATACTGATAAATCTGGCTTATCAGTATAGACAGAAATAGCCTAATTATACATCAGTACGTCCATACTTTAAGTGATTGTTGTAAAACAAGAGTTTAGGTAGGTTCTTTTACTTTGATTTTGTTTTGCAAATAATCCAAGAATTGTTTAAGCAGATCTAAAGTGGATCAGTATATGCACATAAGCATGATGGACAGGTTTCTGGAATATTTGAAAGGCACGAGTAATGAAGTGTGACAAAAATCTGATCAAGCATTTGATACATATTTGTGACAAGCACTTGTCTACAGTTCGACAGTGGACTAATATGACTACTTAAGCAATTAAAAAGAACTGTTGGTTAACAACTTCATATTTAGTACTCACCCAAGTCCTTCATCAGAATGGCTTTATAATATTTCTTCTGCAGTGCAGACATCCCATGATACAAAACAATGTCCATCTTTTGAGGTAGCTCAGCAGCAACATCAGCCTTGATTCTTCTCAGGAGGAATGGTTGCATCAAACTGTGGAGCTCTTTGGCTGGGGAAGAAAAAGTATAGTGCCATTAAAATAAAGACAATGACTATTGCTCTTCATATAACACAGTCAAAGCCCTAATCTTTAGTATTGCAATTTAACTAAAATATGTGATCCTTACACCTGATCTTACTATCATTTTGCAGCATCATTTATATTTGATTAATCTATCTTCTGCAAGGGTGCACAACCCTGATGTCTTGATAATGAGTTTTACAATCCAGGTTCAATTACATATCAAAAGATTCAATCAAACTCCCACTTTTAAAATAAAAATACAGAAGTAACTGGAATATTGAAACCACTTTTGGGTGCTCTGGCTGCTTGACTACATGCTTGAGGAGGAAAACGAATCACAGGTTGAAGTTGATGCAGGTCAATCACTGAGATAGTTGAAACTAGGTTTAGAGCTCTTTCTACAGCTGGTTATGCCACCTCCTAAAACTCAGTTACACCTAGACAATGATAATTAATGGCTGTAATGTAGAATAGAATGCTTTCAATGTAAAGTACTCTTCATATAGTTGGATGGAAGAAAATCAAGAAATCACGAATTACTTCTTCTACCTATTAAGATAACTCCCCTTTTGCTGCCAACCAACTAAAGGTCCCTTATGTCTGGTCTCAAAGCCAGGACATAGCTGCTCAACTGACATAAGTAATGGGTACATATGAAACTCATTGCTATAACATAGGTCTTCATCCTTCCTAGTTCTAGATAACAATCCTGGGGCCATTAAGAATGCAGAATTCCCATACTTACCAGACACTATTGACAATTTAAAACATGGTCTTACTTGCCACATCCCATAATATGGCATAACTGTAATCCCTGACACCAGAGTTTCTGATTTAAGCTGCACTGCTGTCAGGGGCCCTAGACAGGTTGTCAGAAAAAGGGTACAAGTGTCATCAATAGACTTCAAACAGCTGGATCAGCAGTATCAGAGAGCTTGGTGCAAACTAGAGTGGGTCACTCTACCATTGATGCAAGATCCAAAAAGACAGAAAAGTGACATGGGATATAATTAGACAAAATTAGCTATTGTGATGGAGTCCACAGTGCGAGACCAGTGGAGGAACATGTACACTGTTTTTGAACAGATGACTTGTTGAATTCTGTTAAGTACACAGACTCTGGTTTCAAAGTTTTTTTTGAGACACACCCTGACTTGAAAATGAAACTAAAAACTTCAGAATCTGGATAAACAGAACTAGTTGGAACCAGATAAAACAAACAAAGTCATTTGACCAGAGGCATGTGACGAGAGCTTTTCAAGCAGTTTTTGCAGATTTCAAGACTGATTTGTTCAAGGAGGCTGAAGGCTGTTTCGGAACATCGGAATATAGAAACAGGAGTAGGCCAATCAGCTCATTGAATCTGCTCTGCCATTCAACTAGATCATGGCTGATCATCTACCTCAACGCCACTTTTCCACGCTATCACCATATCCCTTGATGTCATTAGTATCAAAAAATCTATTCGTTTCTGTCTTGAACATACTCACTGAGCTTCCACAACCCTCTGGGGTAGAGAATTCCAAAGATTCACCACCCTCTGAGTGAAGAAATTCCTCTTCATCTCAGTCTTGAATAGCCTACCCCTTATTCTGAGACTATGTCCCTGGTACTAGACTCACCAGCCAGGGGAAACATCCTATCTACATACTCCCTGTCACGCCCTGTAAGAATTCTGTAAGTTTCAATGAGATTACCTCTCATTTTTTGAAACTCTAGAGAATAAAGATGCAGTTTCCTCAATCTTCCCTCATTGGACAATCCTGCCACCCCAGGGATTAGTCTGGTGAACCTTCGTTGTACTCCCGCTATGGCAAATATATCCTTCCTTAGATGAGACCAAAACTGTTCACAATAGTCCAGGTGCAGTCTCACCAAGGCTCTATACAATTGCAGCAAGACTTCTTTATTCCTGTACTCAAAACACCTTGCAATGAAGGCCCACATACCATTTGCCTTATTAATTGCTTGCTGCACCTGCAATGCTAGCTTTCAGTGACTCATGAACCAGGATACCCAGGTACCTTTGGACATCAACACTTCCCAACCTCTCACCATTTAAGAAATACTCAGCATTTCTGTTTTTTCTACCAAAGTGGATAACTTCACACTTATTCACATTATATCCCATCTGCCATGTTCTTGTCCATTCACTGAGCCTGTCCAAATCCCTTTGAAGCCTCCTTGCATCCTTCTCACAACCTACATTCCCAACTAGTTTTGTGCCATCAACAAATTTGGAAATATTACGTTTGGTCCCCACATTCAAATCATTTATAATAAAAACAAGAAATGCTGGAACCACTCAGCAGGTCTGGCAGCATCTGTGGAAAGAGAAGCAGAGTTAACGAAGTGTTCCGAAGAAGGGTCACTGACCCGAGTTAACTCTGCTTCTCTTTCCACAGATGCTGCCAGACCTGCTGAGTGGTTCCAGCATTTCTTGTTTTTATTTCAGATTTCCAGTATCCGCAGTATTTTGCTTTTATCCAAATCATTTATATAGATTGTGAACAGCTATGGCCCAGCTTGTGGTACCCCACTACTAACAGCCTGTCATCCTTCAAATGACCCGTTTATTCCTACTTTCTGGTTTCTGTCTGTTAACCCATTCTCAATCCATACCAGTATATTACCCCCAATCCCATGTGCTCTAATTATGTTTATTAACCTCTCATGACGGGCCTCATCAAAAGCCTTTTGAAAATCCAAATACACCACATCCACTGGTTCTTTTTTATCTATCCTCAAAAAACTCCCAACAAATTTGTCAAACATGATTTCCCTTTCATAAATCCATGTTGACTCTGCTAAGCATATCATTATTTTCTAAGTGTCTAGTTATCACATTCTTTATAATAGTTTCTAACATTTTCCCAAATACTGATGTCAAACTAACAGGTCTGTAGTTCCCCGTTTTCTCTCTCCCTCCTTTCATAAATAGTGGGGTTACGTTTGTTACTTTTTAGTCTGCAAGAACCTTTCCAGAATCTATAGAATTTTGAAAGATAACCATCCACTATCTCTATAGCCACCTCCTTCAACACTCTGGGATGTAGCTCGTCTGGTCCAGGGAATTTATCAACCTACAATCCAGTTAATTTTTCAAGTACTACCTCTTTATTAATACTAATTTCTTTCAGTTCCTCATTTTCACAGGTCCCTTGGTTCCCTGGTACTTCTGGAAGATTTTCTGCATCTTCCTCCGTGAAGACAGACACAAAATAATTATTTAGTTTCTCCGCCATTTCGTTATTCTCCCATTATAAATTCTGTTTCTGCCTGTAATGGACCCACATTTGTCCTTGCTAATATTTTCCTTTTCACATGCCTAAAGAAACTTTTACAGTCTGCCTTTATGTTTCTTGCTATCTTGCATTCAAATTCTCTTCGCCCTTTCTTTACCAGTTTCTTGGTCATTCTTGCTGGATTTTAAATTGCTCCCAATCCTTACCACGTTTTCTGGCAACCATATAAGCCACTTCCTTTGATTTAATGCAATCTTTAACTTTTGTTAGCAATGGTCGATTCATCCTTCCTGTTGGTTTTTGTGACTTAGAGAAGTGTATGTTTGTTGCAGACCATGTAATGCTTCTTTTATACTAACTATTGCCTGTCTACCATCAAATCTTTGTGTATTTCCCCAATCTACCATAGCCAACTTGTCCCTCATACCTTCATAGTCACTGGCCAGGCCAGCATTTATTGCCCATCCCTAATTGCCCTTGAGAAGGTGGTGGTGAGCTGCCTTCTTGAACCGCTGCAGTACATTTGGGGTAGGTAGACACACAGTGCTGTTAGGAAGAGAGTTCCAGGATTTTGACCCAGCGACTGAAGGAACGGCGATATAGTTCCAAGTCAGGATGGTGTGTGACTTGGAGGGGAACTTGCAGGTGGTGGTGTTCCCATGTATTTGCTGCCCTTGTCCTTCTAGTTGGTAGAGGTCGTGGGTTTGGAACAAGTTTCCTTTGTTCAGATTTAAGACCCTCGTTTCAGAATGAACTACATCACTTTCAACTTAATGTAAAATTCCAGCATATTATGATCACTATTTCCCAAAGTCTCCTTTACAGAAAGGTTATTAATTAGCTCTTTCTCATTACTTAATACTAAATCTAAAATAGCTCGATCCTAGTTGGTTCTTTTGCTCCAGAAACCCATCTCGTACAGACTCCAGGAATTCATCCTCCACAGCATTAGTGCTGATTAGGTTTACCCAGTCTATATGTAAATTTAAATCGCCCATTAATACTGTATTACACATGTTGCATGCGTCTCTAATTTCCTGATTTATACTGTGCCCATCATTACCCTACTGTTTGGTGGCCTATAAACAACTCCCACCAATGTTTGCTGCCCCTTGCTGTTTCTTAGTTCCACCCAAACTGATTCTACTTCTTGATCCTTTGATCTAAGATCCTCTCTCTCACTAATGTACTGATTCTCGTCCCTTATTAACAGTGCTATCCCACCTCCTTTTCCTTTTTGTCTATCCTTCCTAAATGAGTGTAATTCGGTGGAGATTTTTGCAGCCAGGCTGCTGAGACTGGAAACCTGATTCAGGGAGCTGGCCATTGGCAATTACGAGTGGCGGCAGTTGTTTTCGGTGACTTAAAAGTTATTGATGGAAACATGCCATCAAAGCTGTCGTGAGCAGAAATTCTAGAGGGGTACACACTTTTGGTGGAAACGGTACTGGTGGAGTGCGGGAATGCAGCGGAACTGCTGTCAAATGGAAATTGGCGTTAGCATCTTTAAGGACAGGAGTTGGAAATCTACCTGACGAGGTTCATAGTTTTGAGGAACTTTGTGGCTTTTTGGTGCCATCTTTGCTGAGAAGACTGCCAGTAAATCCGTAAGATCTATCTTTGTTGCATCTGATAATTTACATGTAATATGTAAACTATATATGACAGAGAGAAAGACCATGATTTAGTGTTAATTCATGTTTAATTTGCATTGATTTTGATTGGATTGATAAAGTAAAATATATAAAAGTTAAATTTTGTCCATATGGTTTTTCTATTGGAGCCGTTCAATCTATTTGGCTCTTTTGGTTTGTTGATCTCCACTGGGATCATAACACTAGACAGTAAAATTAAAGGACTTATCATTGCCAAACTAAGTGCTTACCTTGTTCTTTGTTCTCTTCCACGTTGCTGTAATATTTAATAAACTCATCCACTTCATCTGCCGAGAACACCTTTGGTTCCACCAAGCTCAGCAGTGAATAGAGTTCGTGAAGATTGTTCTGTGCTGGCGTTCCAGTTAACAGCAGTGTGAATCGTACTGAAAACTACCAATAAACAATCATTAATCACTGGCAAGCACATTTCCATTAAATTGTTTTGACACTTCAACTTCAATACATAGTGCACAAGTCAAAAATTACAGAAATCAAGATGTGACATCCTCAAAGAAAATGCAGTATAGGACACAATTATGTGTAGAAAATGCCTTACTGTTTTCAGAGCCTTATGTAGTACAGAGTTCTGGTTCTTCAACCTGTGGGCCTCATCCACAATCAGTACACTCCAACTCAATCTGGAACACAATGCAACATTGCTTATCAAACATTTTAGCTGAGTTGAAGATGGAAAGAAAACTAAGTGTAGTTTAAACTGATTTGTTCTGAGAAATTCTCAGATTTAAAAGAAACACAACAGACATGTCAACTCGTGAAATTTCACAAAATTTAGAGTGTTTGGACACTAGTTTTGTGCAGCAGTTCCACGTGAATATAGTGTTTAGTTTGGCCTGACTGTTTCTCCAGCACACCATCTGAACGTGTTAGCTTTGATTATATTTTTACACACCACGCCCTACGAGTTAGCTAGCCACTGGATAATACATAAATGGTTAAAACAAACCTTTGCCTTAAAAACATATTGGTTGGTTTTAAAATAATTTTCCACTTGATTTTTCACTTCGATTTCATAGCTTGTGCTTACAGAATCTTTTTAAGGGGAGCTTTTCCCCATCTCTTCAGCAACCCCTATTATTCTGCATTCAAGCTGCTAGCTCATTTGCAACTCATTTCTGCAGGCAGTGAATTTCTTTTAAACTTTATTAATCACTTTTAATCTTATCTGCCAAGTTTCAGGTTCACATTTCACAAGATAAATACAAATGGTCGTCGATTCATCTTAGATCCTTTGTCCATCCAGAAAACCTTAAACTCCGGCCACTGCAGCATCTAGTTTTTGCTTTTCTGATTCCCGGGTTTTTCCCTCCAATATTCTACATGGATGCCCATTCCATATATTGATCAGTCTATATGAAGACCAATCTTTAGTTGCCCATTTCTACTTCTGTCAACCTTTTTAAAAATAGGCACCCTTAATTAGCCCATTTGTAGTTTACGTGAACGTTGCGAGTGTATATTGATTCCCTCTTTGTTTTTTACTCATTCATTCACAAGATGTAGGTGTTACTGGTGAGGTCAGCATTTATTGCCCATCCCTAATTGCGCTTGAGAAGATGGTGGTGAGCTGCCTTCTTGAACTGTGAAGTGAGCATACTCCCATAGTGGTGTGAGGAATTCCAGGATTTTGACCTGATGAGGAAGAAATGGTGATATATTTCCAAGTCAGGATGGTATATGGTTTGGAGGGGAACTCACAGGTGGTGATATTCCCATGCACCTGCTATACTTGTTATTCTAGGCAGGACAGGTTGCAGGTTTGAGAGGTGCTGTCGAAGAAGCCTTGACAAGCTGCTGCAGTGCATCTTGTAGATGGTACACACTGCAGACATGTTACGCCAGAAGTGGATGGGTGCCAATCAAAATGTACTGCCTTGTCCTGGATGGTGTTGAGCTTCTTAAGTGTTGTTGGATCTGTACCTACCCAGGCAAGTGGAGAATATTCCATCACACTCCTGACTTGTGTCTTGTAGATGGTGGAAAGGCTTTGGGTAGTTAGGAGGTGATTCACTCGCCAAAGAATACACAGCCTCTGACCTGCTCTTGTAGCCAGAGTATTTATGTGGTTGGTCCAGTTAAGTTTCTGATCAATGGTGACCCCCCAGAATGTTGATGGTCAGGGATTTGATGATGGTAACACCATTGAATGTCATGGGGTGGTGGTTACATACGAATTAGGAGCAGAAGTAGGCCATTCGGCCCCTCGAGCCTGCTCAGCCATTCAATAAGATCATGGCTGATCTGTTTGTGTCTCAAATTCCACACTCCCATCTACCCCGATAACCTTTAATTCCCTTAGAGTCATAGAGTTGTACAGCATAGAAACAGGCCCTTCGGCCCACCGTGTCCATGCCGACCATAATGCCTATCTATACTAATCCCACCTGCCTGCATTAATTCCATATCCCTCTATGCCTTTCTCATTCAAGTACCTATCCAGATGCCTCTTAAATGTTGCTACTGTTCCTGCCTCCACCACCTCCTCTGGCAGCTCATACCAGATACCCACAATTCTTTGTGTGAAAAGAACTGTGCGCTAGTTACTCCTACAAATACTGTCATGGACAGATGCATCTATGACAGGTAGGCAGGTGAGGAAGAGGTCAAGTAGTTGTTTCCCTTGTGTTAATTATCTTACTACCTGCCACATGTCCAGTCTAGCGGCTATGTCCTTCAGGATTCAGCCTGCTCGGTCAGTAGTGGTGCTACCAAGCCACTCTTGGTGATGGGCATTTAAGCTACCAACTTAGTGTGCATTCTGTGCACTTGCTACCCTCAGTGCTTCTTTCAAGTGGTATTCACATGGAGGAGTACTGATTCACCAGCTGAGGGAGGATAAAAGGTGGTAATCAGCAGGAGGTTTCCTTGTCCATGTTTGATCTGAGACTTCTTGGGGTCTAGAGTCAAGGTTGAGAATTCCCAGGAACACTCCCTCTTGACTGCATAGCACTGTGCCACCACCTCTGGTGGGTCCGTCTTGTCAGTGGGACAGCACATACTCATGGATGGTGATGGAAGAGTCTGGGACGTTGGCTGAAAAGTATTATTCTGTGAGTACAACTATGTCAAGAAGTTGCTTGACTAGCCTCTGGAATATCTCTCCCAAGTTTGGCACAGGTCCCCAGATGTTACTGAGCAGGACTTTGCCGGGTTGACTGGGCTGGGTATGCCTTTGTCGTGTCTGAATTTGGTGCCTAAATTGGTGCGGTTGTCTGGTTTTATTCTTGTTCTTGTTATATGTAGCAGTTTTAATACAACTGAGTGTCTTGCTAGACCATTTCAGAGGAGAGTTAAAAGTCAACCACATTGGTGAGAGTCTGGAGTCACATAAACACCAGACTGTGTCAGAACAGCAGATTTCCGTCCCTAAAGGACATTAGTGAACCAGATGAGTTTCTAACAACAATATGGTAGCTTCACGATCACCATTACAGATAGAGTCATAGAGTCATTTACAGCATCTCCCCTTGACATTCAATGGCATTACCATCGCTGAATCCTCCACTATCAACGTTCTGGGGTCACCATTGACCAGAAACTGAACTGGACCAGCCACATTAATACGGTGGCTACAAGAGCAGGTCAGAGGCTGGGAATTCTGAGGCGAGTAACTCCCCAATGCCTGTCCATCATCTACAAGGCACAAGTCAGAAGTGTGATGGAATACTCTCCACTTGCCTGGTTGGGTGCAGCTCCAACAACACTCAAGAGCTCGACACCATCCAGGACAAAGCAGCCCACTTGATTGGCACCCCATCCACCACCTTCAACATTCACTCCCTTCACCACTGACACACAGTGGCAACAGTGTGTACCATATACAAGATGCACTGCAGAATCTCACCAAGCCTCCTTCGACAGCACCTTCCAAACCCGTGACCTCTACCACCTAGAAGGGCAAGGGCAGCAGATGCATGGGAACACCAGCACCTGCAAGTTCCCCTCCAAGCCACACACCAGCCTGACTTGGAACTATATCGCCATTCCTTCACTGTTGCTGGGTCAAAATCCTGGAACTCCCTTCCTAACAGCACTGTTGGTGTACCAACACCCCAAGGAGTGCAGTAGTTCAAGAAAGCAGCTCACCACCACTTTCTCAAGGGCAATCAGGGATGGGCGATTAATGTTGGCCAAGCCAGCAACCCCCACATCCCCCAAACGAATTTTTTAAAAGCCATTCGGCCCATCAACTCCATGCGAGCTTTCCATAGAGCTAATTAGTCAGTCTCACTCTCCCACTTGATCCCCGTAGCCCTGCAAGTCTATTTCCTTCAAGTAGCCATCCAATTTCCTTTTGAAGTTGTTGATTGTCTCCGCTTCCACCACCCTTGTAGGCAGCGAGTTCCAAGACATTACCACCCGCTGCATCAAAAAGTTCTTTCTCATATTCCCCCTGAACCTCTTGCCCAGTACTTTCAATCTGTGTCCCCTAGTCCTTGTACCATTAGTTAATAGGAACAGCTTTTCCTTGTCCAACTTATCTAAGCCTGTCATAATCTTGCACATTTCTATTAAATCTCCCCTCAATCACCACTGCTCCAAGGAGAACAACCCCAGTTCTTCCAACCCAACCCTGTAACCAAAATCCCCCATCCCTGGAAACACGCTGGTAAATCTCCTCTGCACCGTCCTGAAGTATGGTTACCAGAACCAGACACAATATTTCAGCTGGGGCCCAACCAGAGCTCCAAAAAGGTTCAGCATAACTTTCCTGCTTTTGTACTCAATGCCTGTTTATGAAACCCAAGATCCCATTTGCTTTACTAATCACTCTCTCAATATATCCTGCCACCTTCAAAGATCGATGCACATGCACCCCCAGGTCCCTCTGTTCCTGCACACTCTTTAGAACTGTGCCATTAAGCATATATTGCCTCTCCCTATTCTTTCTGCCAAAATGCATCATCTCACATTTGTCAGTATTAAATTCCATCTGCCAACTCTCTGGCCATTCTGCTAGCCTATCTATGTCTTGTTGCAGACGGTTCATATCATCCTCACTGTTTGCCACACCTCCAAGTTCAGTGTCATTGGCAAATTTTGAAATTCTACTTTGTATTCCAAGATCCATGTAATGTCTTTCCATAGATCCCTCAAATTAACAGGACAGGTGGATAAGGTTGTTAGAAGGCATATGGGATACTATCTTTTATTGGCCCATGTATAGAATATAAAAGCTGGGAGCTTATGCTAGAACTGTATAAAACACTAGTTCAACCACAGCTAGAGTACTGCATACAGACACGGTCAGCACACTGTAGAAAGGATGCGATCGCTCTAGAAAGGGTACAGAGGAGAACAACAGAGGATGTTGTCAGGAATGGAGAATTGCAGTGACAAGGAAAGATTGGATAGGCTGGAGTCGCCCTCCCCAGAACAGAGGAGGCAGAGTGGAGATTCAACTGAAGTGTACAAAACAGTGAGACTAGCTTTTTATTCCAGATATATTTAATAAAAGCATTTAAATTCCCCAGCTGCTGTGGTGGGATTTGAACTTATGTTTCTGGATCATTAGTCCAGGCCTCAGGATGACTAGTCCTGTAACGTAACCTCTATGCTACCGCACCTCAACAACCACATTATCAACATCAATTGCTCACTAATCTCCATCCTTGACTGCATACCCTGGGGCAAATAATATCTATTACTGGACATTTGTTGCTTTTGAGCCTTTTAGCCTGAAAAGGACATCCATCTAGTTTATATTAAAGTCATTAATTTTACTTGGAGGCACTAAACGTTCAAAATATTAACTATCTTACACTCCATTTCAGCCCACTTACGTCTTTTATGGTTCTCACCCCTTCCCTGACTGTCCTCCTACTTATAAAGCACTGATAAAACTGTGCCATTATGTTTTGAATCCCATCCATGACTGTTTGCACCTCTTCCTACCTTTTGAATATGTTCTTGCAAGCTCCTACATTAATGCCAGTAAGCCTCTCCGGGATTTATGGAAATTGTTTTTCCTCCTTATTTCAGATCTGATTATTTTGTTTATCTATTTAGTTCAGTGAGTTACAGAGCACATAGATAACAAAAACAGAATGAAATTTAAAAGAATGCAGAGACATAAATCATCAATTTAGGATGGGATATTGCAGAAATGATTGATAAAGGCTGTATTCTAACAGAAGTAGCACACCAGTCTATTAGTGTATCACTCTTGGATTTCTTTCTGAAACAATACCAGATCCATTGCTCCCACAGTATCCTCACTCAAAAAGCACCAATGAATGTTGGAAATGCTAAGCGCATGGATAAATGTAATGTTCAGTACTTTGATAATGTTCATCTGCTAAACTATTTTTTCTTAAAACTAATTTGACTAAGCTTACTATATCATAAGTTGATAACAAAACAACTTTAATAAAAGCAACCACATTTGTTTACTTGTCTAAGTTGTACAGTAACTCACCTACTCAGAAAAGATGCATCTTTCAAGCAAATCTAAATCAAACAACAAATAAAGACATTCATTACTTTATTAGGAATTGTTTGCATCTAATCTAGAAAGCAGCAAGTATGCATCCAGGCCATGGACAATGGTCCAGTGCATTTACTAATATGTAGAGTGTGACTATCAAGCATTAAACTTTTTGACATGTCATCAAGTATATTTTTGAATCATCTTTTCCTATCACAAAGACATTTCAGGAAGAACGACAGGATATTTTGGAATATCCACTTTCTGCTCTAAAATGATACAGATTAACTCATGTATTTAACACCTACACCTAATTTTAAAAAGCCTCCTCCCCAACCCTGAACAAAACTCCACATAAGAGGCAGTTAACATCTTATGGTTTTGAGTCAAAAGAACTAAACAAGATATAGATAAAAACTATATTTAGTCCAGGTACATCCAATAATGACAGATGCCATAATAGGTTAAAGATAAATTCAGAAAGTGCTGGAAATACTCAGCAGGTCTGGCAGCATCTGTGGAGAGAGAAACAAAGTTAACGTTTCGAGTCAGATATGAACCTCAAGGTTCTGAAGAAGTCATATCCGACGCGAAACGTTAACGTCGTTTATCTCTCCACAAATGCTGCCAGACCTGCTGAGTATTTCCAGCACTTTGTTTTTATTTCAGATTTCCAGCATCCACAGTATTTTGCTTTTGTTGCCATAATAGGTGAAGATTGGCAATTACTCATGTCTTACTTGGGATAGGAAGATATTGCAATATTAATTTTGTAGTGTCTGTATACACTATGTAGAAGTCAATGTGGTTATCCTCAATACCTCATAAGTGGTGAGAAGTACGTGGAAATTGCAATTTTTCAGGTCTTGTTGCAAAGCCAGTCTTGTATCTTTGTCTCCTGTGTACACAACCACCGAAAGTCGTGGAGCAATCCTGCATAATAATAAGTATTTATATTGACTAGTATAATCATGATAAGGTGGCATATCACACTGGGCCTCCAACATGAAGATTCAGTACAGGTTTGTATCTGTGGCACACTGTAAAGCTGGTTGCTCATTTAAACCACAAAAATGAGAAAGGAAGAAGAAAGAGAAAGAAAGAACATTTATGTAGTGCTTTTCACTAGCTCAGGATGTCCCAAAGTGCTTTACAAGTACTTTTGAAATGTAGTCACTATTGTATTGTAGGAAACGCAGCATCCAATTTGCAAAGCAAGGTCCCACCTACATTAATGCAATAATGACCAGATAATCAGTTTTTGTTAGTGGAGTTGGTTGAGGAATAAATATTAGTCCGTATACCGTGAAAACTCTCCTTTGAAATAGTGCCATGGATTTTTACATCCACCTAACAGGGCCGACGGTGCCTTGGTTTAATATCTCATCTGAAAGGTGGCAACTCTGATAATGCAGCACTCCCCAATACTGCACTGGAGTGTCGCCTTCAGTTTTGTGCTCAAGTCTCTGGAACAGGACCAAAATCTTCTGGCTCAGAGGCAAAAGTGCTACCAACTGAACCACAGCTGACGCATTAAGCAAATTAAATAAAAGCATTGCTACTCTCCTGCAGTTTTGAATTCCTGAATGAAGAGCTGCATTAATAAGGGCTGACAAGCAAGTCACCTGTTTACATTTTCACTCATCGTACAGCTCATGACGTCTTGGGTGAAGGGAGTGGGAGAAATGGAAAAATATAGAAGAGCCTATACAATGTAAAGCAGAGATATGCACAGGATTGTTTTGAATTTATCACCATATCTTCTTACCTTAGGTTTACCTGGGCTCAGATCTCAGTTGCTGAGAGTGCAAACTGCACCCAAACCTTTGCCAATGTGTCCTTCAGATGCTACAAAGCAGAGATTGTCACCCAGGCAGGTCAAAACATCCAATTTTCCTACCGCCATGTGGGAGACAATGTCATTTCTCCATGGCAACTCTGTGCCCAGCCCAGATCAGGAATTAAGTAAAGTGTGAAGAAATCAAATCTGCAACGTTCCTACTCCATCACAATGTGTAGCACAATGTCATAACACTGCCCTCCCAAGGTATACAGAGCACATATTTAAGAACTGCATAGGACTAAGCCAAAATTATTGATGTGGGCTGACTGAAGAATGACTATTTTGATGAATGCTCTTTTCTTGAACCACAGAGTGTTTACATTCATTCAATATAGGGTAATTCATTCAATAAAATACAATAACTTCAATTTATTATAGCTTCTTTAACATCAGGAAAAATCTCAATGTGCTTCACAGGGGCATAAAAACAAAATGAACATCTAGTCAAAGAAGGAGATGTTAGGTCAGGCGATAAAAAGATTGGTTGAAAGGGTGGATTTTAAGGATGGTCTTAAAGAAGGAAAGAGAGGTGGAGAGGCAGAGTGGTTTAGGGAGGAATTTTCAGTGTGAGATCTTCCTATTGTTTTTTTTAGTGAAACTGAGGGATTAAGCAACATCTATAAGTCAAAGGCATATTGTTGGAAAATCATAACCTAAGAGTTGTAACTGATGTTTTCACGACAAAATCTATTTGACATTGGAAGTATTTAGCATTGAGCATGATAGTAGGATTGTGTGCAGTACCAAAGGATAGAACTCTCATCTGGTTAAGCTGTCACTTTTAACCATGCAACAAAGGAGCATGTAATGGGGAAAGATGGTTGTAAAAGTCTGGCACTAGACAAGGGTTGTAAATTCATAGGAACATTTTACTGGACAAATAATGCACCTTGTTTCATGAAGTTATAGTGGTAGTAATGCGCGACTGTGTGAGCCAAAAAAATCAATAAGGGCAACTCTCACTTTGGGTGACAGTGTGAAATGGGTGAAAGTGATTCAGCCGTGCATTATATATCTCCCCTGATTTTAATTTCCACTGAAGTCAATGCAAATGAAAATCAGGAGAAATGTATAACATGTCACCCATTTTGCATTTATTACCTAAAGTCAAAATTATCTCCATAGTGTTAACATTCATATGGAGTACTTGAGCAAGCTAATTGTTCTTATCCATTCAACATGCCTTTATTATTTTACTGCACTCTCAACTAATGAGAGAGAGATTAAGAGAAAACTGAAAGAAAAAGCAACCCAGAAAACAGTATAAATATTATATTTTAAATGTTTTACCCTCCCAGTTCTTCTGTCCAGTTCCTCAGTACTGACAGTGGGCATAGGATCAAGAAAGGATCTTTTTCCTTTCGTCTTCCAATTAGGTAGAGAAAAAAAGATATTGACTAAAAAAAAAAGAGAACAGAAATTTAATTGTATCTGCACCAAATCCCGTTCACTCAACATTCCTGTCCTTGCTCACCTACACTGCAGTCCCCCAAACCCTCCAGGTTTTCAAACTCATGTTTAAACCCTTCATGGCCACATGGACGGATGTGACTAGTGGTGTTCCGCAGGGATCAGTGCTGGGACCTTTGCTCTTTGTAGTATATATAAATGATTTGGAGGAAAATGTAGCTGGTCTGATTAGTAAGTTTGTGGACAACACGAAGGTTGGTGGAGTTGCGGACAGTGATGAGGATTGTCATAGGATTCAGCAGGATATACATCAGTTGGAGACTTGGGCGCAGTAATGGCAGATGGAGTTTAATTCGGACAAATGTGAGGTAATGCATTTTGGAAGGTCTAATGCAGGTGGGAAGTATACAGTAAATGGCAGAACGCTTAGGAGTATTGACAGGCAGAGAGATCTGGGCGTACAGGTCCACAGGTCACTGAAAGTGGCAACACAGGTAGATAAAGTAGTCAAGAAGGCATACGGCATGGCATGCTTGCCTTCATCGGTCGGGGCATAGAGTATAAAAATAGGCAAGTCATGCTGCAGCTGTACAGAACTTTAGTTAGGCCACACTTAGAATATTGCGTGCAATTCTGGTCACCACACTACCAGAAGGACGTGGAGGCTTTGGAGAGGGTACAGAAGAGGTTTACCAGGATGTTGCCTGGTCTGGAGGGCATTAGCTATGAGGAGAGGTTGGATAAACTCAGATTGTTTTCACTGGAACGACAGAGGCGGAGGGGCAACATGATAGAGGTTTACAAAGTTATAAGCGACATGGACAGAGTGGATAGTCAGAAGCTTTTTCCCAGGGTGGAAGAGTAGTTACTAGGGGACATAGGTTTAAGGTGAGAGGGGCAAAGTTTAGAGGGGATGTGCGAGGCAAGTTCTTTACACAGAGGGTGGTGAGTGCCTGGAACTTGTTGCCGGGTGAGGTGGTGGAAACAGGTACCATAGAGACGTTTAAGAGGCATCTTGACAAATACATGAATAGGATGGGAATAGAGGGATACGGACCCCGGAAGTGCAGAAGGTTTTTGTTTAGGCAGGCATCAAGATCGGCGCAGGCTTGGAGGGCCGAATGGCTTGTTCCTGTGCTGTACTGTTCTTTGTTCTTATTCTTTCCTATCACTATGAGCTCCTGCAGCCCTACAACTACTTCACCAAACCCTCCCTTTCTCTGACTCTGGCCTTTTGTCCATCCCCTCTCCTTTTGGCCTGCATTGGAAGTTCTGCCTTCTAAGCCCCATGCTCTAGAATTCACTAAACTGGCCCTGCAATTCCCTCTAAGCTTTTAGTAACCTGTACTAATATCTCCTTCTTTGGCTCAACATCCATTTTTTTTTTCCATTACATCTGTGTGAAGTGTTTTGGAACTGTTAAAGGCAGTACAAATATGCAAATTGTTGTTGACCGCCAGTTTGTGTCAATAACACTTCATCAGTCTTCTCTTCACTTTTTTACTGTGGCTTCTGAGGTAACTACTATAGTGTGACTAGTTTCTGTGATGGGTTTTTCTTCATCATATTATTGAGATCTGGAAATGTTCCAGAAAATAAATAAAAAAACAAGCTTAATTCCTTACGCTCATACAATGAAAATGTTTGTGCAACTGCTGTCTTTGCAAGCCATTAAAGATTAGGCAATGATCAACCCTCAAAGTACTCTTACTAAAATGTACCCTTGTTCAAGTATTCTGAAGACAAACTTGTTCAAAAGCACAAAGTACTTATATTTCTCCCTGCTATTTTTCCAACAAATTCTTTTCCCAACCATTCTCTCCTGGAGGCACTAACTCAATAAGATTTTCTGTAGAGCATCCTCTAAATGTCCATTCTTCACCTGTGGGCTTAAGCAGGGATTTCCCACATGTTATTTGACCATGGTTCGATCACAGTGCTTGCTGTTTTTAGCCAGAGACCACACATGGTCCCAATAACAGCCATCAGGAACAGAAGCTTCAGTCATTTTATCCCCCTCCCCAGCTCAAAGATGCTAAAGCTGGAATCAATCCAAGTCCTTCCTCAGCTGTATGGTTTAGTACATGGAGCCTACAACATACAGCGCATTTACTCACTAGAGAACTGCTTTTAAATATCTTGCTAAATGTCATGAAAGTAGCAGTATATTTTGCACCATTTGCTCAGAACCAGTTAACCCCCCACCAAAAAATATATATATAACTGGCACAGTCCCCGTGGAGGTATCCAACCTTTTATTTTAAATGGTGAATCTTCTGTTCAATTGCTCACAATTTTTTGGATTTTATGAAAACTGAGTTTATTGCAATAATTTTCTATATTTTCTTGTTTATTTTCATATCTGGTTTTTGCTTCTACCTCCTTTGTTTCATTCCTTTTCTTTCCCTTTTCTCCCCCTCTATTGAGCTTGTGTGTCTTTTCTCCACCATTTTATTCTTCCTTGATTTTATTCTCAAATGCATCAAGTCGGTTTATTCGGTTTATTTGGTTTTAGCCTTACAATTTTTCTGCTATTTTATTTCAGAATTATTTCGTTTTAAATATACTCCATTGTAAAATAGAAACTGTGTATCCTGTTGCCTAATTCCTTCCCTATAAGCTAGAATACAGCAGGAGTATTACTGGGGCCAAGGATTTAAAGTTGGTCTTGAGCACAAGAAGAGGCCAGAGTTGGAAAGTACCATTTTCCCAGGCAAGATATTCCCATGGAGATGGAAACCTTGGCAACATGGTAATGACGGAGGTACCATGGCTGCTTGGGAGGTTACAGAATTCCTCACTGAATTTGTTAAAGTGGGATCCAGCAAAAGGAGCCAGGGCTACTGTCACATAAACTGAAATTTGTCAAATCTCTGCATTCATCCAAATCCAGGTAAATTAGATAAAGATTGACTAAAACAGTTATGTGATTTCTAAACCCTAGTGAGCAAACTGGTCACAATTACAAATGGCCAATGTGATTGCTAGAAAATGACAACAGTTATTTATTGCTGTTATACAATAAACTGTGTCAAGAGCAATATCAACCATTTATTATTAAAACAGATATGATTACATAAAAAGGTTTATATAAGATGTCTTACCTGACATGTTTTACCAAGACCCATCTCATCTGCGAGGATGCTGCCATGTTGAATACTATGGCACTTAGCCAGCCAATTTAAGCCAATAAGTTGGTAAGAACGAAGGCTTATACCTAAAAAGAAAAATATGACTAGTAACAAAGCCTGCATTTGATATGGTACCACATACAAGAGCTATGGTAAAGATAGTGGCACATGAAATTAAGGGAAATGGGCAGAGAGGAAGTTGGAGGGCAAAAGGCAAAGGTAAGTATAAAAGGAAGAATTTCAGCCTGGTAAAGTATGGTGAGTGTTGCTCAGTGTTAGGGCTGCTCATATTTACTACATAGTTAAATGATCTGAATTGAAGAATTTAATGAACAATGTCAACATTTGCTAATTATGCCAAACTGGAGGTATGAAAAATTGTGATGAGAATTTTAAAGGACTGCAGAACATAGATAAGGCTAGAGGGATGGGCAAATGTATTTCAATGTAGAAAAGTGTTAAGTAGTAGGTTTTAGAAGTAAGAATAGGGAAACTAAATGCATCTTAAATGAAAAGATTTTAAATAGAGTAGAGGAGCAGAGGGACATTGGTGTATGGATATACAGATCATCAAAGATACCAGCACAAGTAGATAAGGCTGCAAAAATGACAAATTAAATATGTGGTTTTGCATCTAAAGGCACTGAATATAACACTGAGGGAGTAATGTCGAACTGCACAAGACCTAAGATAGATTCCAGCTGGAGTACTGTGTAATTGTGTACACTACACCATTGAAAGGGGTAGCAGAGATTCACTAAGCTGTTACCAGGGCTGAGGAGTTACATTTCTGAAGAATGGATTGGGAAGTTTTTTCCCCACTATAACTGAGAAGGTTAGGGGATGGACTGATGGAGGTCTTCATGGTTACAAAAAGTTATAATGTAAATATAAATGTAAATGTCTGTAGTTTTTCCACAGACTGATAAGACAGCAATGAGAGGCACAAATTTGAAATATTCACAAAAAAACTTAAAGGAGTGTTAGAAAAAACGTTCTTCACATAAATAATGGTTAGAATTTGGAATGGTGTTCCACAAACTATTATTAAATCAGAGTTCATCATTTCCTTTAAAGCTTAAAACAAGAAATAGGAGCTGGAGATGCATTTGGCCCTTCGAGCCTGCTCTGCCATTCAGTAAGATCATTGCTGATCTTCTACCTCAACTCCACCTTCCCACACTATCCTCATAGCCCTTAATTCCCTTAGTGCCCAAATATCTATCCACCTCTGACTTGAATATGCTCAATGACTGAGCATCCACAACTTGCTGGAGTAGAGAATTCCAAAGATTCACAACCCTTTGAATGAAGAAATTTTTCATTTCAGTCCTAAATGGCTGACTGTTTATTCTGAGATTGTGACCCCGTGCTCTAGATTCCCCAACCAGGGGAAACATTTTCTCAGCATCTACTCTGTCAAGGCCCTTAAGAATTTTATGTGTTTCAATTAGATCACCTCTCATTCTTCTAAACTCTAGGGAATATAGGCCTAGTCTACTCAATTTTAAAATAAAATTAGATAGTTCCTTGAAAAAGAGGAAATTTGAAAAAGGGCTAAGCTAGGGAGTGGGATTAAGCCTTGGGGACTGATGTGGAGGAAAACCATCATTAGCTAAATGCGTGCTTCTTTGCTGTAACATTCAATGAGTTCATGATGAAGGAACACATTTGTGCTTTTCAGCATGATAACCAGTATTCAAAATAGCTATTGCCTAAAACTCTGAGCAGTTGCATATATAATACATGTACTAACACTTTTTTTGTTGAAACAGAATCGAAGCATTGGACAAAAGTGGAATAAGGAAACTCAAGCATCTAAAATCCACAACTTTACTGCTTTATTAAAAATAGGCAAGTTATTTTTTTTGTAAAATGCTACATTACAGATGAATGCAATATATTGTTGGATGAAACAGTTACCACAGTTGGTAAAATGGAAAGCAATGTGGCAAAGATCAAGTGAACATCAAATTATTATGGTACATCATAATTCTCACGCATAATGTACCCTCACACGTCTAAGTGTATTCTTTATTTTAAGTAGAATAAACAGCTGGGTACAGTTTTCCACAGTGGATTAGTATACTGCTCTTTCAGTCTGGAGCTTGAACCTTGGCCAGATCTTTGGATTGGGTAGAACATCTCCTCCCTCTGCTGGTTATGAGGGTTCTACATGTAATAAGTTTTTGAAATAACAATTCAATTCATAGAGGCATGGGACTAAAGCAGAAAATTGCCTCTAATTGATTATATATTTATAATTTGGCT
Organism: Heterodontus francisci; assembly: GCF_036365525.1. NCBI lineage: Eukaryota > Metazoa > Chordata > Chondrichthyes > Heterodontiformes > Heterodontidae > Heterodontus > Heterodontus francisci. The sequence goes on along the minus strand of NC_090380.1, from coordinate 90,228,637 downwards.
CAGCAAGGCCACAAGAATGACTGTAGGGAAATGGAATGGGCACACTAATTCAGTAGGGGGGCTCTTTCTTGAAACTAAGGAGAGAAACGGCATTGAAGGAATCATAGAACTTTTTACAGTAGCAACAAACTACAAATGCGTAACACCTTTAACATAGTAAAATGTCTCAAGGCACTTCACAGGAGTATTAGTAAACCAAACTTGACACTAAGCCACATAAGAAGATATTAGGACAGATGACCAAAGGCTTGGTCAAGGAGATAGGTTTTAATGAGTTTCTTAAAAGAGGAGAGAAAGTAGAGGTGAAGAGGTTCAGGGATGGAGTTCCGTAGCTTAGGACATGGCAGCTGAAGGCACAGCAATCAATGGTGGAGCAATTAAAATCGGAGGTGCGCAAAGGGCCAGAATTGGAGCAGCACTGAGAGCTCAGAAGATTGTATGGCTGCAAATGGTTAGAGATAGGATGGGGCAAGGCCATGGAGGGATTTGAAAACAAGCATGAAAATTTTAAAATTAAGGCATTGCTGGACTGGAAGCCAATGTCAGCAAGCACAGAACCAGCGCTCTGAATGGGTTACCCACTTAGTCTCATTCCTCTGTCCTTTCATTCTTATCGCTTTTTCAAAGTATGATCCATTTCCTTTTCAAAGAGAAACAAGAAATGCTGGAAATACTCAGCAGGTCTGGCAGCATCTGTGGAGAGAGAAGTTGAGTTAACATTTCAGGTCAGTGACCCTTCTTCAGAACTGGCAAATATTAGAAATGTGAAAGGTTTTAAGCAAGTAAAGCGGGGGGTGGGGCAAGAGATAACAAAGGAGAAGGTGTTGATAGGACAAGTTCACAGAGAAGGTCATGGAGCAAAGGAAAACAATATGTTAATTAACAGACTGAAAACTGAACAGCCACAAGTACAAACATAAAAAAACAGTGGGTAAGCAAACTGAACAAACTAAGATAAAATAAAATAAAATAAACAAAAAAAAATTACAAGAAAAAATAACTAAAAATAAAAATAAAATGGGGGGCCCGTCATGCTCTGAAATTATTGAACTCAATGTTCAGTCCAGCAGGCCGTAGTGTGCCTAATCAGTAAACGATAAAGCCTGCCGGACTGAACAACAATTTCAGAGCATGACGGGCCCCCCATTTTACTTTTATTGTAATTATTTTTTTTTTGTTCATTTTATTTCATCTTAGTTTGTTCAGTTTGCTTACCCACTTTTTTTCATGTTTGTACTTGCAGCTGTTCAGTCCGTTAACACCCTATCTGTACTAATGTTTTGTCTTTCAACACACCATTAACATTGTTTGCCTTTGCTCCATGACCTTCTGGTCGGTTATTCCCTGTGACCTTGTCCTGTCTACACTTTCTCCTTTGTTATCTCTTGCCCCCCGCTTTACTTGCTTAAAACCTTTCACATTTCTAATATTTGCCAGTTCTAAAGAAAGGTCACTGACCTGAAGCATTAACTCTGCTTCTCTCTCCACAGATGCTGCCAGACCTGCTGAGTATTTCCAGCATTTCTTATTTTTATTTCAGAACATTTCCAGCATCCACAGTATTTTGCTTTTATCCTTTTCAAAGAGGTTTTGGATTCTACTCTTTTCTGAAAGATTGCAGGTCATAACAGACAGCCCTCAGCATAAAAAAAATCTCCTGATCTCTTTCTTCATTTTTATAGTTATGTTCTTAAATCTATGCCCTCTAGTTACAGATCACTAGAAATCATTTTAAAAACAGAAAGTGCTGGAATTACTTAGCAGGTCTGACACCATCTGTGGAGAGAGAAACAGAGCTACGTTCCAGACCTGCAGAGTATTTTTAGCATTTTGTTTTAATTTCAAATTTCTAGCATCCACAGTATTTTGCTTTTATACTAGAAATCATTTTTCCTGATTCACTTAATCAAAACCCACATAATATTGAATACCTCTATCAGATCTCTTCCTAACAACACTCCTCCCCTGACTCTACTCCAGTAGAAAGAGTCCCAGTTTCCCCTGCCTCTCCTCATAACTAAAACCTCTCATTTCTGATAAATGTACTCTGCAGCTGGCTGTGTTACGCCTGACTCGGAAGCACTCAATGTTGGCGATCAGTGCACATATTGAGAAAACATTCCATTCTCAACAGCCAACATTCTTTACCTTGATGTTCAGCAAAATGAATCAAAATGTAAAATAAGTACAATGTCCAACAGTTTGGAACTTCAACCTACCACATCAAACAGAAGCAAAATAAATATATATTTTAATCTCAGTCCTGTTACCGTAGGAACAGCAAAGCAGAGTTAGCATGTTCGCTTTGCTCGGGGAGCTTGGGGGAAGGAGATCAAAATGCCAGCCGCCTTACACTGCATGCCAGATACCTGGGATCAGGTCTCTGAAAGTCATCTCAAGCAAGGAAGATGGATATACAAGGCCAGAAAGGAAAAATAGTTCGGAGAAAAATTTTATTTTTCCAAAATATACTTTATTCATAAAAATCTGTAAAAATTACATTCCCAAACAGTTTAAAACAGCATCAAGTCAAAAAATACAAACAGTGCAAAGGTGATCAGTTTCCTTCTATACAATCATGAGTTGCCTCAGAACCCTTCCATTTCATTGTCATGCCATATACATTTTAATATTTAAAGCACACAAAATTTCTCCGATACAGTTCGAGGGGTTTCCCATGGATCCAGCCCCTCAGTTCAACTTGGTGGGGGGACCTTACACTGTGGTCTTTGGTTATGTTAGTTCCATTGTTGTCACTGAGCTCACAAACTTCGCAAAATTAAATGACATTCCAGTCAATACCCTTTAATGTTGTACCAATCCATTTTTGTGTTATAAATGGTTAATTGGTCCACTCAAACTGCCCCTCCTACTACCAGCAGTATTTCCTCCAACAGTTGATTGGCCTGTGCAAGAATACCTTCGAGAATCTGATTGGACCAACAACTGCTGTTTACAGACCCTCTTCCGCGAAATAAAGTTGATTCTAAGAATATAGTTAATGCAAGTAGTTTCACTGTGAATGATTGACAGACCACCATTACTTTCACAGACAGTTATTTAGAAACAGACTAAGGAGGTTATGTTCAGGTCATCAACAGCAATTGTTGAGTGAGGTTTACAACCTAAAGGAGGGGGACAGACCGTCTATTTGTGAGAGTTGGCGGGACTAAATCAGTTTAATAGCTGAATTTGGGGCGCCTGGAGCGAGCAGTCAGGTGCGGCCTGTGGCCAATGCGGTGTCCTCGATCCTGTCCCGGAGCAGTCGCTCCCTGGGAGCCGGGTTAATGCGGTTATAGTCCGGTCGAACAACACTGACCTGTTAGACCCCACCTCCTAATATCCTCCTCCTCAACCCGTTCAAACTCTCCCGGCTGGCTGCTCAGTAAGTTGCGAAGGTTTTGCACAAAATGAGACATGTTAATTCTTTCTTTGTATAACCGGAAGCGGTGGGGGAAGAGACTGGAAGCCTTCCAATGCTAAAGAATGCGCTGCGCCGGGACAAGAGTGACCCCCTCCCTGCTCAGGAGGACCAGAGGCGGAGCCTTCAGTAAAGTGTTGGTTCATGTTGGTGGCTTCTAGTGTAGGCTGTTGGTCGGGTACATAGTTACTTTAATTAAACTTTCTTTAAATATAGTGGGGAAAATATTAGAGAAAGGAACATTAACTGGATCAAAAAGAATGTTTAAAAATGAAATAAAAATAATATAAAAGCAAAATACTGCGGATGCTGGAAATCTGAAACAAAAACAAGAAATGCTGGAATCACTCAGCAGGTCTGGCAGCATCTGTGGAAAGAGAAGCAGAGTTAACGTTTCGGGTCAGTGACCCTTCTTCGGAACTGACAAATATTAGAAAAGTCACAGATTATAAACAGGTGAGGTGGGGGTGGGGCAAGAGATAACAAAGGAGAAGGTGCAGATTGGACCAGGCCACATAGCTGACCAAAAGGTCACGGAGCAAAGGCAAACAATATGTTAATGGTGTGTTGAAAGACAAAGCATTAGTACAGATTAGGTGTGAATACACTGAATATTGAACATCAGCAAGTGCAAACCTGAAGAAAAACAACCTGAAAAAAACAGTGGATAAGCAAACTGAACAAACTAAGATGAAATGAAATAAATGCAAAAAAAGATTGTAAAAAATGTAAAAAGGAATGTAAAAAAAAAGGAAGAAAAAATAACTAAAAATGAAAGTAAAATGGGGGGCTGTCATGCTCTGAAATTATTGAACTCAATGTTCAGTCCGGCAGGCTGTAGTGTGCCTAATCGGTAGATGAGATGCTGTTCCTCGAGCTTGCGTTGATGTTCACTGGAACACTGCAGCAATCCCAGGACAGAGATGTGAGCATGAGAGCTCACATATGCTGGGAGTCCGTGTGGATTTTGTGGTTGCAAAGACCTGCATAAAAAGGCCAGCAACCTCAAGCATCCACATATTCACAGATAAATGCAGAAGTTGCTGTCCGGGCATATCCTGCTCATCCACAGGGTGTGTTGTTGCAGTCTTCACAGATGTAATCACAGAAATCAGTGACTGGATGTGAACTTTTTAATGCAGTATTCTCACTCTGAAAATCATTGGAAGGATTAAAACTGGTTGAATGATCTGAAAGTGAGTTTTTATTTAAACAGTGTACCAAGTCAAAATTACTGTCGAACGACCTCTCTGGCCCTGACTATACTTATTTTGGAAGTGTGGAGAGATATTCTCTCCATTCCATAGTAATTCCATAGATTTTTAAGATAATAAATTTAAAGATTGATATTTCAGCTTCTACCTAAATCCCATGTGTATGTGCCAATCTTTATTTTGCTTTCTGTAAAATTAGAGAGTGAATGATAAAACCTGCTTGTTATTTGGTTTGTTGTATGTGAGAATTCTTCAATGTGATTGGCTGCTTAGCCTGCTTGATCACTTCAGCATTCCCGGCACCAGAGATTCTTATAATAGTACTTTACTGCTGACTGCAAAGTCCGGGTCATAGTTTATTGCATTCACATCTCTGTTTCTGAAGTTGATTGGATCTTTTACTGTTTATTTCTCAGTCTTTCTTATTCCTTCCTTAGTATGCCAGGGGCTTTGGTTGAAACCATTCTGTCCTTATCTTAGCTGCTTATCTGAAAAACTGATTTGAGTATCAAAGTAATGCAAAAGAATCAATGGCGACATGAGGAAAGTCTTTTTCACACAGTGAGTGGTTAGGATCTAGAATCCGCTGCCAGAGAGTGTGGTGGAGGCAGGTTCAATAGAGGCATTCAAAAGTGAATTAGACTGTTATCTGAAAAGGAAGAATGTGCAGGGTTACGAGGAGAAGGCAGAGGAATGGCATTGTGAATTGTTCACTCAGAGAGCTGGTGCAGACATGATGGGCTCCTTCTGTGCTGTAACGATTCTGTGAATGTGGTTTACCTTGCATACTTTTTTCTTCAAAATTTGGTATGCATTTAGATTAGATTAGATTAGAGATACAGCACTGAAACAGGCCCTTCGGCCCACCGAGTCTGTGCCGACCATCAACCACCCATTTATACTAATCCTACATTCCTACCAAACATCCCCATCTGTCCCTATATTTCCCTACCACCTACCTACACTAGTGACGATTTATAATGGCCAATTTACCTACCAACCTGCAAGTCTTTTGGCTTGTGGGAGGAAACCGGAGCACCCGGAGAAAACCCACGCAGACACAGGGAGAACTTGCAAACTCCACACAGGCAGTGCCCAGAATCGAACCCGGGTCCCTGGAGCTGTGAGGCTGCAGTGCTAACCACTGCGCCACTGTGCCGCCCCTCTTAAATTTTTGATATGTTATTGATTTTTTTTTTGAAAAGGGATATCTGGATTACTTCTGATTTAGGATGCATATCCAAATTATGATCGAATGGCTCCACCTTGTCAAATTGTTAATTTTGAGGGTCTTTGAGCTAAAGCTTATTTAACATGAAATAGTTTCTTATGTGGAATAAATAGCTTCTGGTTGCATAATTTTTGAGATATCTTTTTAGCTTTCTTTTAGTTGGTTCAGAGTCATAAATATTTATAAACTCAAAATAAAACACCAGACCGTTTGTCTCTTGGTGCTTGGCTGCTAAGTTTTGGTCATCTAGTTTTTCAGGTTTGCATTTTAACCACGGAAGACAAGAGTTTCTAAGTCTTCAATAAAACATTTTCCCCCTGCCCACCCCCCACAACTTGTGGCATTCACTCTTATTTTTATAACAATACCTATCAATGTTTTGGTTCAATCTATTAAATACTTCTCTTGTGGCTTAAAAGCTTATGCCTACTCTCAACTTTCTCAAGGATCCTCTTATTTCAGATCTGCCACTTGCCACTCCTACTAAATGGGAAAGTGGTTCTCTCAGTACAGCCAATGGAGGAACAAATCAGGAGAATGGGAACTTTCCGATTAGGGCCTCGTGGACCAGAAAAAGATGTTCACAAATGATTTCATGCTTTTTGGACAAGGAGGCCACTTTCAGATGTTCAGTCATCGTGATGGCATTAGCTTGCAAATTCTGGATGAGCTAGCACACACACGGAGACCATGTTGTCATTAACTCTGGTATCAACCCACTATCCAGCTGGAGGGAATTGTGCAACACACGCATCATAAAGAAACAACACCTCATCACTGAGCCAGCAGCAGAGGCACCTTCCTCTGACAGTGGACAACACTTAACCAAACCAATACTGAGCACGGATGCTATGGAAACCTGCTCCACAAGTGGAAGATGAGGGACAACCTAAATTGAGATTGTGGCCTTGAGTCCAAGACCATGGAATGCATTATATCAACCTAAGACCTGTTGCAGGGGGCACTACATTTCTCCACTTGACATCTTAGAAGGCCATCAAATAGATAGCCAAACTAGACATCCCATTTGAAGCTTTTATCGTCATAGGAAAGTAGTAGTTCGGACTCTTTTTCATTTTGAGGATTTATCACCTCCAGAAATCCTTGACGCTAAAGTTGAACTTGTCTCCAAATTTCCTGTAAATACCAGCCCACCAAGTTCCTAAGATTTGTGATGGCATCCTCGCTCTAGGACAAAACCAAAACCACTGAGAGGGACACATGGAAAATTTCAAATCCAATGTCCCACGCAGCATCATTTGTAAAATTTGCTCTCGGTTGCTAATGTATCGAAATTCATAAAGTGCAATTTAGTTTCTATGAAAAGTTTAAAAAACGATATTAATATTATAGTGAGATATTAATATTATACTAGCTCTTCAAAGACATGTTTCAAAACAAGTTCTTTTTCTACAGATTTGCTTTTTTATTCATTTAATTTGTGCTTACCTTAAATGTATCTTTTTAAATGTTTAGTTTATGATAGAATAAAACATCACAATAGGTACACATTACAATAGGTGTGAATTACTTTTAACCAATGGTACAATAAAAAGGAAAGAAAATGTCACATTTTATAAAATAGAAATGTTTTCATTGCCATAAACATTGAAACAGTAGACATTCTTTTGCACATTTAACTTGACCTAATACAGGCTAACTATGATATAACAGATTTATCACAAGTACCAACCAGTATTGAAAAAACTACAAAATAAATCAGAGGCCAGACTGCACTGAGAAAAAGAAAAGACTTTTAAAAAAGTGATTCAAGAATTATTTAAATGTCCGAAGCTATTTTTAGATTAGAAGCTGTGCAGGAATCTCATCATACACCATTTAGATTGACATTTGTGAAAAGGGTGGTCGTGTTTGCTGGTTAATTCTATTTAGTTGATGGAGCTCTCATCTAGAAAAATGTATAATATTATATGCTACATTATTAAATGAACTGAATAAGTTACATATAATTAAATAAGGATGCAGTGCTGGTCAGGCACTATATTAATATTTTAGTGTCATTGGTACAGTTATTGTTTTTGACATTACTATGAATCAAGAAAATATTTATAATCAGTGCAAATTTGAGGTCTAACTTCTGCCACATTTGCCTATATAACAACAGTGAATGTGAACTGCTTTAGGACATCCCATGGTCTTTTTGACTATAACCCTGTAAGCTCATCATTCTCAAATACCTGTCCAACTCTCTTTTAGAATGATTTATGGAATCAGCTTCCATCACTTTTTCAATTAGAGGGGCCCAGATGCCAACAACGCAGTGAAAAAAAATTCTTCCCATCTCCCCTATAGATCCTTTGCAAAAGATTTTAAATCTATGATCTCTGGTTATTGACCCACTCACAAGAGGGAATAGTTTGTCTCTACTCTTACCAAAACCTCTCATCTTGTAAACCTCTATTAGGTCACCTCTTAACCTTCTCTGTTCCAAGGAGCTACAGGGAAAGGCAGGGGAATGGGACTAGCTGAGTTGCTCTTGCAGAGAGCTGGCACTGACACAGCAGGCCGAATGCTGTAACCATTCCATGATTCTAAAGAGAACAGTCGTAACTTTCCCAACATTCCCTCATAATTTATGTCCCTCAGCCCTGGTAGCATCCTGGTAAATTTCCTGTGTACTCGAAGGCCTTTACATCTTTCCTGTTGTAGTGCCCAGAACTGTCCACAATACTCCAATCAGGAGCTTACCACGTATTTTTCAGTCTGGTGCCAAATCGTTAAATTTCCACTGTACGACCTCAAATGTACTTTTACCTTTGTCCTGGTTCCAATATACACCACAAGTTTTAGCTGCTTTCCTTCCCTTCTCAGATGTTTTTCCACTCATTCTGTGATGTTCTGCATGCTGGTACATCAGGGAAGCAATGCAACATTCAGACTCCTCATTATGGCTACAAGAAAAGGCAGTATATTGTCCCCACTGCTTCCACTCTCCAATTCTGGTAGTTCACCTACATCTCTCCCTTACTCCATAGTGCTGCAATATTACCTAGAAAAATCCTCCTCCGACTTACTTTGGCATGCTGATGCATCATGTGCAAAGCACTCAAAGACCAGAATTTAATGCCCCCCCCCCGCCCAAAAGAGCGGGTTGGCGGTGGTGGTGGGGAGGTGTGAAATGAAGTGGGAGGCTCGGGGGGCCCTTCCCGACCCCCTCCCGCCTCCGCTGCCATTTTACACGGGGCAGTGATGGCTAAAACCGGCCTACCCACCCCAGGCCAATCAAGGCCCCTAAGTGGCCAGTTAATGGCCACTTAAGGGTCTCCGCCCGCCACCATGGGGATTTTAGCCTTGGCCGGTTGGGCAGCCCAGGCCTAAGAACAGCCGCTTGACAAAAGCAGCCAGCCTTCTGACGGACTTGGGGGGAGGCCCTCATGATGCCCCAACCGCCCCCAACACGTGCCCCCCCCCCCCACCATTCCCCCAATCGACCACCCTTGCCTCGCCAGGGCCCAACCGATCACCCCCAGCGAGGGCCCAAAAACATATCTTTTCCCCAGGGTGTCCTTCCTCTTCTTGTTGATGCTGGGTTTCAGTCCCAGCATGCTCCCAGTGGCCCTGCTGAGACTAAGAGCTGCTGACCCGCATATTGGCCGGCAACTCCATTAGGCGGGACTGCCTGCCTCAATGAGGTGGAAGTCCCGCCTAAGACCAGTTAAGGGCCTGGGGACCATAAAATGCAGTCTGGATCCCCTGGCCATGCGGAGGCAGGATCTCCACCGACCTCCCGTCCAACAAAAGCAAAATTCTGACCAAAGTGTCAGAAAACCATGGAAATGAACAGACCTTGTGATTGTCTGGTGAGATGAACCTATCTATATGCAGGTACCCACAGGGCCCATTATCAGCCCAGTTTCCTGCTGACTGAATCTTTTGAATCCAGTCAAGCTCCATCTCCATTTGTTTATATTTGTAGTATTGACTGGCTTTTGCATTTGTGATTTGCATTATTCTGCATGTGAACCTGAAGCCAAAAGAAATTAATGCTCAATTCTAATGCACTGAAAACCACTGCAATTCTCCAAGTTGCTAAAGGAAGTGGGGGTGGAGGTAGCGGAAGAGCTTACCATAATTTTCCAATCTTCCCTGGACACATGGGGAATGCCAGAGGATTGGAGAGTGGAAAATATGACACCCTTATTCAAGAAAGGGTGTCAGGACAGTCCTAGCAACTACAGGCCAGTTAGTTCAACATCAGTGGTGGGTAAGATTTTAGAAACAATAATCAGTGAAAAAATGTCAGACACTTGGAGAGGTTTCAGTTAATTAAGGAGAGCCAGCACAGATTTGTAAAAGGCAGATAATGCTTGACTAATTGAATTTTTTTATGAAGTAACGGCGAAGGTTGATGAAGGGAATATGGTGAATGTTGTTTTCATGGATTTTAAGAAAGCATTTGATAAGGTACCACATAAAAATCTGGTTAACAAAATTGAGGCTCATGGAATAGGAGGATCAATATCCAATTGGACAGAAAACGCTGAGTTGTAGTAAATGGTTGCTTTTCGGACTGGTGGATGGTAAACAAGGGTCAGTGCTGGGACTGCTTTTTTTTTTGATATATATAAATGACTTGGATCTTGGAATATGGAGTAGAATTTCAAAATTTGCCCTCGAAACCAAACTTGGAGGTTTAGCAAACAATGACGATGTTATGAACTGCCTGCAACAGGACATAGATGAACACTTGAAACGCCATAGCATAGTGCTGGAAGCCAAGTGCTGGAAAATGGGATTAGAATAGATAGGCTTGATTGCCGGTGTGAACACAGTGGGCCAAAGGGCCTGTTTCTGTGCTGTATAACGCTATGACTCTATAGATAGGGTAACAGAATGGGCAGAGAGGTGGCAGTTGGAATTTAATACAGAGAAGCGTGAGATGATGCATTTTTGCAGAAGGAATAGAGAGATGCAATAAATACTTAATGGCACAGTTCTAAATAGTGTGCAGGAACAGAGGGACTTGGGGATGCATGTGTATCAATCTTTGAATGTGGCAGACCATATTGAGAATGGTTAGCAAAGCATTTGGGATCTTGGGATTCATAAACAGAAGCGTTGATTACAAAAGCAGGGATGTTATTCTGAACCTTTATAAAGCTTCGGTTAGGCCCCAATTGGAGTATTGTGACTAGTTCTGGTCACCACACTTCAGGAAGGTTCTGAGGGTCCTTGAGAGGGTACAAAGGAGATTTACCAGAATGGTTCCAGGGATTATGGATTTTAGTTACAAGGTTAAGTTGAAAAGCTGGGCTTGTCTCCTCAGAGCAAAGGAGATTGAGGGAAGATTTAATAAGTGCGTACAAGATTATGACAAGTATAGATAAGTTAGACAAGTAAAACTGTTTCTATTAACTAACAGTAGGGGCACAGATTGAAGGGCTTGAACAAGAGATACAGGGGAATATGAGGAAGAACTTTTTTTTTTAAACACAGAGGGTGATAGTAACCTGGGACTCGCTGCCCATAAGGATAGTGGAAGCAAAGACAATCAATGATGTTGAAAGGAAATTGGATGGTCACTTGAAGGAAATAAACTTGCAGGGTTACGGGGATTGAGTGAGACTGACAGGATAGCTCCATGGAGAGCTGGCATGGACTTAATGGGCCAAATGGCCTCCTTCTCCTTCTATGCTGTAAGTGACACTGACTCTCCAGATTTATATTGAATGAAGGCTTGCTTTTTTATTCCCTACTTGAGGGAAATTATTTGTGTTGCATAATATTGAAAGCGATACAAGAAACCATTTGATTTGGCAGTAACCAGAACCCTGTTTTCCAAAATAATGTAATATTTTCAGAACTATTTTTAATGAAAGCTGATTAAATTATACCCTCTTCACGCTGTACTTGTGTTTGATATTGGACTGATTAGTATCAATGTTTTAGTTTTAGAGATACAGCAGTGAAACAGGCCCTTCAGCCCACCGAGTCTGTGCCGACCAACAACCACCCATTTATACTAATCCTACATTAATACCATATTCCCTACCATTCTCCTACCACCTACCTACACTAGGGGCAATTTACAATGGCCAATTTACCTATCAACCTGCAAGTCTTTGGCTGTGGGAGGAAACTGGAGCACCCGGCGGAAACCCACGCGGCCACAGGGAGAACTTGCAAACTCCGCACAGGCACTACCCAGAACTGAACCCGGGTCGCTGGAGCTGTGAGGCTGCAGTGCTAACCACTGCACCACATCTTTCTATCTACTTGTAAATAAATATTAGTTCTTGCTTCTCCACCTTCCTGCTATAATTTTCACCAATCTGAAGTTAAGGCGCAGTGTAACAGAAGATTGCTGGTGAAAAGAGAAGGCGGAACAGTTTGCGGCAATATCTTGTTACGGTGCTTTGAGCTCACGTTTAGTCCTTTTGTAAGTAGTCTTGCTTTTTGTTGGGGCCCAGTTGTCTTCTTAAAACCTTGTTCACATAGGAAACTTTTCTCTCTTTGTGTTTCATGTGTTTGTCACAAGATTCAGTTCCGTGGGAAAGAGATGGAAGGAGGGAGAGAGGTCTTCTTGCTTCAGTTCCAGGAGAGATCTTTACTCCATGAGCACACGGCTTTGTCTCAGTTCAAATCCTTTGTTGGAAGTTCAAATTCAAAAAAGACTCCAGCCGGCTAGTCATGTGACGAAAACTGGTGGCCCACGTCCTCTGTGTATTGGGGAAGCAATGACTGGGTCCCTTTTGTTCCAACACTGCTAGTTATTATACAAAAATGTCTTTCCAGTCAGGGGCTTGCAATTTTAAGTTTTAATGTTGGTGTGGCAAAATAATGGGTGCCTCAGTCTTGGTAGGTTTGGGGGGGGTGAGGTTTGCCTGACATTGGCAATAGAGCATTTGTTGATCTTTAAGTCATGTAATTCTGCAAAAGCCCATTTAATTCTAATAAAACTTTTGATAGCAGGAGGACAGGAAGTAAATTAATTGAGAGAAAACAGTACGATGAAAAAAATAAAATTACAACAGACAAATGTAGCTGATACTGAGGTTTTGACTTTTTTTTTTAATACCATAACATTTTATACATACAAGTACAATTAAACAGATATTGTACAGAAAAACATTCAAACACTTTCATTAAACACCTTCCCTGTAACTTATAATGTATTAAGATTTTTCCAGTCTTGTAGAGGTAAATAGATTAGATATTATAAAAATTACCTTTGGGTTATGAAGTGTACATTCATCTTAAAAGTTTGGGTGTATTCTTTCATATAGTGGGATCAAATTTCCACCTTGAGTGCAAATTGTGCTAGTTTTCTGAATTGAATATTTTGCTCATGTTTCCAGTCAAATTCGTTTACATAGCACCAATCATAAAACTATTTATGAACTCGTGCAATAGAGCAACATTTTAGAACCTAATTGTTTATTTTTGTCTTACTTTAAAAATATTTCTTGATATACTTTAGAGTGGCAATCTGGTCCAGTTTTATTCCTACAGCTGAAAGTGGGTTTATCACAAATAAGTAAGCAAGTAAGAGTGCCAGGTCCACCACCCTTGAGTCATTTTCAGTTATTTACAAAGAAAACTATAGAGTAGTCTTAGTAAATTAACTACTTAAAAACTTTTAAAAGATGCTGATTGGTGTCCTTGCACCTAAAAAAAGTCTCAATTTTAAGAGCTTCCTTGAAGGCCCACAAATAAGCGCAGTTTGCAGTAATGTACCATGGTGATTCATTTGACACAGGCGGTTATGGCCAGTTTTGTGGCTGGGGACAGCTTCCAGCACAAAAGATCACAGAAATCATTTGCACTGAATGTAATTTATGCTGAAAAGTCTTTGATCTTTTGTGTTGGTTTGGCCAATTTAGGTGAATTGCAGTGAAAGAAAACACAACCTAGCAGAAACTCCAGGTTAGTATCTGCTTGAAAATTAAAAACTATGTATTTTAGGCTTAACATTGAAGGATGCTACTACTGGAAGTTGATCTTTCTTTTATTTACACGGTTTCTCAATATTAAGCTCTCCCAAATTGGGTGTTACATGTTAAATGCAACTCAAAGCTCGGATTTGACAGCAACCCTACTATATTGTTTTCTTTTCTTCTTTTGGGCCTCCTTATCTCGAGAGACAATGGATACGCGCCTGGAGGTGGTCAGGTGGTATATTGTTTTCACTCTCCACATTAACAACAACTACTTAGATTTATAGACTGCCTTATCAAACAAAATTTGACACCAAGCCACGTACGTCAAAGAGGTAGGTTTTAAGGGGCATCTGAGAGGAGGGAGAGAGAGAGAGGGGGTGGAGAGGTTTAGGGAGGGAATTCAAGCGCTTAGGCCCTTGTCAGCTGAAGGCACAGTTCCAATGTTGGAGTGATTAAAATGGGAGATGCTCAACAGACCAGATTTGGAGGAACACTGATATCTTGGAGGGTTGGGGGGCTGGAAAAGATTAGAGGTGGGAAACAGAGAGGCCATGAAGAGATTTGAAAACAATTAGAATTTTAAAATCAAGACAGTGCTTAACCGGGAGCCAAAATAGGTCAGTGAACACAGGGGAGATGGCTGTGCTCGGAGTTATGACTCGGGTAGCACAGTTTTTGATGACCTCAAGTTTACACTGGGTCGAACATGGGAGACCAGCCAGGAGTGCTTTGGAACAGTCAGCGATCATTATAGCTTTTCTGAGTTAGATTTCAATATCAGTATCAAATTATATTTAATTCTGTGCTTTGATCTTGGATCAAGTGGAAACTGAATTGTGATCATCCACTGTATTCATTTAGGATTCATAGCAGTTAGCAGAGATTTTCAGTCGATAATAAAACATCCTCTAACTGAGAGCACCATTTATTCCCTTAGAAGTTATTTTCCCGTGATTTACAGCAGAAATACTTAAAAGTAGATAAATGTATACAACAGTAGAAAATTTAATTGCATTCCTGAAATAGATGACTACGTTAATCAAATGTGATGTGCAGTGATCCATTAGAATGATGAGGATGAAGCTGAGCTCCATGAAGATACTGCAAGTCTAGCTAGCGGAGATTCACTGATCATCTCCAGGGCTGTTTTGCTTGAACTCGTCACAGTGACTAAGGATGAAGGAGTTGTCGGCAAATTCAGGCTTCCTCGAATAAATGGGCTTTGAGGGTTTCCAGCAGTTGAGCTCAGTTGGTTGGTTGGGGTAACAGAGCCGTTACCTACTGTCCAGTGGCATGTGTACTGGCTAAAAATAAAAATACAAATAAATATTCATTGTAAAACAATCTGAAGAGATAATGCCATATCTCATTTAGGAACTGTGGCAGTTAGCAGGTTATTTTACCATTTCCAAGCCTATTTTACATTGATTAATCAAAGAAAAGAAAGACTTGCATTTATTTTGGTGCCTTTCGCAACCACCGACCATCCCAAAGCGCTTTACATCCAATGAAGTACTTTTGATGTGTAGTCACTGTTGTAGTGTAGGAAACAATGATTGTAAACAAATATATAGTTGCATGATAAAGTTAAGGATAATTATAAAGCACAGTCAGATTTTAGATATGTTCATTTCCATGTATTTCATTCAACTGTATTTTCACCTTAGGTGTGGAACATCGAATTTCTAAACATCACTCGACTTTCAATAAATGGGAGACCATGGGCCGGATTTTTAAAGCCCACTGGGAGTGGAAGTTGGTGCGTGCATTATTTGAAGTTTGGGTTCTGAGGTCAGCACTGGGTCCTGCCACCTCTGGCAGGGGAAAACTACTTTTAATGGGACGCCAGGAGGGAGGGAATGGCAAGCTCGCACGCCTCCAATTAATTGCCTGTTGTGCTCATTAACAGGCTTGTCGGCAGCAGTTTGGGATTTTCAAAGGAAGGGCATGGGGAGAACGCCATATCTGGACCGTGGCACGTTTTAGAAGACATGAACAATGTGGAGGGCCATGAGGACTATGAAAGTGTTGATTAACATGATGCACAGGTCCAAAGTAATGTTAAGCTGCTCCAAAAATGCCACAGAGTAGCCATTGCTGGAGCTGTAAGACATGCTTTTCTCAATGGTGAGTGATAGGAATCTGGAGAGGGACATGAGTCCGCTGGCATCATTAGGGCAGCTGAGGTTGGCAGGGGAAGGCCGATGGATGCACAAAGCCCAGATGAGCGAGTTCAGATGGAAACGGGCTGCTCTGACATTGGACAGAGCAGCCAGGATGAGCTTCAGCAGATGCAACCTTCTGGACAGCAGGAGGACAAAGGAGCACAGTAGAGGACTGTAAAGGGAAGGAGGCACTACAAGACATCGGGTCTACTGCCCAAGAGTCAGCTAACTGCAAATGACTGAGTGCCAGTGCCGTACAAGGCTGAGCCTATCCAGCCAGATAGTCTCTGACATTTGTGCTCTGATCCTCAATGACCTGAGGCCTTGCGGCCCCCATGGTAATCCCCTACCTGCAGCCATCAAGGTCTCCGTTGCCCTGAAGGAGAAATCTCTTGCTGTAGTCACAGACCAGTTGGACATTGAGGGAGTCGAAGCGCTTCGTGTTGATAGATCCCACTGGCTGGTCACTGGGTGTCTTGATGGCCACATGGGCGCAATCTATGATGCCCTGCACCTGTGGGAATCCAGCGATGGAGATGAAACCCAATGCCCTCTGTGCCTGTGCAGGCATCTGTGTCAAAGTGGATGTAGTCCCCTGCCCTCCTGAAAATGGGACCAGATCAATGGCATGATGAGCTGCCGACTGCGAGATGCTACCTAGATCCACAGCTGATCCCTGGCAGCTGCCACGACTTCTTCATCCTCCACCAGTCCAGGCTGCCTCGGAGCTTCACTCCATCTCCCAAACTGTGTGGATGGATCCAAAGGGACAAGAGAAATCCTTTAACGCGATGGCTACTGAGCCCTCTACAGGAGGCCCAGAAGGAGGCGATACAACCAATGCCACCAACGGGCTTCTGAAGATATGATTCCAGTACCTGGATGGGTCAGGTGGCACCCTCCAATGCCCTCTTGCAAGGGTCATTGTAGTCGTCTCCATAACATGGTACTCCAGACAGGTGTAGACCTTGAGGACAGGGAGGCCCTAGAAGGAGACAGCTCATCGGGGGAGGAACAGGAGGTAAGAGAGGAGCAGGAATAGGAGGTGGAGGGGGACAACACGAACAGAGAGGTGCCCCTGCTGCATGATGAGATGATCTCCTTTTCCACCCTTTGGGAAGAGAACCTCCCTCCTGCAGGTCGGCATCGATGAAGTGGGGGTCTTCACTGCCCCTAGTACCAGGTCTCCAGCTCCCCTGTGGCATCTTGCTTCCCTCTGGTGCAGTGGAAGATTTTGGCACAAAACACAGATCTCTCCCTCAGGACAACCAACAGCCTCAATGATGGCTGCCTTGGGGCATTGACATGAGTCCCACTCTTCATCTGACCCACCTCCATTCCCGGCCCCACTGCCTCTAAAATGGACAAGAAACCCATCTCCATATCAATTAAGGGCTTACCCATTTAAAAATCTGAACCTGAATCAGTTTCTCAACAGAGGCGGGTTTCTGACCTAAAACCAGACCCGGCTCCTGTTTCCCGCCTCCAAAATGAAAATCCAGCTCTAATTTTACTCAGCAGGAACTGGGAAGCAACACTGCAAAAATTGGGGCACAGTATTTAACACCTTATTCCTGCTACCTATCTGCCTTCAGGGCTGCCCAGCAATCCACCCATTTCGGGTGTGACCCTACTTTTAATATATAAATCAGGCGCCAACATTGGTTAGAATTTGGAGGTACCAGCAGTGGGTGGACTGTGTTCTGCCATCGGCACTACATATTAAGCAGCCTAACAAATGGTGTTTAAGGGGATTGCTGCAGGTGCTGAGATATAGACAAGAGTTATATTCAGATATTGGGGTGGGGGGAGCAGGGGTGTGGGGGGAGCGTGGTGTGGTCAGGAATAGCAAGCCCTCTCCCACCACCCATGATTGTCTTGCCCCCACCCCTTTAAATGTTGCCTTTCAGCTCAGCGCCCCATCAGAGCCTCCAGATTCACCTTCCTTCCCTGAACAGTTAACTGCACACGATCACTGGTTCTGTGCTCTCATCAAGGATGTCAGGCAGGCAGCAGGCTGCACTCCTGCTCTCCCCCAGTAAAAAAAAACCACCATACCTCACTAACAAATGTTCAATTCGGTTGGTTAATTACTGACAGATTTCTCCTTGATTTAATTTTTGCGGTTTTCAATTCTTTTAAATGAAACAAAAAAGATAGCTAATCCAAAAAAAAAACTACCTTTTTATTATCAGTTGAATTTTCACAATAAAGCAACATTAATAAGTATAATTGTAGAAGTTTAATTGTGTAGAAGTTTCATCCACCCACAAAAAGTAAAACCTGGAACAGTCCTGTCTTGATTTGTGACCTGTATGTCTCACCTGTCATTGGATCCAGTCCCAGCTGTATGAGTCACTGGTAACATGTTGGCATATGGTGAAGGTGGTAAGGCTGGCCAGTTGTCATGCCCCGATAAAGCCTGAAGGCTGTTAGAGTTTTCTGCAAAGGACACTTGTTAAAAACATATTATTAATCAGTAAACTGAAAAAATATGCCTTTGAATCCATTTTCTTCCCATCCAAATGTGAACCTCAGCCATTTTTATTAATCATTCTCAGCTTAGAAGTCAGGCTCATCAATCTGTGAACTCTCAACTGGCCTTGAGATGTGCTTCAGAATACAGTAATATCTTTCAACTAGATGAATTGGCTGAAGCTAGAATTTATAGTCAGCTTTTGCAAGCCTCCTTCGGTGGAAAAACAAAACGCCCAGGATGAAATTAAGGCTGCCTACACAGCTATGGCTAAACCACTTCAGTTTTCCTAGTTGATATTGTTAACTGTATCAATTGTTTAATTCTTTTAAATTCAATTTCAGAGACTGCTTGAGTTGTGTACCTATCATAACCTCTGCATCACCAACTCGTTCTTTCACACTAAACCCTGTCACCAGGTTTCATGGAGGCACCCAAGATCACGTCGTTGGCACCAGCTGGACCTCATCGTCACAAGGCGAGCCTCCTTAAACAGTGTTTAAATCACACGCAGCTTCCACAGTGCAGACTGCGACACCGACCACTCCCTGGTGTGCAGCAAGGTTAGACTCAAACCAAAGAAGCTGCATCACTCCAAGCAGAAGGGCCACCCGCGCATCAACATGAGCAGAATTTCTTATCCACAGCTGTTATAAAAATTTCTAAATTCACTTGTAAAAGCCCTTCAAAGCACTCCCACAGGGGATGCTGAGATCAAGTGGGCCCACATCCGAGACGCCATCTATGAATCAGCCATGACCACCTATGGCAAACATGTGAAGAGAAATGCAGACTGGTTTCAATCTCATTTTGAAGAGCTGGAACCTGTCATAGCCACTAAGCGCATTGCACTGTTGAACTACAAGAAAGCCCCCAGCGAGTTAACATCCGTAGCACTTAAAGCAGCCAGAAGCACTGCACAAAGAACAGCCAGGCGCTGCGCAAATGACTACTGGCAACACCTATGCAGTCATATTCAGCTGGCCTCAGACACCGGAAACATCAGAGGAATGTATGATGGCATTAAGAGAGCTTTTGGGCCAACCATCAAGAAGATCGCCCCCCCTCAAATCTAAATCAGGGGACACAATCACTGACCAACGCAAGCAAATGGACCACTGGGTTGAGCACTACCTAGAACTGTACTCCAGGGAGAATGTTGTCACTGAGACCACCCTCAATGCAGCCCAGTCTCTGCCAGTCATGGATGAGCTGGACATACAGCCAACAAAATCGGAACTCAGTGATGCCATTGATTCTCTAGCCAGCGAAAAAGCCCCTGGGAAGGACGGCATTACCCCTGAAATAATCAAGAGTGCTAAGCCTGCTATACTGTCAGCACTCCATGAACTGCTTTGCCTGTGCTGGGATGAGGGAGCAATACCTCAGGACATGCGCGATGCCAATATCATCACCCTCTATAAAAACAAAGGTGTCCGCGGTGACTGCAACAACTACCGTGGAATCTCCCTGCTCAGCATAGTGGGGAAAGTTTGCTCGAGTCGCTTTAACCAGGCTCCAGAAGCTGGCCGAGCGCGTCTACCCTGAGGCACAGTGTGGCTTTCATGCAGAGAGATCGACCATTGACATGCTGTTCTCCCTCCGTCAGATACAGGAGAAATGCCGCGAACAACAGATGCCCCTCTACATTGCTTTCATTGATCTCACCAAAGCCTTTGACCTCGTCAGCAGACATGGTCTCTTCAGACTACTAGAAAAGATCGGATGTCCACCAAAGCTACTAAGTATCATCACCTCATTCCATGACAATATGAAAGGCACAATTCAGCATAGCGGCGCCTCATCAGACCCCTTTCCTATCCTGAGTGGCGTGAAACAGGGCTGTGTTCTCGCACCCACACTGTTTGGGATTTTCTTCCCCCTGCTGCTCTCACATGCGTTCAAGTCTTCAGAAGAAGGAATTTTCTTCCACACAAGATCAGGGAACAGGTTGTTCAACCTTGTCCGTCTAAGAGCGAAGACCAAAGTACGGAAAGTCCTCATCAGGGAACTCCTCTTTTCTGACGATGCTGCTTTAATATCTCACACTGAAGAGTGTCTGCAGAGTCTCATTGACAGGTTTGCGACTGCCTGCAACAAATTTGGCCTAACCATCAGCCTCAAGAAAACAAACATCATGGGGCAGGACGTCAGAAATGCTCCATCCATCAATATCGGCGACCACGCTCTGGAAGTGGTTCAAGAGTTCACCTACCTAGGCTCAACTATCACCAGTAACCTGTCTCTAGATGCAGAAATCAACAAGCGCATGGGAAAGGCTTCCACTGCTATGTCCAGACTGGCCAAGAGAGTGTGGGAAAATGGCGCACTGACACGGAACACAAAAGTCCGAGTGTATCAAGCCTGTGTCCTCAGTACCTTGCTCTATGGCAGCGAGGCTTGGACAACGTATGTCAGCCAAGAGTGACGTCTCACTTCATTCCATTTTCGCTGACTCCAGAAAATCCTTGTCATCAGGTGGCAGGACCGTATCTCCAACACAGAAGTCCTCGAGGCGGCCAACATCCCCAGCTTATACACACTACTGAGTCAGCGGCGCTTGAGATGGCTTGGCCATGTGAGCCGCATGGAAGATGGCAGGATCCCCAAAGACAAATTGTACAGCGAGCTCGCCACTGGTATCAGACCCACCGGCTGTCTCCGCTTTAAAGACATCTGCAAACGCGACATGAAGTCCTGTGACATTGATCACAGTCTAACTTATCTATGACTGTCATAATTTTGTACACCTCTATTAAATCTCCCCTCAATCTCTTTTGCTCTAAGGAGAACAACCCCAGCTTTGCTTAAGCTAAAGTCCCTCATCCCGGGACCATTCTGGAAAATCTCCTCTGCACACTCTCAAGGAACCTCACATCCTTGTTAAAGTGCGGTGATCAGAACTGGATGCAGTACTCTAGTTGGGGCCCAACCAGAGCTTTATAAAGATTCAGCATAACTTCCCTGCTTTTGTACTAAATGCTGTGCATGAAGCAAATTATCTTGCAGAGTAAATCTAATGAAACTATATGCATAGCAAGGTTGCTTCCAGCTCAACACAAACTGGCTATAAATAACCTGGTTTCTGTACTTCAGATAACTTTTGTTTTGTCTTTACTGTGTATAGCACCCACCTGAACTTGGTAATCAAAATAGGATCAAAGCATGTCATTTAAAGAGTAGGGAGAACTGCTCACAGCATTACACTGAATGTGGTTAATTTTAAAAATTAATGAGTGAAGAATAATTTGCAGCTTCCTTGTCCTGATACTAATTTATATTCTTATAGCTGCTACTTTTTAAAATTGGTAATGATGCCAATATATCTCAGTGAAATGTTTAAGCTGAAAATTATCTTATTTACAAGAGCAAGCTTTAGCATTAAGACTCACAAACCACACAGTATATTAAGGGGACCAGTCACTCTCATATGACACTGCAAACTTGAACCACTGTTAACTTAAACTTCCATCCACATAAAAACAGAACCATAAGTAGTCTGCTTTTTGGTATTTTTTGTTGAACTGTTCCTCCTGGACAATTAATTGTAACTGTTTAATGCTTTGCTGCCTAATCTAAACTTGTAACAATGTATACCGTCTCCATACTTTAGTTATAATGTTCTTAGTTAGAGAAAATAAACGATTACTTTAAATGTAATACAAGTTTTACTCTAAACACTTGTAGGTTGGAATCACACAGATATCAGTAACAAGCACATTAACACGTCAAATTCCTTTATCCGTTAATTTTAGCGAAAGCAGCAAACTGTACTAGGAGAAAATGAAAGTACTCTTTTCAAAAATAAACTTGAAAGCAAACAAGAAACAAGGTCAAAGACCAGAAAAGAATATTCAGCAAATCAAAGTTCAATTATCTTATCCCACTAGCATCCTGTGACAGAACATATTGGATATCAAAAATCAATAGACTAATCGAGATAATTAAAGCTTTAAAAGGTTTAAATCCATTGCAGATTTTATGTTTCATTAATTTTGTAAGTGCATTTTCAAACTGTGAATCACAATTGTTAATTAACCACTTTAATCCATCAACTGGCAGCTTAATTAATAGGTTTGAGCATACCTGTTGAATAATTTCTGTGTATGTAGGATGTTGGATATTGAGTAGAGAGGTGGCTGCGCCGAGAGCGGTAGCGTTCGCAACTATGGTACGAGTGGGCACCGGGAAGTGGTAAAGCGGCATGGTACTGATAATTCGGATTTGTTGGCGCACAAATAGTCTCAGCATTGGGTATCAACCAGCTGCTTACTGAGGAAAATGAAAAAAAAGTTACTGATTTCATCAGAACCAATTAAAATGTAATAATTCAGAAATTGGAATCTTGCTGAGCTGACTGTCCCATCCCCACAGAATTTCCATTATCAGCTCCAAAAGTAACCATTAATTCCAAAGTGATCAGCATTTGTATTTTTCTTGAGCTTTAATAGTTAGTTTGTAACTTAATACGTTTAGGTTAATGAGTTTGTCAATTTCAACATTTGAAAAGTAATACAATATGGAAATACAAGAATGTATGGTTGGAAAATTGCTCGTTTAGATTCTTCAAACCTCAAGATAGTTGCTAATATCAGAAGCATGATAAGTTATGGATGCAACCACAATATAGCAACAGTTTGGTGATTTTTTAAAGATTATTTTGAATCTTAAAGAGTGACAAACTGCTAAATTGAATAGCAGTAGTCAGCAAGTAATAGAGTCACGCTCAACTGTAATCAAGTTATTCATTCTGATTCAATAATAACACCTTTTGTTTACATCAGAAGCTCAATATTGTAAGCTGAATTACAGAAAGAAAGAGATTGCAGGTAACCACTTGGTAACCTCAAACTGAAGGAAATTTTCAGCATAATTTTGGATGCAATCTGTGTGTTCGCAATTTTCCTTGTATGGAATCACATTCTCATTTTCTGGCTTTCTTCATGCTTAAAACATGATGGCACTTCCTGGGTTACCCATTTCTTCAATAAACCCAAAAAACCATACCTGCGTACAAAATTAAAGACTTACTGTGGGAGTAACCCATGTGCTGATTTTCAGAAAGGTCATCTGAGCTATCCTTATAACTGGCTCTGTACGGGTTCAAATAAAGATATGGCATTATACATCTTGGGAAAACTTTGTAGTTTAATTGTTCATATATATATATATAATCCTATCTTTCTCCTTCCCAAAAGACTCATGCTACAGTGTGGCGCCTTCTGTGCCAACATAAAGCTTATGGCTGATCTGCCATGGTGCAGGTTACCTATATAAAACAGGTACACAAGTGTTTGGATGGCTGACCCAACTTCTTAAATCTATTAAGAGTTTTCAGTATTGGTCATAAAGTTCCTTCTTTTAAAAAAACTATCGTTATTTTTTTTGTATCGCAAGACTATCTATCTCTCATTTTTCTGAACAATTTTGAGCACAGCTGCAATTAGATTTGCAGCAAAGTTTGTAGGATGGTAATTCCTTTGTGACTTCCAACATTCAGATTTTGAGAAGGAAGATGAATTCATGAAGGTCTATGCAGGCAGGTATCATTATACCTCAGGTGCTTTGTATGCATCCTTCCATTCCCAAGAATGCACATTTACAGACCAAGGTTAACCTACCCGGTCATCGCAGTCATTGCCACCTTCACTATGCTATCTGATCCAGGCTGACCTGTAGACATCTTCAACACCAACAGGTTCTGCCTGTAGCTGTGAAGGTAACTACAACATTATGGAACCAGATCCTTAATACCATTCCACCTTAAGTACCATGTTTACCCATCCTTCCGTCTGCTGCTGCCCTTCTCAAAGAAATGTAATGAATGTAGGTGAAAATGTAATTCTCTACTAATGAATTGTGAATACAAACTAATGAAAAACACAATGTGTCTTCCTGGTGACATTAGATGATATGCATTTATTAGATCTAACTTGTACTGTGCCCAATCACTACTGGGAGCAAACTGGTTTTGGGATGTTACCAAATGGAAAGGGCCCTGTAGGAGCTGATGTTACTACTAGCATTATAGTGGCCATGTCCTTCCCTGCTACCAGAGGCCTTGGAGAAGGCTAGTTGCATTTGATAGATATGCAGTCACCCCAAGAGGAAACTACTTCATCAGTGCCTCTTTGTCTGTGCTCTGCTGGGCATTTCTTTAGGATGCCAGGGATCTGCAATGAGAACAGCCTGTAGAGCACCACAGAGGAGATCGATGTGCACAATCAAGTACCAGTCTAATTCAGTAACGAGACACACTATAATCTGGAGTCCAAAGTCCTGATGGCCCCAATCACAGCACTCATGAGAAACTGTGCCTGGGCTTCATAGGAAATAGGAGCCGGAGTAGGCCATTCGGCTTGTTGAGCCAGCACCATCATTCACATAGGCGCTGACCATCTACCTAGAACCATAGAAAAATTACGGCACCAAAGGAGGCCATTCAGCCCATCGTGTCTGCGCCGGCCAAAAAAACTAGTTGCCGAATCTAATCCCACCTTCCAGCACCTGGTCCATAGCCTTGCAGGTATAGCACTTCAGGTACATGTCCAGGTACCTTTTAAATGAGCTGAGGATTTCTGCCTCCACCACTGTTCCTGCAGTGAATTCCAGACACCCACCATCCTCTAGGTGAAGTAGTTTTTCTCAAGTCCCCTCTAATTCTTCTACCAATCACCTTAAATCTGTGCCCCCTGGTAATTGACCTCTCTGCTAGGGGAAACAGGTCCTTCCTGTCTACTCTATCTAGGCCCCTCATAATTTTGTACACCTCGATTAAGTCACCCCTCACCCTCCTCTGTTCTAAGGAAAACAACACTAGCCTATCCAATCTTTCCTCATAGCTGCAATTTTCAAGCCCTGGCAACATTCTTGTAAATTTCCTCTGTATTCTCTCCAGAGCAATTATGTCCTTTCTGTAATGTGGTGACCAGAATTGTATGCAATACTCCAGCTGCAGCCTAACCAGAGTTTTATACAGTTCCAGCATTACATCCCTGCTTTTGTCTTTTATATGGCAGCCAATAAAGGAAAGCATTCCATATGCCTTCTTCACCACTCATCTACCTGTCCTGCCTTCTTCAGGAACCTGAAGACATGCACTCCAAGGTCTCTCAGTTCTTCTACCCCTCCCAATATCCTCCCATTTATTGTGTAGTCCCTCACTTTGTTTGCCCTCCCTAAATGCATTACCTCACACTTCTCTGGATTGAATTCCATTTTGCCACTTTTCCACCCACTCAACAAAACCATTGATATCTTTCCGGAATCTATAGCTATCCTCTTCACTATCAACTACACGACCAATTTTTGTGTCATCAGCAAATTTTCCATTCATGCCTCCCACATTTAAGTCCAAATCATTAATATATACCACAAACAGCAAGGGACCCAACTCTGAGCCCTGTGGAACACCACAGAAAACCACTTTCCATTTGCAAAAACATCTGTCGACTACTACCCTTTCTTTCCTGGCCCTGAGCCAATTTTGGATCCAACCTGCCACATTCCCCTGTATCCCATGGGCTTTCATTTCACTGACCAGTCTGCCATGCGGGACCTTGTCAAATGCCTTAGTAAGATCCATGTAGACCACATCCACTGTACTACCTTCATCAATCCTCCTTGTTACTTCCTCAAAAAACTCAATTAAGTTAGTAAGACATGACCTTCCCTTAACAAATCCATGCTGGCTATCCCTGATAAATCCATGCCTTTATAAGTGGCAGTTTATCCGGTCCCCCAAAATTGATTCTAATAATTTACCCACCACTGAAGTCTGACTGACCGGCCTATAATTACACCATTTTTCCCCACTATCTGAAAGGGCTTGATAGGGTAGAAGCTGAGAGATTGTTTCCACTGGTCGGGGAATCTACAACGCAAGGGCACAGTCTCAGGATAAGGGGCCGATCATTCAGAACTAAGATGAGAAATTACTTCACTCAAAGGGTTGTGAATCTTTGGAATTCTCTACCCCAGAGGGTTGTGGATGCTCCATCGTTGGATTCATTTAAGGCTGGGGTAGATAGAGTTTTGGTCTCGCAGGGAATCAAGGGATATGGGGAGTGGGCGGGAAAGTGGAATAGAAGTCCAAGATCAGCCATGATCGTATTGAATGGCGGAGTAGGCTCGATGGGCCAGGTGGTCTACTTCTGCTCCTATTTCTTGTGTATTCCCATATCCCTAGATGTCATTAATATCCAGAAATCTATCGATTTCTATATTGAACATGCTCAATGATTGAACTTTCACAGCCTTCTGGGGTACAGAATTCCACAGATTCACCATCTTCTGAGTAAAGAGATACCTCTACATCTCGGTCTTAAATGGCCTTCCCCCTTATTCTGAGACTGTGTCCCCTTGTTCTAGACTCACCAGCCAAGGGAATCATCCTACCCACATCTACCCTGTCACGCCCTGTAAATATTTTATAAGTTTCAATGAGATCACCTCTCATTCTTTGAAACTCTAGAGAATACAGGCCCAGTTTCTGCAATCTTTCCTCATAAGACAATCCCACTATTGCAGGGATTAGTCTGGTGAACCTCCATTGTACTCCCTTGATGGCAAGTATATCCTTCCTTATGAATGAATAAAAAGAAATTCCATGTGCTCTAAATTTGTTTACTAACCTCCTGTGTGGGACCTTATCAAAAGCCCTCTGAAAATCCAAATACATCACATCACTGGTTCTCCTTTATCTATGGTACAAAGTAACATCCTCAAAAAACTCCAATATGTTTGTCAAACATGATTTCTCTTTCACAAATCCATGTGTTTTTAAATTCATTCATGGGATGTGGCGTCGCTGGCTAGGACACCATTTATTGCCCATCCCTAATTTGCCCTCAAGAAGGTGGTGGTGAGCTACATTCTTGAACCACTGCAGTCCATGTGAGGTAGGTACACCCACAGTGCTGTTAGGAAGGGAGTTCCAGGAATTTGACCCAGCAACAGTGAAGGAACAGCAATATAGTTCCAAGTCAGGATGGTGTGTGACTTGGAGGGTAACTCCAAGGGTGGTGTTCCCATGCAATTGCTGCCCTTGTCCTTCTAGGTGGTAGGGGTCATGGGTTTGGAAGGCGTTGTCTAAGTAACCTTGGTGCATTGCTGCAGTGCATCTTGTAGATGGTACACACTGCTGCCACTGTGCGTCGGTGGTGAAGGAAGTGAATGTTTGTGGATGGGGTACCAGTCAAGTGGGCTGCTTTGTCCTGGATGGTGTTGAGCTTCTGGAATGTTATTGGAGCTGCACCCATCCAGGCAAGTGGAGAGTATTCCATCACACTCTTGACTTGTGCCTTGTAGATGGTGGACAGGCTTTGGGGAGTCAGTAGTTGAGTTACTCGCCATAGGATTCCTAGCCTCTGACCTGCTCTTTTAGCCACGGTATTTATACGGCTACTCCAGTTCAGTTTCTGATCAATGGTAGCCCCTAGGATGTTGATAGTGGGGGATTCAACGATGGTAATGCCATTGAATGTCAAGGGGAGATGGTTAGGTTCTCTCTTGCTGGAAATGGTCATTGCCTGGCACTTGTGTGGTGCGAATGTTACTTGCCACTTATCAGCCCAAGCCTGTTGTCCAGGTCTTGCTGCATTTCTACACAGACTGCTTCAGTATCTGAGGAGTCATGAATGGTGCTGAACATTGCACAATCAGCAAATATCCCAACTTCTGACCTTATGATTGAAGGAAGGTAATTGATGAAGCAACTGAAGATGGTTGGGCCTAGGACACTACCCTGAGGACCTCCTGCAGTGA
This sequence comes from Heterodontus francisci, assembly GCF_036365525.1. Lineage (NCBI taxonomy): Eukaryota > Metazoa > Chordata > Chondrichthyes > Heterodontiformes > Heterodontidae > Heterodontus > Heterodontus francisci. The sequence goes on along the minus strand of NC_090380.1, from coordinate 90,200,464 downwards.
TGTACTGGAGCTCAGATGATTGACCAACAACCACAACCATCTTCTTTTGTGTTAGGTATGACTCCAACCAGCAGAGAGTTTTCCCCCTGATTCCCATTGACTTCAGTTTTGCTAGGGCTCCTTGATGCCACACTTGGTCAAATGCTGCCTTGATGTCAAGGGTAGTCACTCTCACCTAACCTCGAGTTCAGCTCTTTTCTCCATGTTTGAACCAAGGCTGTAATGCGGTCAGGAGCTGAGTAGCCCTGGCGGAACCCAAACGGAGCATCATTGAATAGGTTATTGCTAAGCAAGTGCCACTTGATGGCACTGTCGATGACACCGTCCATCACTTTACTGATGATTGAGAGTAGACTGATGGGGCGGTAATTGGCCAGGTTGGACTTGTCCTGCTTTTTGTGTACAGGACATACCTGGGCAATTTTCTGCATTGCCGGGTAGATGCCAGTGTTGTAACTGTGCTGGAACAGCTTGGCGAGGGGCGCAGCAAGTTCTGGAGCACAGGTCTTCTGTACTATTGCCGGAATATTTTCAGGGCCCATAGCCTTTGTAATATCCAGTGCCTTCAGTCGTTTCTTGCTATCACGCGGAGTGAATCGAATTGGCTGACGTTTGGCATTTTTGATGCTGGGGACTTCAGCTGGAGGCTGAGATATATCATCAACTCAGCACTTCTGACTGAAGATTGTTGCAAATGCTTCAGCCTTATCTTTCGCACTGATGTGCTGGGCTTCCCCATCATTGAGGATGGGATATTTGTGGAGTCACCTCCTCCAGTTAGTTGTTTAATTGTCCACCACCATTCACGGCTGGAAGCGGTAGGCCTGCAGAGCTTAGATCTGATCCGTTGGTTATGGGATCACTTAGCTCTGTCTATCACATGCTGCTTACGCAGTTTGGCACACAAGTAGTCCTGTGTTGTAGCTTCACCAGGTTGATACCTCATTTTGAGGTATGCCTAGTGCTGCTCCTGGCATGCCCTCCTGCACTCTTCATTGAACCAGGGTTGGTCTCCTGGCTTGATGGTAATGGTAGAGTGGGGGATATGTTGGGCCATGAGGTTACAGATTGTGGTTGAGTACAATTCTGCTGCTGCTGATGGCCCACAGCACCTCATGGATGCCCAGTTTTGCATTGCTAGTTCTGTTCAAAATCTATTCCATTTAGCACAGTAGTAGTGCCACACAACACGATGGAGGGTATCAACAACGTGAAGGCGGGACTTCGTCTCCTCAAGGACTGTGCGGTGATCACTCCTACCAATACCATCATGGACAGATGCATCTGTGGCAGGCAAATTAATGAGGACGAGGTCAAGTATGTTTTTCCCCTCTTGTTGGTTCCTTTACCACCTGCCACATACCCAGGCTAGCAGATATGTCCTTTAGGTCAGTAGCGGTGCTACCGAGCCACTCTTGGTGATGGACAATGAAGTCCCCCACCCAGAGTACATTCTGCGCCCTTGCCACCCTCAGTGCTTCCTCCAAGTGGTGTACAACATGGAGGAATGCTGATTAATCACCTCAGGGAGGGTGGTAGGTGGTAATCAGCAGGAGGTTACCTTGCCCATGTTTGACTTGATACCATGAGACGTCATGGGGTCCAGAGTCAATGTTGATGACTTCCAGGGCAACACTCTTCTGACTGTATACCACTGTGCTGCCACCATTGCTGGGTCTGTCCTGCCGGTGGGACAGGACATACCCGGGATGGTGATGGCAGTGTCTGGGACATTGTTTGTAAGGTATGATTCCGTGCGTATGACTATGTCAGGCTGTTGCTTGACTAGTCTGTGGGCCAGCTTTCCCAACTTTGTCACAAGCCCCCAAATGTTAGCAAGGAAGACTTTGCAGGGTCGACAGGGCTGGGTATGCCATTGTCGTTTCCAGTGCCTAGGTTGATGCCGGGTGGTCCATCCATTTGCATTCTTTATTGACTTCGTAGCAGTTAAACACAACTGAGTGGCTTGCTAGCCATTTCAGAGGGCCTTTAAGAGTCAACCACATTGCTGTGGGTCTGGAGTCACATGTAGGCCAGACCATGTAAGGACAGCAAATTTCCTTCTCTAAAACACATTAGTGAACCAGATGGCTTTTACAACAATCGACAATGATTTCATGGCCATTAGACCAGCTCCTCGGGTCCAGGGGATTTATCAATTTCAATCCACTTAATTTTTAGTACTACCTCTATTGATATTAATTACTTTCAGTTCCTCATTTGTACATGTCCCTTGATTCCCTAGTATTTCTGGGAGATTTTCTGTGTCTTCCTCTATGAAGACAGAGACAAAGTAATTGTTTAGTCTCTACACTATTTCCTCATTCTCCACCACAAACTAATGTCTCTGCCTACAAGGGACCCACATTTATCCTTGCTAATATTTTCCTTTTCACATACCTAAAGAAGCTTTTATAATCCACCTTTATGTTTCTAGCTAGCTTGCATTCATTTCTTTTCCCTTTCTTGGTCCTCTTTTGTTGGATTCTAAATTGCTCCCATCCTTGGGCTTATCACTTTTTCTGGTGACCTTCTAAGCCACTTCCTTTGACCTAATGTAATCTTTAACTTCTTTTGTTAAGCACAGTTGATTCACCTTTCCTGTTGGGTTGTGTCTTAGAGGAATGTATTTTTGTTGTAAACCACATAATACTTCTTTAAATAATAGCCATTGCCTGCCTACCATCAAATCTTTTAATGTATTTTCCCAATCCACCACAGCCAACTTGCCCCTCATACCTTCATAGTTTCCTTTGTTCAGATTCAAGACCCTAGTTTCAGCATGAACTATATCTCTTTCAAACTTAATGTAGAATTCTATCATATTATGGTCACTATTTCCTAATTGCTCCTTTTACAGCAAGGTTGTTAATTAGCCCTTTCTCATTACAGAAGACTAAATCTAAAATAGCCCAATCCCTAGTTGGTTCTTCAACGTACTGCTGCAGAAACCCATCTCGTACATACTCCAGGAGTTCATCCTACACAGCATTAGTGCTAATTAGGTTTACGCAATCTATATGGAAATTTAAGTCATCCATTAATACTGTATCGCCCATATTACATGCAGTTCTAATTTCCTGATTTATACTGTGCCCAAAATTACCACTCAAGTTTGGTGGCCTATAAACAACTCCCACCAATGGGAGCCCTTTGCTGTTTCTTAGCTCCACCCAAACTGATTCTACATCTTGCTCCTTCAATCCAAGATCCTTACGTTCTTAATCCTGGGACCTCTTCTTCTGCTGCTGGCTATGGAATGCCACACATGTCCCACAGTGCTTCACAGTTGAACACTGTGTAGAGATGTCAGGAATTATACTACTACAGGGAGTTCTGTTCATTTTTAATATCTAAGGTCTTCTACTCATCCAATAACTTCCTTCTGAAGGCAGACCCAGTGGGGCATCAAGCCTATGCAACCAAGAATGCCTGGAGCTGACACTATGGCCAGCTGATTCTTGTTCATCTGCTGCCACCTCCACTTGTTTCTCCTCACTTATGCTGTGTGCTTCACCCAGTGCTCCCTCATTAACCTCTGCCTAAAATGTCCTCAGATGTTTAAATCAGAGACAACACCTGCAAAGCATGTGACATGGCATTTTGTGAGGAGAATGCTTCCTTAGAACAAATTGTGCCCGATAGCTTAATCAGCCATTATTGTAAGAGAAAAGATGTATTATAGCAGCATTAGGAAAGAATGCTTTCAACATAAATTAGAAACCAATGTATGTTGTGCATCACACTGCTGTTGTGCAAGATATACTTGTCATACTCTGACTCTGCAAAAGGAAAATGCTTACTATGTACTGGCACCAGACCACAAAATTCTCCTTCCAGCAAACTTGGACCTTAAGAGTGAAAGACAACCCTTGAAGCAGGACAAGGCTATAAATTAGGGAATTCTCTCCCACTGTTTATGTACTGCAATCTTTTTAAATCATGCACATAGAATACAGCTAGTAGCCTTTGGAAGAGAAAAAAAGACAGCCATCCTTGTACTCAATCTACATCTCTCTTTATGCAAGCCAATATAAGGATGGGAACACGGGTGGATGCCTTTACATTGTGGGCACCAATAGAAAACTAGTATTCCCCACTGCTAGGGTGCAACAATCAAGTGTTTTCATTTGTAGCATTAATATTTGCCTAGCAAAAATTACAAAACTATTTAACTTTTTAACCATTAGTTTCATATGTACTTCTACCTGCTGGGTAAATTTTGAAAATCTCCATTCCAGCCTCAACATGACAGCAGTCCCATTGGGAATACATCTGTACCTACTGCCATAAAGGAAGATGAGAAGTAGCTGCAGCAGGAAAGCAGGCAGGCATAGTTGCACGGAACCATATGGTGGTACCCAGCTACCAGAATATACAAATCCTGCTGTTCCTACCTGCACCTCAGAGGAATAGTGCATCAGGAACCTCTTTTTCCTCAAAAAAGGTAGCCAATGAGTTGTGCTATCTGCTGCAAGCTGACCTGCAACTCACCCAACCTACTGCCAGTAGGCTGCAGGGAGGGGAAAGAGGTGGTCAATTAAAAGTCTTTGCTACAAGTTTATTTCAATCTACTTCAAAAAATAATGCTTTGTTTGATTAAGTATGATGCTCATCAGCTTCCCCAAGAATGCTTGGCATCAGTGCAAGAGGGCCACAGAGTTCTTTGAACTTTTGAGAATCCTGCCAAACCAAGGCCTTACATGTTGCTTTCACCTGTGTTGCATCTTACATAAACATGGCTACCACTCCAACATGCAGCTAATCTGTGACCATCAGGAACTACCACATTTATTTTAAGGCAGGTTATGCTAGCAGCAACTGTTCCATGACAAAAAAGGCAAATGTGAGCTGGATCCTGGATCATAAAGGCAATCCCAGTCATCCTTGACTGATGCCATCTGTGCAGTAACCCAGGTCCCCAGCCAAGATGAAATGCTATGAAGTCTACTGTGCTACCAAGCTTTTAATGAACCACACAATTAAAATGTTCAAGGCACACTTTAGGTGCCCCGATTGAGTTAGTGAATCTAGGATAATGCTGGTGTACTATATGCTACACAATTAATACTAAAGAGTTCTGTAATGTTCCACCTCATGATTGTCTGTAACCAGTTGCCAATTCTGTTCAATGTGAAAGAGACACCTGCTCTCTAAATGGTTGCCCAAGGCTTCCATGGTGGCAGTGTGAGTTGGCAGACAGGAAACCTGCTGCTCCATGAACCTCAATATTGAAGGCATCCACTATGGTCCTGCCTGGAATTGCCACATACTCCAGGATGGCCTTCAGTGTTTTTGAAGCCATCTAGGATGGTGCCACAAAGGATAGCTGCTGCACCTGATGGAAGACTATTCACAGAGATACACACTTCCTTTTATTGAAAAAAAAGTAGGCTAAGCATATTTATTGACTTCCACACACAATAAAAGCCACATATCCTAATTTGCCAATGACAAAGATTGGTGGCATAGTAAGTAGTAAAATTATAAAGAGACATTGGTAGATTAAGTCAGTGGGCAAAACTGTGGCAGATGGATTTCAACATCGGCAAGTATGAGGTCATCCATTTAGAACCAAAAAGGACAGATGACTATTATTTAAATGATAAAAAACAGTAATCCAAAGAGATTTAAGGATCCATGTACACAGTTCACTAAAATGTAATAGCCAATTCCAAAAAAAACCTCAAAGGCTACTGGATTGTTAGCCTTTATATCTACAGGGTTGAGCTATAATGGTGAGCAGGTGTTGCTACAGCTATACAGAGCCCAAGTTAACCCACATCTGAAATTTACAGTTCTGGGCATCGCACCTTCAATAAGATACATCAGCTAGGCGTGCAGAATGTTATCAAGACTCCAAGGGTTAAATTATGAGGAGAAATTGCATAAAGTAGGTTTGTATTCACTGGAATATAGAATATTAAGGAGTGATTTGATTCCAGCTTTTAGGATTTTGAAAGGAAAGTATAGGATAGACAGAGAGAAAGACTTCTTCCACTGGGGAGTCTCAGATAGGGAACATAGCTTTAATATTTGAGCCAGGCCATTCAGGAGAGAAGTTAGAAAACATTTCTTCATGCAAGGGATGGTAGAAATATGAAACACTCGGAATAGCAGATGCTAGTTCTATTAATAGCTTCAAGGGGACATGCACACATGCGCACAGAGTGAAGTCCACCTGCTGTTTACTAAAAACTGTCCCCTGACTATGTTCAGGAATATCAGGTGTTCAGTCATACACAGTGTATAAAATGGTGCAATATCCTCCTGCTTACTATCTAATGCCAGCCCCACCCCAGCCCCTCGGGTGCTTTGTTCTGGGTTGGTGTATGTCAAGGAAAGAGGAATGTGGTGTTTGAAGAGCCTAATATGTCCGGGAAGGGGGTGGTGGAGGGGGGCCTGTCTGACCTTCCTCAGTTTCTTCTTTTTGCTTTCTGGTTAGTTTCATTTAGAGAAGAGAATGACATATTAGAAATGGGTGCTGGAAGAGCATGGTTCTTTTGTCTCTTTCAGAAGAAAGAGAAATAGGAGGCTATTAGCAGGCAGGTTTGGTGTGCTCCAGCAGTGAAAGATGGAAGAGCAGTAGAAGGCCATGAAGAACATATAACCAATACCTGCCCTCCCATTTCTCCCAATTTCAATTCCCAACACCTGCAGCTCACTTTAACAGGAAGAGTGCTTCCTCCTCAAAAGTGAGTTAGAGGCTTGATGTTAGGTGGCCCAGATCCTATAATCTGTGTCTTGTTCATATTATGGGAAGTCCTTTGAAAGAAGAATACAGACAGATGCAATGCTTGACCCAACATGCCATCAAGTGCTTGAGGGTGAGCCATCAATTCCTTAGGCTCTCATTTTGGGAAGAACCTAGGGGAAAAGAAAGGAAAACATTTTACAATACATCTCGCAGACAACAGCTTAAAGGCAAGCAAAATCATATGACTTTAATGCATCATACAACAGATTAGCAACTGAATATCCTACTGTATTCCTGGCCCACCTCCAAACTTGGTTCTTTCCCGATGGTTATAGGCAGCACTGACCTGTTTAAAAGAATACATTTATGATGTTCGAAAGTGGCAGAATAGACGAGACAGTAGTCCTGAGCCCCAATCATTTCCCACGAGTTTGCATGGTGGTTTTTGAGGCACCCCTTTTGTAGTTAACATTGCCATGTACAGAGTTCTGGAAAGATCAGTCCCAGCTAGCAATGTGAAATGCAGCTGCTTGTGGAACAAAGGTGCGCTGAGAAAAGGGATCAACATTGTGTGCTAGCTTGACAGATGATTTCCCCAAGCTTGTAGCTAACAGATAGTTATATTGGGTCTATGGCTTATAAAAAGTGAATAGAAGTGTGTGAAAATGTGCATACAGTTCAAGGCAGCTCACCACTACCTTCTCAAGGGCAATTAAGAATGGGCAACAATTGCTAGTCTTGCCCGCGGTGCTCACATCCCATGACCAAATTTAAAAAAATACACTTACCTTGGTACTTCTATTGATGCCATGAATGCCTTTTCATTTGCTCCCAACTAGATTTATACAGTTTAATTTTTCTTTTAAGTCAGGCCCACAGTATCCACAGTTATAGGCCTTATATGAACTGTACCTGCCCTGAAATATCTTGGCATATTACCAGTATGCACAAAACAACCCATTTCAAAATTCTTTTAAATGCATCAGAAAGATAAATACCAAGAAGCAACTTATTCATAACCAATTCATTGCATGTTCTGCTGTAAAATATTGACTAACCTTTCTTTGGCATCCAGGAATGCTTTTGCAAAGGGATTGTTCTTGATCTTCAGAGCTGTAACCTTAAAAAAAAATACATAAAATCCAAAACACAAGCTAATATGTAGTTAGCTAATTAACTAAAAATCTAGGCTTGATAGAATGCTTAAGGCACCTGCCCGAGAGGTAGGCCATTCCCCCCCTCCTTTTACAACCAATAGGCCTCTGAACAGGGCCTGTGGGAGAAGATTTTCATTTGTACCCTCCTTCCTCTTCCAGTTCATGGGAGTCCTGTCCCCCTTCTACCAGCCAATTCATACATGCAGATAAAGGTTCACTCTACCCCCTTAACTTGCTCCTTACTGCTGATCCTGGCTACAGCTTTGCTCTGGGATCAGGCTCTGTCCTGCAGGTAGCAATTCCCGATTTATGGCAGGACCAGAAATATTCACTTGCATCAGTGTCCAGTCCAAAACTTAAGCATCAGTGCAAAAGATAAATAGGTGCATGGTGCACAATGCACCCTACCCTCCTGATTTCCAAAATTAAATTTTAACTTTAACCAGGAAATCAACATAGTGCTCAAAATAGCTCCTTCATTGAAAACCCTCAGGGCATTTATAAGAGGAAAACTGTGCAGCCACAACACCTTGTTATAAGCAAACCAAAAAAAGGGTAAAATTGGTCATGTGCAACATTGTTTCAGCAACACCAATATTTTTAAATTTACAGGGTGCTTAGGTCTTTTACTTAGAACAGTCAAACTGCTGCTCACCAGTCCTTCCTCATATCCTACAACTAAATCATTCCAAATTAAGTGCTCCCCTTTAACCTCTCAATGCCAAATACTTGTACCTCTGTCACAAGTCAGTAATTGAAGCAAAAACAAGTGAATATGAATATTATGCTGGCAGGACCAGCAAACATTTAGAATAAAAAAAACAACTGACTTTCCCATTGATCAGCTGGGAAAGCAGTTCAATTCGGAAGGAAGGAAAGCAGTACAAGTACTAGCTAGAGAAGGCACTGCTGCGAGGATGCAACATTTAAGAGCCAGCATGACTCCTCAGATACTGAAGCAGTCCGTGCAGAAATGCAGCAAGACCTGGACAATATCCAGGCTTGGGCTGATAAGCGGCAAGTAACATTCGTGCCACACAAGTGCCAGGCAATGACCATCTCCAAAGAGAGAATCTAACCATCTCCCCTTGACATTCAATGGCATCACCATCGCTGAAACCAATGACCAGAAACTGAACTGGAGTAGCCATAAAAATACCATGACTACAAGAGGTCAGAAGCTAGGAATTTTGTGGTGAGTAACTCACCTACTTACTCCCCAAAGCCTGTCCATATCTAAAAGGCACAGGTCAGGAGCGTGATGGAATACTCTCCACTTGCCTGGATGGGTGCAGCTCCAACACTCAAGAAGCTCGACATCATCCAGGACAAAGCAGCCCACTTGATTGGCACCCCATTCACAAATATTCACTCCCTCCACCACCAAATGTACAGTGGCAGCAGTGTGTACCATCTACAAGATGCACTGCAGCAATGCACCAAGGCTCCTTAGACAGCACCTTCCAAACCCGCGACCTCTACCAACTAGAAGGACAAGGGCAGCAAATGCATGGGAACACCACCACCTGCAAGTTCCCCTCCAGGTCACACACCATCCTGACTTGGAACTATATCGCCGTTCCTTCACTGTCACTGGGTCAAAATCCTGGAACTCCCTTCCTAACAGCACTGTGGGTGTACCTACCCCACATGGACTGCAGCGGTTCAAGAAGGCAGCTCACCACCACCTTCTCAAGGGCAATTAGGGATGGGCAATAAATGCTGGCCTAGCCAGCGACGCCCACATCCCATGAATGAATAAATAAAAAGACGGAATGCAATGGTAAGGCCCAATTTTATCAATGGCCTGCCCCTACACTGAGTGTCTCAAACTGGCACTTCATGCATATACTTTTCATGACCTAAATTTGCTGTTCTAAGGAATAAAAAGTGTAAGCGTTTACTCAGTGTTCTCTTTTTAAACCGTCACTGATCGTTGCTGAATAAAATAGAAGTGCCTGCAATGAACACCCATTGTAAACAAGGGAACACTTCAAAACAGCCATCATGAATTATAATTAATATGAAGTGCACCAAAATAACTATGAAAAGCTCAATATAAACCAATACTGTGATGATGATTGTACTGACCTCTTCATTCTGGTATGCAGTCACTGCAATGAACTGGGTTTCAGGAAAAGAGTGATTCGAAATCATCCTGCGAGGACCCCCTACACGCACTATATGAACCTGAGGCTTGTACTTATGCAGAGAATTTAGAATTACCTGTAAAATGATGGTGAAAAAGTTCCCATGAAAGTCCTTATTTTGCAAGCAAGAGAAAATAGTGGTTGAACTGAACTATGGGGCAAGTGCATAGCTTTTGCCATTCAGATCTGGTCTGGCAGCATTTTGTAATATGAGACAATTCCCACCACAAAAACCTCCAAATTTTAAAAGGCTTCCAGCATGTAAAACATGCCCAGGGTACCAAGCCTGTAGTAGTTGCCTCGGTGCAAAATCCAGTGATAGTAGCTTTTAAAGGGCTACTTTTGGCCATTAAATGGATTATTGTGGTGATGGTAGCAGATAAACAGAAGGGGTGGAAACCAGGCAGGTGTGTTGTTAAAAATTGCTCCTTCTGTGATTTATCTGCTGACTTTCCATCGTCTTCCATTTTACCTTATTCTTCTAAGGCTTGAGATCTGCAGGAACCTTTTAAATATGCAAATTGGGACCCAATTATATCATCCAGTTTTGACTGCAATTTTAACTCTGGCCTGACTGGCGAATTTGCTGTGGCTTTCTCATCAGGTGAGGGGAACGGGAAGAGGATCTGTGAACAGGAGAGAGAATTTTAGGTTGTGGAGCCAGGGGAAGCTGGAATGCTCCTTCAGGCTCTACAGTAACTTCAGGATTCCTCTGACCCAGTTTCCATCCTTCATTCCTAACAGACCTTCTCAAAACCCCTCTAACTTCTTATCTTGCTGTCAAGCCTTCCTTGTGTTGTCCTGTGGCTTCCTGTCATCGGATTTCCTGCTTCCATCCACCGGCCAGCTGACCAACATGCAGATATGGTTTAGGAATTTAAATCACCTGGATTTATGATGCCGAAGTTGGGTGTATTTGGTTCTCACCCCATCCGTCTAAATCTTCAATCCAGTTAAAATTTCCCCTGGGCTACTTGATCAGAATGACACAAATGAGGAATATGGAAATTTCCTTCTTTTGATACTCAAGAATTGGAGGTCATACCTCCGGAGGTGCTCCAAAAGCAGGATTACCACCCCTCTAGTATAAACTTAGCAGCAAGCTGCATGGAGGGAGATCACCAACCAAGTCAATACAGTCACCAAAATCCCTCAACTGGTTGGAAATTAAGGTAATTGCTAGTATCAGGAGGAATATGAAACAAGTGTATTCACTTTTGAACTCATTTCTTGCAATGGCCAGCAAGAATGACAAATTATCAAAATCGAAAACTCCCTTCACTTCTTGGCAGCACCATTTAAAATGTTGCATGTAATGATTGCTCTTTAGCTCATACTCTTCTATTGTGCTTTTGCTGCTTTTCTTGATTTTGGAGGCATTGCCAAGGAACAGCAAGAAATTGTCCAGGCTTTCAGTACAAAGTAATTCGCTGTTGTTAGGAGACTTCTCAGTCAGTGGCCATGGCTGTAGAAGATGGTCTAAATATTCCAAGAACCATCTACCAGCATTTCATCTTTAAATAATTCAAACAATAGATTGCAACAATGAAGGCATCATGGCTTCCCATAAGCATGTTCACATGCAAAGTTTGTTGTGGTCGGATACAACCTGAACATGAATGAATGAATGAAATTGTACTCCTCTCTCCCTCTCCTCACTTTGTGTACACTACACAAGATTCTTCCTCCACCACCACCACCCCCCTGCTTCTTGATAAAATCTTCATAGATTTTTTTCTTCTGATTGCTGCATATTGACCACTCTTGCTGTGAATGTGCTAGGTGTGTTCAGCTGAGTTATGATTGAGTTCAGCTTTGATTTCCCTCATGGTCAAATAGCCTGCAACCCACCTCATGTTTTAAGTTCACATGAAGAATGGCCATTTAGATGAAGTACTGAACAACCTGAGGAATTGAAGGAAATGTACATGGTCATAAGTCAGTGCCTTCAGTAAAATATGGGGCAACATTATATCATCTATTTATGATTGAGAGATTTTATTTAAAGCCATATGAGCTCAGGCATTCACAGACCAGTCAGTGAAGTGAATGGCTACTCCTGCATTGGAACATAACTACAAGGAAATCACCAACTCTGTGCAGCCAGTGACTTTTACAGCGGAGAGCTTACATCTTCCAAGGAAGAGCTGATCATGCCTAGAAGAATGCCATTCTCTACCCTGATAAACATTATTTAAAAAAAAACATTTTCTTTTTACTCTGCATCTGGCCATATTAAAATCAGTGCTTGCTTAAATGACAGTAAGTGACAAAAAGTATTCCATTCTCAAATACTGATAATCCAATCTTAAGTGCAAAAAAATTAAATGACAATTTATGGACAAAATTTATCAGATATACATGTCTAAAAGTAACCTACTAAAATAGAGAGGGTGTTAAAGAAAAAAGGCACTTAGAAATATTGAAAATATTACATAACACTAATCTAGAATAAAAGTGCTACATCTTGGATGTTAATTACTTTAAAGTAAATGACAGCTCTGCAACTTTGTCCCAGAACTAAAATGATACAACTTTGTCCCCCAATAAATATGTTGTATATTTTTCAGATGATTTGTTGTTTTTTGACTGTAAAAAGGATACAGTTAATTTCATAATTACAAAACAACTCTAATTATGTAATTTTGCATAAAACACTTACTTTTGTTTCATGTCAATTTTCGTAAAATCTGTGCCAAGGAAAACAAAAATGACTGAACTCATTACAAACGTTTTTACATGAAATTGTACTCATTGGGAGATCTCTTAATGCTTGCTGGGCTGCATCAAGCAAAACCTCTTTTCCTGACTAAAACACGATGTCCATTAAACTCTGAAAGTGCCAATTAGACCTGTTTATTCTTGTTTACGTTTGGTTTCCTTTCAAACAATAGCCTATATGAGTAGAGTAGGCTGAAAGGATTGCTATAATTACATTAATGCACACTTGATATTTCACAATTGCCCTGCTTGTTATTGCAAATGAGATGGGAGGAGAAAGCCATACCTGCCCACTAGTGTTGACTTTATTTGTTAACTTGACTTTACTGAAAGAGATTGGAGCTTTCATCCAGTGTGCCCCAAAGTTCGGGGAGTCTGGGTGGATGTAAACACAACTCTGTGTCAGGGGTTCCGGTTTACCAGCTGGAATCCATTCACCATTCACGTATTTCCAACGATGACTGTCAGCAGCAACAAAGTCTAGCAAGAATGAATACATGGCATTTGGATCCAATCCAGATACACTTATTTTCAGAACTGGAAACATCCGCCTGAAGGAGAGAAAGGGGGGGGTGGGGAGAAAAAAAAAAAATCAGCCTTTCCATTTGGGAAAGCACGTAATGGTAATTGCACTGAAAACAAGGGAAAAGCATAATAACCTTTTTAAAAAATAAAGGCCTGCCTACCATTCACATACAGAGGCTAATTTTCCTATTAATCCAAGCAAACAGATAGGCAACATAGTAAGTAAATGGATTAACAGTGTTCAGTAATTGATTCAAAAATAAATGCAAGATGCAAGTGAGGGTGAGGAGCAACTAGTTTGGAAAAGGAATAGTTTTTGAATTTGTCACTAAGAACTGCAGTAGCATTACTACACCATCTCTACAATGAACATAAGATGTTCCTTTTTTTAAATAAAACCTAGAAACAGTATAATGAATAAAACTAATACATTACTCAATGTTACTCGAGGGAAAAATTGTTCTGTGCATCATAGATAACAAATGCTAAGAGTGCATTAGTGTTAATGAAGCAGCTGCTAATAGTTATCCAAGCTCCTGAAAGAAATAGGAGCAGGAGTAGGCCACTTGGCCCCTCGAGCCTGCTCCACCATTCAAAAAGATCCTGGCTGATCTGATTGTGGCCTTCATTCCACTTTCCTGCCTGCTCCCCCCACCCCTCCATAATCTTTGACACATTTGTAGATGAAAAAATCTGCCTAACTCAGCCTTAAATATATTCAATGACCCAGCTTTCTCTACGCTCTGGGGAAGAGAGTTCCAAAGATTAATGCCCCTCCAAAGAAATTTCTCCTCTTCTCCATCTTAAAAAGGAGACCCCTTATTTTAAAACTGTGCCCCCTAGTTCTACATTCCCCCACAAGAGGAAACATCCTCTCAGCTTCTACCCTGTCAAGCCCACTCAAAACCTTATGTAAATGGGTGGTTGATGGTCGGCACAGACTCGGTGGGCCGAAGGGCCAGTTTCAGTGCTGTATCTCTAAATAAAAAAAAATGAATAAAAATCACCTCTCATTCTTCTAAACTCCAATGAGCATAGGCCCAACCTGCTGAACCTTTTCTCATAAGACAACCCCTTCATCCCAGGAATCAGCCTAGTGAACCTTCTCTGAAGTGCTTCCCATGTAAGTATATCTCTCTGTAAGGGTACCAAAATTGTATACAGTATTATAGGTGCAGTCTCAATGCCCTGAAGAGTTGTAGGAAGGCGTCCCTAATTTTATACTCCATCTCCCTTGCATTAAATAACATTCCATTTGTCATCTTAATTATTTACTGTACCAGCATGCTAACGTTTTGAGATTCTTGTACAAGGACACCCAGATCTCTCTATCACAGCATTGCTGCAGCCTCTTTCCATGTAAATAATATTCTGTTTTTCTATTCTTCCTGCCAAAGTGGAAAACTTCACATTTTCCCACATTATACTCATCTGCCAAATTTTTTGCCCACTCACTTAACCTATCTATATCTCTTTGCCAACACTTTGTATCCTCCTCACAATTTGCTTTCCTACCTATCTTTGTATCATCCCAAATTTGGTTACAATATACTCAGCCCTATCATCCAAGTCATTAATATAGATCGTAAATAGTTGAGACCCCAGCACTGATCCCCGTGGCACTCCACTAGCTATAGCTTGCCAACCTGAAAATGCCCCATTTTTCCTGACTGTTTGCTGTTAGTTAGCCAATCCTCAATCCATGCTAGTATATTAACCCCAACACCATGAGCTCTTATCTTGTGTAGTAACCTTTTATGAGGCACCTTATCAAATGCCTTTCCAAATACAATACATCTACTGGTTCCCCTTTATCCATGTTGCTTGTTATGCTTGTTACATCCTCAAAGAACTCTAATAAATTTGTCAGACATGATTTCCCTTTCATAAACCATTACAACTCTTTTCTTGCTAAGAGTTTCTTCCAAAATTTTTCACATGGGTATAATGATTGTGAGAGCTGCCATTAAATTACCAGGAAATGCAATGCACATAACGTGATTTGAAACAGATGTGGCACAGTGAAGCAGAGAAAATTGCAGATAGAGTGACAAGAAGCTTTCAGAAAGACTGGTGGTCCTGGTAGGGGTAGGCTTCACATGCCACAAACACACTGAATGGGTACCCAAGCTTCATTTTGCCAAGCATGTCCAGGTATCAGGTACCTTTCTGCAATACAGCAAATATGCACAAGAGAAGGAAGAGCTGACAAGTAGAACTATACAATTCATTAACATAGGATTATTAATGATCCTGTACACAGAGTTAGCACATTCTTGAAAAGGATTGCTAAAATTTACTAAATTTGCTGATATTCACCTAGCATCATTGCATTATATTTATTAATAGGATACAATTATTCAAACTTTATATAATTCCCTCAGCTGCTTTTACAGGTTGTGATATGTCATTGCTTTCCGAAATGTAAGCAGGTAATAAATGCTACTGTGACTAGCCTTGTACCAGCAGCTACAACAGCTTAAAACTGTTGGGTATTGCAGTTTTCTACTTCACTGGCAGCTTCTTTACATGATATACAGAAACTTACATTGATAAAATACAACTGAGGATCAAAGATATATGCTAAAATATTATGATTCGGGTCTTAGTTTTCTTGACTTCATACTATCCTTTCTATGGTAGCTGTTTACTGATCTGGGTCCCTGAAAGCCCATACTATTTACAGTGTCAAGCTGGCTGCAAAAGTTATTTTAATATGTTCTATGCCTATTAAATAATGTTCCAATGTTTAGCAAAAAAAGGCAAGGCAAAACTATACTTATTCCTCTTGCACCATATATTCCTTTCAATATTTGAATGCTTCATTCCTTTATGACTTTCAATGTTTTTAATCCACCAAGAAAGTGCACCTGAACTTCATAGACTTGAGAGTACATCTAAATTACAATTCCTTTGCATTATATTGAAAAAAGTTGCACCAATAATGCAAAGTACTTTTGATGAACAAAATGATTTTCTATTTGTTTTTTTTTTAAAGTAACCCATTCTAGGCATATTGAAGCTGGTAATAAATTGGACAGCAAAAAGTACTCTCACTAGCAATCATTTTAGCACAAGCTACAATGTTTTCTTTGCAAAAAGCAGAAGAGTTGCATTTATGGAACCAAATAAATGCAGCACTTTTTAGTTAGATTTTGTTTTAGATTTTAGAGATACAGCACTGAAACAGGCCCTTCGGCCCACCGAGTCTGTGCCAACCATTAACCACCCATGTATACTAATCCTACACTAATCCCATATTCTTACCACATCCTCACCTGTCCCTATATTCCCCTACCACCTACCTATACTAGGGGCAATTTATAATGGCCAATTTACCTATCAACCTGCAAGTCTTTTGGCTGTGGGAGGAAACCGGAGCACCCGGAGGAAACCCACGCAAACACAGGGAGAACTTGCAAACTCCACACAGGCAGTACCCAGAATTGAACCCGGGTCGCTGGAGCTGTGAGGCTGCGGTGCTAACCACTGCGCCGCCCTAAAGTTACATTGGGCAATTTTCAATTGATGCATAGATTGGGTACGATATATGCTATACCCACATATTAGCTCCAGCAAGAGGCCAGAACTATTTTCACAGTTGGGCTTCATCTAAGTATTTTGGACAAACTGCCAGTACTCAGTAAGCACATCAAGGGAGCTTGGGGTTGGGTCGGGGCACAGAGAATGAAGCAACTCCTCCATGGAACTGCCACAAGTCAGGCCCTAGGGCAGGGAAGGAGGGAATCTGATAGGAGTGGTAAGGGAGCACCAATTGGCCAGCAGCAGGCCTTGATGCTCCTCCTTCTGATCATTTAAAACTCAGTTTTCTGAGCAACCTCCTTTAAGGTTAGGATGCTCGATGCCTGGGCAGAGTATGCACAGCAGACACTATAATGTCATTTTCATGTACAAATGGGCAGACTCCTACAACGGACTGATTTAAAGATTTTAATAAGCCTGTTACAGATAGAAGCATTCACCACCCATTTCAAAGCCTGCCTGGAAATCACAATAGCGGACATTACTTTTTCTCAATTTTCAACTGCTGGACCCCAGCCCCATTTTCCAACAGAAAAGGGGTAGGAGTCAGTTGAAAAACAATTCTCCCTTGGTTTCCCACTTTTTCATCAGAACCATTTGGAACAAAGGCATTTGACTGTTCCAGAGAGCACGACAAAATTAGAAATATTTTAAAGGTTCCAACTCAATAACTGCTTGGCTAGTCGCTCAGCAGCAGCATCACAAGTATATACTGTTTTTTTAGTTCAATGTCAGTTGTAACACATTCCATCTCGTGCAAAGTGCGCAGAATAAATTGGTGCTTTCCGGAGAGTGCATTAAAATGAGAAAATATTTTAACCTTCACTCGTTTAACAGAAATTTTCATCCAAAGAAGGTCTGCATTTAGCATTTTTTGCTTTAGAAAATCATTTTGGCACATTATATATACATACCTGTTTTAAATCACTGGGTCTCTACAACTAAAAAGTAATGTCCTTCAGAATTCAAAAGAGTATTCATAAGGACGAGACTGTTCTGTAAATTAGTGTAGAGTGCTCTCATTGCTAGGAACTGGGTTCCATTCGAGCACAGACTGGATAAGGATTTTAGATTTCTGCTGTGTGCCACATTCTATAAACTAATTTCATCACGCTTTGCACGATGGGGTAAATTTTTAAAATTAGCTCTCTGGTGCTGAGCTTGAATGGCAGAGTGCAATTTGCAAATTGAGATGTGGAGGTCATGATTTTCTGTTTATTAATTTTAATGGATGGAGAATTGTGCATGATGCACTGGCCTGCACCCCTAAATTCACAATATGCATTTGTGTTGTGCACAGCATTGTGCCACACATGCTAATTCTTCAAATCCAACCTTTTAGTCAGCCAACTGGATAGTTTGAAAATTCTTGCCTGACTTTTCCCTTGTGTAACTGGTGCCTGCACATTTTTGGCCCTTCCATCTGTGCAAGTGAAGTAAGTAACACTGTTTCACTCTTTTCGGTTAGATTTATTTCAATAAATACGTTTCTTCACTGTCGCTGGGTCAAAATCCTGGAACTCCCTTCCCAAAGCACTGTGGGTGTACCTACCTCACAAGGATTGCAGCGGTTCAAGAAGGCAGCTCACCACCACCTTCTCAAGCGCAATTAGGGGTGGGCAATAAATGCTGGCCTAGCCAGCGACGCCCACATCCCATGAATGAATAAAAAAAAAATCAAGCATGTTTCAGATATCTGGATCATTGGGATCTCTTCGGGGACAGGTGGGACCTGTACAAGGAGGACGGGTTGCATCTAAACTGGAGGGGCACAAATATCCTGGCTGCTAGATTTGCTAGCGTCACTCGGGAGGGTTTAAACTAGTGTGGCAGGGGGGTGGGAACCAGAGCAGTAGGACAGCAGGTGAAATAAATGAGGGGTAACTAGTAAATAAGGCCAGTAAGACGAAGAGGAAGAGCAGGCAGGGTGATGTTGCTGAGCACAGCGGGACTGGTGGTCTGAAGTGCACTTGTTTCAATGCGAGAATTATAACAGGTAAGGCAGATGAACCTAGAGCATGGATTAGTACTTGGAACTATGATGTTGTTGCTATTACAGAGACTTGGTTGAGGGAAGGACAGGATTGGCAGCTAAATGTTCTGGGATTTAGAAGCTTCAGGCAGGATAGAGGGGGATGTAAAAGGGGTGGGGGGGGGTTGCATTACTGGTTAAGGAGAATATCATAGCTGTAATGCGGGAGGACACCTCGGAGGGGTCATGTAGCGAGGCAATATGGGAGGAGCTCAGGAATAGGAAGGGTGCAGTCATGATGTTGGGGGTTTACTACAGGCCTCCCAGCCAGTGGGAGAGAAAGGAGCAGATATGTAGACAGATTTTGGAAAGATGTAAAGGGTTGTAGTGGTGGGTGATTTTAACTTCCCCTAGATTGACTGGGACTCACAGTGCTAGGGGCTTGGATGGGGCAGAATTTGTAAGGAGCATCGAGGAGGGCTTCTTGAAACAATATGTAGATAGTCCAACTAGGGATAGGGCCGTACTGGACCTGGTATTGGGGAATGAGCCCGGCCAGGTGTTCGAAGTTTCAGGAGGGGAGCATTTCAGGAACTGTGACCATAATTCCATACGTTTTAAGGTACTTGTGGATAAGGATAAGAGTAGTCCTCTGGTGAAGGTGCTAAATTGGGGGAAGGCTAATTATAACAATATTAGGCAGGAACTGAAGAATTTAGATTGGGGCGGCTGTTTGAGGGTAAATCAACATCTAACATGTGGGAGTCTTTCAAACGTCAGTTGATTAGAATCCAGGACCAGCATGTTCCTGTGAGGAAGAATAATAAGTTTGGCAAGTTTCGGGAACCTTGGATAATGAGGGATATTGTGAGCCTAGTCAAAAAGAAAAAGGAAGCATTCGTAAGGGCTGGAAGGCTGGGAACAGACGAAGCCCTTGAGGAATATAAAGACAGTAGGAAGGAACTTAAGGAAGGAGTCAGGAGGGCTAAAAGAGGTCATGAAAAGTCATTGGCAAACAGTATTAAGGAGAATCCCAAGGCTTTTTATACGTATATAAAGAGCAAGAGGGTAACCAGGGAAAGGGTTGGCCTACTCCAGGACAGAGGAGGGAATCTATGTGTGGAGCCAGAGGAAATGGGCGAGGTAATAAATGAGTACTTTGCATCAGTATTCATCAAAGAAAAGGACTTGGTGGATGATGAGTCTAGGGAAGGGAGTGTAGATAGTCTGGGTCATGTCGTTATCAAGAAGGAGGAGGTGTTGGGCGTCTTGCAAAGCATTAAGGTAGATAAGTCCCCAGGGCCTGATGGGATCTACCCCAGAATACTGAGGGAGGCAAGGGAAGAAATTGCTGGGGCCTTGACAGAAATCTTTGTATCCTCCTTGGCTACAGGTGAAGTCCCAGAGGGCTGGAGAATAGCCAATGCTGTTCCTTTATTTAAGAAGGTTAGCAAAGATAATCCAGGAAATTATAGGCCAGTGAGCCTTACGTCAGTGGTAAGTAAATTATTAGAGAGGATTCTTCGGGACAGGATTTACTCCCATTTGGAAACAAATGAAATGAACTTATTAGCGAGAGGCAGCATGGTTTTGTGAAGGGGAAGTCGTGTCTCACTGATTTGATTGAGTTTTTTGAGGAAGTGACGAAGATGATTAATGAAGGAAGGGCAGTGGATGTTGTCTATATGGACTTCAGTAAAGCCTTTGACAAGGTCCCTCATGGCAGACTGGTACAAAAGGTGAAGTCACACGGGATCAGAGGTGAGCTGGCAAGATGGATACAGAACTGGCTCAGTCATAGAAGACAGAGGGTAGCAGTGGAAGGGTGCTTTTCTGAATGGAGGGATGTGACTAGTGGTGTTCTGCAGGGATCAGTGCTGGGACCTTTGCTGTTTGTAGTATATATAAACGATTTGGAGGAAAATGTAGCTGGTCTGATTAGTAAGTTTGTGAACGACACAAAGGTTGGTGGAGTTGCGGATAGTGATGAGGATTGTCAGAGGATACAGCAGGATATAGATCGGTCGGAGACTTGGGCGGAGAAATGGCAGATGGAGTTTAATCTGGACAAATGTGAGGTAATGCATTTTGGAAGATCTAATACAGGTGGGAAGTATACAGTAAATGGCAGAACCCTTTGGAGTATTGACAGGCAGAGAGATCTGGGCGTACAGGTCCACAGGTCACTGAAAGTGGCCACGCAGGTGGATAAGGTAGTCAAGAAGGCATACGGCATGCTTGCCTTCATCGGTCTGGGCATAGAGTATAAAAATTGGCAAGTCATGTTGCAGCTGTACAGAACTTTATTTCGGCCACACTTAGAATATTGCGTGCAATTCTGGTCGCCACACTACCAGAAGGACGTGGAGGCTTTCGAGAGGGTACAGAAGCGGTTTACCAGGATGTTGCCTGGTCTGGAGGGCATTAGCTATGAGGAGAGGTTGGAAAAACTCGGATTGTTTTCACTGGAACGACGGAGGTGGAGGGGCGACATGATAGAGGTTTACAAAGTTATGAGCGGCATGGACAGAGTGGATAGTCAGAAGCTTTTTCCCAGGGTGGAAGAGTCAGTTACTAGGGGGACATAGGTTTAAGCCGCGAGGGGCAAAGTTTAGAGGGGATGTGCGAGGCAAGTTCTTTACATAGAGGGTGGCGAGTGCCTGGAACTTGCTGCCGGGGAAGGTGGTGGAAGCAGGTACGATAGCGACGTTTAAGAGGCATCTTGACAAATGCATGAATAGGATGGGAATAGAGGGATACGGACCCCGGAAGTGCAGAAGGTTTTAGTTTAGACAGGCATCAAGATCGGCACAGGCTTGGAGGGCCGAATGGCTTGTTCCTGTGCTGTACTGTTCTTTGTTCTTGTTTTTCTGGTACCTCTCATTAAAACTCTATCACATCTGGTTTCTTGATCAATCCAAAGGATAAGCAGCCAACTTTATTGTTGGTGCTTACCTCTATGTATCCGCAATTAGAGTAGATAAGTGCATCTTTATTGAAAAAAAATCATTAACTGCCGTCAGTTTGGTTCAGTTAGCACAATTGCCTCCAAGTGAAAAGATGTGGATTTAAGCCCACTCCAAGGTCTAGACAACATAATCTGGATGAACACATTGTGCAGAATTGGGGGAGGCCGAATTGCTGGACAAGCTTTTTCAGATGAGATGTTAACTAAAGCCCTGCCTACCCATTCAGGTTATTTAGGTGATCTCATATTGTTATTTGAAGAAAAGCAGTTGTTCTGGCCAGCATCTATCCTCAACCACAAAACAGATTATCAGATTATTTATCTCATTGCTGTTTGTGTAACCTTGCTCTGTATAAATTGGGTGCCACATTTACCTACATAGCAACAGCAACTAAAGGAAATGAAAGGTTCTATATAAATGCAAATTCTTTCTTCCATCTCATCACTCCTGCAGCATCTGTTCCTTCTTGTTCCTTACAAAAGGTTGAATTTTGTAGCTTTGATGAATCCTCCTTTCCACTCATTTCCCATCCTGATGAAGAAAGTTGGCTTTTTTGCTCAGCAACAAAAACACAGCATCAGTGATGATGCCCAGCTCTACCTCAACACTATCACTCTCAACCTCTCCACTGTCTCCAAACTGTCAGACTGCTTGTCTGTCATCTAGTACTGGATGAGCAGAAATTTCCACCAACTAAATATTGGGAAGGCCAAAGCTGTTGTTTTTGGTCACTGCCACAAACTCCATTCCCTAGCCACCAACTCCATCCCTCTCCCTGGCAACTGTGAGGCAGAACCAGATTGTTCACAACCTTGGTGTCATATTGACCGCAAGATGAGCTTCTGACCCCACATCCACACCATATCTGTAATGTCATCCTACTCCACCATTGCCTCAACTGATCTGCTGCTGAAACCCTCATCCATGCCTTTTTTTTTTTTAAAAACACCTGGACTTGACTATTCCAATTCACTGCTGACTGGCCTCCTACATTCTACCCTCCATAAACTTGAAGTCATCCAAAACTTTGCAGCCTGTGTCCCTACTTGTACCAAGCCATGTTCACCCATCACTACAGTACTTGCTGACCTATATTGTCTCCCAGTCAAGCAACACTGATTTTAAAATTCTCATCCTTGTTTCCTTATTGCTCTAATCTCCTCCAGCCCTACAACCCTCAGATATCTGCGCTCCTCCAATTCTGGTCTCTTTAAAATCAGGGATGATCCCTACTCCACCATTGGTGGCCATGCCTTCAGCTGCCATTGCCCCAAGCCTGGAATTCCTTCACAAAACCCCTCTACCTCACTACCTCCCTTTTAAGACACTCCTTAAAACCTACCTCCTTGACCAAGCTTTTGGTCATCTGCCTGAATATTTCCTTATGTAGCTTGATGTCAAATTTTGTTTGATAATGCTCCTGTGAAGCACACTGGGATGTTTTACTATGTTGAAAGTGCGATATAAATGTAAGTTGTCTATTATTACTTCAGTATTTTTATTGATATTTTGGTATTATATCCCACAATTTAGTTTGATTTTCTATAAAAACAAAGTCCAGAGCCTCGTAATGTATGAAAACTAACTATATTCCATCAGTTGCATTGTTACAGGAAAAATCTCAAATACATAAGACAAGTTTTCTGATCATGGATTTAGAAATTTTTGAAGGGTGTGGGATGGGATGCAGGTGAGGAATAGAGTTTCCACCTTCACATAGAAGTGGCAACTGGAGCTGGTAGTGCTGGAGTGCATAGAGCAAGATTGGGACCAGTTAATGTTTTAGCCACTGAACTCGGGTAGGATCTGTCCCCGGTGTTGCGAAGGATGGGCCTGGTCACATTGCCGCGGAACGCTCCATGCAGTTGGACCGTGCCGTACCACCTATCCTTCGTGGAGCAGTTTCTGCGGGAAAACACCTTTGACCACCGATCCATCAGGCAGTGATCTGCACGGAATGTCCTCAAGGCCCTACGGGAAAAGGAGACGGGGGATCCTGTCAGATGGTTCCCCGAGCAGACCGTCAAAGTCATTTGGCGGAATGCCTCATCACCAGAACTTTCAAACAAGCACCAAGACGTAGCTTGGCTGGTGGTGAGAAGGGCCCTCCCAGTCAGATCCTTCATGCATGCCCGAAGTCTCGCCCCCTCCGCGCAATGCCCCCGCGGTGGCTGTGGTGGGAAGAGACGGTTGCCCACCTCCTCCTGGAATGTGTCTTTGCAAAGCAGGTGTGGAAAGAGATGCAGTGGTTTTTGTCGAGGTTCATCCCAAGCAGCTCTGTAACACAGGTGTCTGTGCTCTACGGGCTGTTCCCAGGGACGCACAGCGAGACAAACATCAACTGCTGCTGGAGGACTATCAATTCGGTGAAAGACGCCCTTTGGTCTGCCCGAAACTTGCTGGTCTTCCAGCGCAAAGAGTTGTCCACCACCGAATGTTGCTTACTGGCACATTCCAAGGTCCAGGACTACGTGCTGAGGGACGCACTAAAGCTTGGGGCAGCCGCAACAAAGGCTCAATGGGGAAAGACCACAGTGTAAGGTCTCCCCACCAAGCTGAACTGAGGGGCTGGATCCATGGGAAACCCCTCGAACTGTATCGGAAAAATTTTCATTTGCTGTAAAATGTAAAAATGTTAATGGCATGACAAATGAAATGGAAGGGTTGTGAGGCAACTCATGATTGTATTGAAGGAAACTGATCTCCCTTGCAATGTTTGTATTTTTTGGTGCTGTTTGAAACTGTTTGGCAATGTAATTTTTACAGATTTTTATGAATGAAGTATATTTTGGAAATTAAAAAAAAGGGTAGGAGTGGAATTGTTTCTCGGCCTTTTGGCTAAGATCAAGTGTAGTATCTGTTCTTATCAGTACTTACTTGGCAGAGGAGATGCCATGATCAGTGGCTTTTGATTCTGGGTAGGCCTTTAGTAAAATGGCTATAACCAATCTTCGAGCTTCAGGCCAGGGAGTGCGTAACACCGTTTGGGTGGTGATGAAGGACAAGGAAGAAGGAGATGCACCGGTCGATCGCACCTTCATCAAGAAAATCCTCATCGATTGCTGTGGATTTCAAGCTACAGACATCGTCTGCTTGCAGGATTTCCCCAGCAGTGGATATTTCAACGTGACTTTCAAGAATGTGGCGGGATGCATCAAGTTCCTGAAGGCGTTCAAGGAGAAAGGGAACCTGGCGCCACTGTCGATCCTCACAGCGGAGCCTCTCTTCACGCTTCCATCACAACGTGATCGGGTGGTGACAATTCTCCTCTACAACGCCCATGTTCCTGTGGTGGATGTACTCACCTTTCTCACCAGGTATGTCGAGGTGGCCGGCAGCAGCACTGATGTCAAGGACCCCTTTGGGATTTGGACCAGCAAGCAGCAGGTCAAGGTGACCTTGAATGTCGAAGCCAGTGGAGCCATTATCCACCCTCCCTCCAGCTTTGCTATCGGGGGAAGTCGAGGCTTCTTGGGGCGGGGCAGCCCAGAATTTGTCGCACCTGTGGCAAACCTGGTCATGTGGCTGCTAACTGCAGCACGGTTGTCTGCAAGAACTGCAAGGAGGAAGGCCATCAGACCAAGGACTGTAAGCAGACTAAGTGTTGCAACTTGTGCAGTGTGGCAGGCCACCTCTACAAAACCTGCCCCAAACGCTGCCTCAGTTATGCTCAGGCGGCAAGGGCCAAGGAAAGGCCGGGAGAAGGTTCGACGAAGGCGTCCGGTGCTGGAAAGGAGACCAGCAACCTTCTCCGCAGCAAGGAAAGTATACCTGAGAAGAAAGGGGAGGCAGCTGAAACCAGTGACCCAGCACCGGAAACCCCTCCTCCACAGACAGAATCAATGGAGGAGGAGGCAGCAGATGGACAAACAGGTCAGTGGCAAGTGGTACAAAAGGAAAACCACAAAGAAAAGACCTCCAAAAGCAGAACAGGCCTCCACCCAAATCAGTGGCAAGAGGAGGCTACTGTCTGAGACAGACTACAGCAGCTCCTCCTCACTGGACGAGGAAGTGCTGGAATGACGGCCCCTTCAAAAGAGGCGGCAGAACTCAAACGAGCTGGAAGATAAAGCCCCTCAGCCTCCGGGCACTGTAAGCTGTGATGGGCCCGGCGTGCCCCAACCCCAAAGCACCACACCTCGCGACATGGCCAGCGCATCCCAGCTCCGGGACACCGAGAGCAAAGACACGTCTGGCACACCTCAGCTCCGGGAAGCCGGGAGCAGTGATGTTTTCGAGGAGGAACAGAGGCGAACAGCAGAGGACAGCCCAATCCTTGCTGCCTACAAGACCCCTCTGATGTCACCTCAGCGGAACAAACCCTGCATGAAAAACCAGGAGGGATTTCTGAGCCCAACGAACGTGAAACAGCTTGCGTACACTATGGGTATGCAGGAACATCCCGAAGGACTGGAACTAGCAAGGACAAATGGTATGGGAAGCAAGAGCTAACTTTAAAAAAATGGGTATAAGGATTGCTTCAATTAATGTGCGTAGCATTAAATCCACTACGCGATGTGTTTCAACCTTGGATTACCTCGCCAAGGTCAAAGCCGACCTACTGTTTCTGCAGGAGTGTGGAATACCACACCTCAGCACCTACAGACAATGGTCGCGATGGTGGTCCCACGAGCTATCGATCTGGTCAGGGGGTAATGATTGCCATTCCTCCAGCATGGGTATTCTGCTGCGGGGAGGTAACTTCACCTTCTCCGAAGTTAAGGAGGTGGTGGCGGTCGCTTCCTCGTAGTAGATGTAATGTACAACAACGCTCCGCTCCGGTTGATCAACGTGTACGCCCCGGTTCAATGCAGCGAGCGGCTGACCGTCTTCCAGCAGCTCCCACTGCTGCTGGCGATGTCCAGGCCGGTCATCCTAGGTGGTGACTTGAACTGCATCATTGATGCAGCTGGACGATCCGGCAGAGACGACAGCAAACTGGACGCCATGTCCAGATTCCTAATAGAAATAGTAAAAGATGCCAAACTGCACGACGTCTTCAGCAAACCTGCAGACGGAGTGCAGCGTAGATACACATGGTCAAGAACGGACGCCTCTGCCCGTTCCAGGATTGACTTCCTGTTTGTGTCCGATGCTGTCACGGTCGGATCCACCAACGTCAAGCCAGCATTCTTCTCTGACCACTGCCTCTTACTGGCCGACTGTCACTTACAGGACAACCAGCAGGTTGGTAGGGGGACATGGAAGCGCAATGCTACACTGCTAGCCCCAGAGAACGTTGAGGAACTCGAAAGGGATTACAAAGCTTGGAGGACCATGAAACCCCTCTTTGAGTCTCCAGTTCACTGGTGGGAGTCGATCAAGGAGAACATCAAGAGGTTCTTTATCCTCAAAGGTGTTCAGAGGGCGAGAGAGAGAGAGACAGAGGGAAATGTCCCGACTCCAGAAAAGTATGCAAAATCTGCTCTGGCTGCAGGCAATGGGGGTCGAGGTCAAGGAGGACCTCCAAGAGGTGAAGAGCCAGCAGGCCTCGGCTTTGCCACGGAGGCTCCAAGATCATCTTCCGGTCCAGAGTCCACTCCATCGAGCAGGATGAGACGTGCTTGCGTTACTTCTTCCAAAAGGTACACAGAGAGAGCTCTGTTATCAGCAGCCTGAAGGAAGAGGATGGCTCGGTAACATCATCGCAGTCCGACATACTAAGGATCAGCAAATCCTTTTATGCTGGGCTGCATGACGCGAAGCCCACAGACAGCAGAGCCTCCCAGTCCTTCCTGTCATCTATCACAGAGATCTTAGATGACAGCATGAGGGAGAGACTGGACAAGCCGTTAACTCTGGACGAGCTGACCAAAGCCGTCAAGTCCTTCGAGACGAGTAAAACTCCTGGAAGCGACGGCTTACCGGTCGAGTTGTATTCAGTCCTGTGGGACTGCGTCGGCCTGGACCTGCTGGAAGTATACGTGAGTATGCTCCTGGCCGGCAGCATGTCAGAATCCATGAGGAAAGGCATCATCACCCTCATAGACAAGTGGAAGGGGGAGAGGGCAGAAATCAGAAATTGGCAGCCCATCTCACTGCTTAATGTTGACAAGATTCTGTCCAAAGTCATAGCCAGTCGAGTCAAGTCTGCTCTGGAGTTGGTGATCCACCCTGATCAGACCTGCACTGTACCCTGCAGGAAGATCTCTGATAGTCTTGCGCTACTCAGGGATACGATCGCCTATGTACGGGACAGGAGGGTGGACACCTGCCTCATCAGCCTGGACCAGGAGAAGGCCTTTGACAGGATATTGCACACCTACATGATGGACGTGCTTTCCAAAAGGGGGTTTGGGGAGGGAATCTGCAATTGGATCAAACTGCTCTACACAAACATCAGTAGCGCAGTCTCAATCAACAGGTGGGAATCAGAAAGTTTCCCGATCCAATCTGGAGTGAGACAGGACTGTCCTCTCTCCCCGGTCTCGTTTGTTTGCTGTATTGAACCCTTTGCTGAGTCTATTAGGAAGGATGCAAGCACAAGAGGGGTGACAATCCCAGGCAGTGGAGGCACTCAGGTTAAAATCTCCCTGCACATGGATGACGTCGCAGTCTTCTGCTTGGACCCACTGTCCGTGCGCAGACTGATGAGCATCTGTGACCAGTTCGAACTTGCCTTGGGAGCCAAAGTTAACCACGGCAAGAGCGAAGCCATGTTCTTTGGGAACTAGGCTGACCGATCCTTTGTCCCCTTCACCGTCAGGTCAGACTCCCTGAAGGTGCTGGGGATATGGTTCAGAAGGGCCGGAGCATGCAGCAAAACCTGGGAGGATCGAGTAGCCAGGGTACAACACAAGCTGAGCATGTGCTCTCTCTCCATTGTGGGTAAGAACCTGGTCATCAGGTGCGAGGCGCTCACGTTGTTGCTGTACGTGGCGCAGGTCTGGCCCATACCCCACTCCTGCGCCATTTTCTGCTTCATCTGGGCATCCAAAATGGAGTGGGTCCGGAGGGACACGATGTTCAAACCTCTGGATAAGGGCGGGAAAAATGTACCCAACGTCGCCCTCATCCTGATAACTACCTTCGTGTGCGGCTGCATCAAGTTGTGTGTAGATCTCCAGTACACAAACTCCAAGTGTCACTACGTGCTGAGGTTCTATCTGTCCCTGGTGTTTATTTATTTATTTTATTTAGAGATACAGTACTGAAACAGGCCCTTCGGCCCACCGAGTCTGTGCCGACCATCAACCACCCATTTATACTAATCCTACATTAATCCCATATTCCTACCACATCCCCACAATTCCCCTACCACCTACCTATACTAGGGGCAATTTATAATGGCCAATTTATCTATCAACCTGCAAGTCTTTGGCTGTGGGAGGAAACCGGAGCACCCGGAGGAAACCCACGCAGTCACAGGGAGAACTTGCAAACTCCGCACAGGCAGTACCCAGAATCAAACCCGGGTTGCTGGAGCTGTGAGGCTGTAATTCTAACTACTGCGCCACTGTGCCGCCTTGTGTTGCGAAGGATGGGCCTGGTCACATTGCCGCGGAACGCTCCATTCAGTTGGACTGTGCCCTACCACCAATCCTTCCCGGAGCAGTTTCTGCGGAAAAATACCTTTGACCACCGATCCATCAGGCAGTGGTCTGCACGGAATGTCAAGGCCCTACAGGAAAAGGAGACGCTGGATCCTGTCAGATGGTTCCCCGAACAGACCGCCAAAGTCATTTGGCGGAATGCCTCATCACCAGAACTTTCAAACAAGCACCAAGATGTAGCTTGGCTGGTGGTGAGAAGAGCCCTCCCCGTCAGATCCTTCCTGAACGCCCGAGGTCTCACCCCCTCTGCACAATGCCCTCGCGGTGGCTGTGGTGGGGAAGAGATGGTTTCCCACCTCCTTCTGGAATGTGTCTTTGCAAAACAGGTGTGGAAAGAGATGCAATGGTTTTTGTCGAGTTTCATCCCAAGCAGCTCTGTAACACAGGAGTCTGTGCTCTACGGGCTGTTCCCAGGGACGCACACCAAGATAAACATCAACGGCTGCTGGAGGACTATCAATTCAGTGAAAGACGCCCTTTGCTCAGCCTGAAACTTGCTGGTCTTACAGCGCAAAGAGTTGTCCACGACCGAATGTTGCAGACTGGCACATTCCAAGGTCCAGGACTATGTGCTGAGGGACGCACTAAAGCTTGGGGCAGCCGCAGGAAAGGCTCAATGGGGAAAGACCACTGTGTAAGGTCCCCCCACCAAGCTGAAGGTGGGGCTGGATCCATGGAAAACCCCTCGAACTGTATCGGGAAAATTTTCGTTTCATGTAAATTGTATATGGCACGAGAAATGAAATGGAAGGGTTGTGAGGCAACTCATAATTGTATTGAAGGAAACTGACCTCCTTTGCACTGTTTGTAATTTTTGAATTGGTGCTGTTTAGAACTGTTTTGTCATGTATTTTTTTTTTTTTTTTTTTATACAGATTTTTATGAATAAAGTATATTTTGGAAATAAAAAAGGAGTGGAATGCAGGCCAGAGGAGTTTACACTGTCCACCAATTTGGGCCACATGCTCAAACAGCAAGAAAACACACAGTCCCAAATGTTGAGCATCTCAGAAAGAACAGACAGCTGGGACATATGGTCTTATCAGACATATCTTCTGGCTGTGTCTGTGTCGTCTTCTGCTGGTGATTGTCCCTGGGCTACAATCATTTATATAGTGCCTCTAAAAGTAAGAAAATGTCCCAAGGCACTTCACAGCATTATAAAACAGGATATAACACTGAGCAATGCATGGAGATATTAGATCAGATGACCAAAAGCTTTGTCAAAGAAATAGGTTTTGAGGACTGTCTTCAAAGAGGAAAGCAAGATAGAGGCACGGAGAGGTTTAGGGAGAGAATTCCAGAGATTAGGGCCTCGGCAGCTGAATGCATGGCCACCAATGATGGAGTGATTAAAATTGGGGATGCTCAGGAGGCCAGAATTAGATTGAGAGACTGGAGGAGATTACAGAGACAGGGAGGACTGAGGCCATGAAGGGATTGGAACACAAAGATGAAAATTTTAAAATAAAGAAGTTTCTTGACCGGGAGCCAATATAGGTCAGTAAGCACAGGGGTGATAGGTGAACAGGACTTACTGAGAGTTAGGAGACAGGCAGAGATCTGAATGACCTCAAGTTGATGGAGGGTAGAATGTGGGAGACCACCCAGGAGTGCATTGAAATAGTCAAGTCTAGAGGTAAAAAAGGCATGAATGAGGGTTTCAGTAGATGAGCTGAGGCAGAGATAAAGGCAAAGTTTGGGCATGTTACGGAGGTGGAAATAGGCAGTCCTAATGATGGCCTGGATATGTGGTCAGAAGTTTAGACTCAGGGTGTTTCCAGTGACCTGCTTCATAGTAATGCCTGTTTGCATGGCAAAGTTTTGCAATAGGCAACAAACTACAATCATCTTTCCTTGATGGGTGATATTGCAACTGCCTCCCTCAGCTGTCCAAATAACTACACCAAACTTACTGAACTCTGTTACAACATTCAGATGGTATGTTCAGCTGATGTGATGTGTCCTTCATTGTATCACTCTTCAGATTTTGAGCATGGATCTCAAGGGCATCAAGAGCTCAGCCTGGAGAGGACATCCTTAATCTAAAAGAAGGCATTTTGTCCAATCTTCCTGCTTCAAATAATATGGCATGATTGGCTGTGATCCTGGTAGCATTCACTGGTTTGAAAGGGGTAGAAGTGAGCCTTTCAGTCACAACTCACTTGACAGCCAAAAAAATGATCGTCTCAATCTATGACAGAGAGAAGCATGCCACTTATGCTGCCATTAGAGGCAGCACTGCCGCCAAGGCTGTATAAGGAGCACATCTTTTATTGGTGCATGCTGTCTTTGAATTGCATAAGCCTCACTTCACTTGCATTGCTCATTTCCTGACAACATTCAGGCACCCACAGGAGTGGGCCAGTTCATAAGTACTGTTTAATCAAAATGTTCAATGAAGCTCTATTTTTCCACCTATCTGCACACTATATTCACTAGCAGCAGAGATATCACCAGCACCATTTCTCCAATCTGTTAAAATTAGGTAGAATCTCAGACAGGTAATGAACATCAGATTTTTTAATGACCAGCAGCAAGGCACGTAGCAGCAGCAGAGAGCAAAGCATGCACCTGCTCTCAGTTGCTGAATTGCAGCTCTGGCGTCATTGTTCCAAGTTGATGGGGGAAGGAAGGTTAGAATTACAGGGAAAAAAGGAGGAATGTTACTTCAGAAATACAACAAAAATATCAAAGCATTACTTCAAGTATTATCAACGTGATTAATATTTAACTGCATAAAAATGGTCCCTGCATTTCAAAAGTAATTAAGTATATATCTGTTTTGAGGTAGGATGCATTCTATAAATGAAAGTCTTCCATCAGTAAATTAAGATTACAATGTAAAATGGTTTCAGTTTGAAATAATGTTAGAATTTTACATTACACAGACCACATACTTTGCTTCAAAGTATGGGGTTTTCTATTCTCCTTTATCTTGCAGTATCTAAAATATATGCTTTGTTATTTGTGCCTACCGTTCCTCAAAGTACTCATTCCATAGATGAGTTAGTTTAATATTTTCTACTGTATTTGTAATAATAGGTTATGATTTAGAATGCACTGCCAGAAAGGATCATGGAAGCCAATTCAACAGTAATTTCTAAAAAGGGAATTGGATAAATACTTGAAGGTACAGGGCTTTAGGGAAAGAGCAAGGGGAGTGGGACTACTTGGATGGGTCTTGCAAAGAACCAGCATAGGCATGATAGGCTGAATGGCCTCCTTCTGTAATATATGACGTTACAAGCATCACTTTTGAAACAGTGAACTATCTTTTATTGAAAAATAGTACCTCTAGGAGGCCAATATAGATATATGAACTGACATAGTAATAGAAATTAGAAACAGGTGAGACAAGGACCAGCAACCCTCAGCAGTCAGATTTATCTATAAAAGGACAAATAGTCCAATTTCCACATAGGTTTTAGTATTTTAAAGGATATTAGTCAAAAAGTGGTGATAGACAAGAAACCCCAGAGAACTGCTAATCAGAGATTTTAAGTGCTTGTGGAAACTACACAATCAGTGCCAACAAGATTCCCAGACAAAATATACCGAATTGTGTATTTTCACAGGGAACCATTAAAATTGCAGTTCACAACTTTTGTTTACATTAGCACTTGGGAGGCAGAGATTCAGAGACTCCATGAAAGAAAAATTATTTTAAAAGTAATATTAACAAGAGGAACAGATGAACAGAAAGAAATAGCAAGAGGGAGAGTAAAAAGAGAAAAGAAATAATCAGAAGGAAGAAATCCAGAAAAATTACAGGAGAGTTGAAAAAAAAAACTGACAAGCGAAAAAAGGGACTGTGAAGAGAAGTATACAGAAACTGAAAACGATCATGTCAGATTAACGAAAGAACATTCTCTACCATGGAGCAGTGAAGGCATAATTTATAGAAATAGTCTTCGTGCTTCCAGAACTTTGTTTTATTGGGAAAACATACGGA
Source organism: Heterodontus francisci (assembly GCF_036365525.1). Classification (NCBI taxonomy): domain Eukaryota; kingdom Metazoa; phylum Chordata; class Chondrichthyes; order Heterodontiformes; family Heterodontidae; genus Heterodontus; species Heterodontus francisci. The sequence goes on along the minus strand of NC_090380.1, from coordinate 90,167,222 downwards.
ACAAAAATACAACAAACAAATCAATCATACAAGTCCAATCATGAAAGAACATTACATATCAATTTCAGCTAAATGTAGAATGATTATTAAAAAAAAACACAATCCTAATGAATTTCTCAGCAAATATTTTATGCTAAGATGGAACTTTGCCTACTGAATACATGTTATTAATTATTCAGAACATTGGATAATTAATAGTAATTTCAAGAGTACCATTGCATTATGAATTTATTTATTTCAACAATTCAAAACATCTGGAACCCTTGTGATATCAGATGTGTATATAACCATTCGATCTTTATTTAGCCTTTTCACTAAGTTGTTTTACTAACCTTCCATTCTTGGTGACAATCATTTCGTTGGTGACTGCTTTGAATTTTTGCCAAAGATTTGCATCTTCCAGGGTGACTTTCAATTGCTTTTCGGTGGGATCTCCTTTCTCACTGCCTGCCACTAACTCACACTCAAGAGCATTCAGCAAACGAGCCACATTGCTCTTCCCCTCGGTTTCATTCATTTTAGCCTAAGACTTTTAGCAGCCAATCCGAAATAAACTAAAACTAAAATAAGACAATATTACACAGCGACTAGTCGCTGAGCATTCCGATTATAAGTAAAACCTACCATTGGATGATGGTTAAATAAACTTTACACTAATGACTTCTCCTGTCACATGATATTCGCCCGAATTACTATTGGTCTCTCTGTATTAATGTCAGCTGTTGCACAGACCGCTAGTCACAAATGCTCACTCGTGTATGTGTAGCCGAAGTTCAGCAATCTGGTGCGCATTGCCATGATAATAAACTCAGCATTGTTAGTTATTTCTGAGCAGGGTGTGTGTTTTTTTTAAATAAAAGCGTATGCTATTTATTGTACAGCTAAAGAAACTGCAGCTAAATTAAAAATATAAAAGAATAGCTCTGAAGTATCGAGTGTTATACTGCAGTGACTTTATAATATCTGCACATTTTCTCAAAGAAAATATATTTTTAACAATGAAAAATGTTAAATTGAAAATGATGATTATTTTGCGATGAAGATGGAAGTTTTAAACCTTATTTACACATTTTAATTCTTGCGGTTTGTAATCTTCGAGTGACTTCCATTTCCATAAAGTAATAAGTAATTTAGAATTAGCTTTATGTGTCTATTATATTGCACTGTTCTAGAGTGTGGCCCTTTTATACATTGCACAGCGAATGTAATAGACTTAAACTAATATGTACGAGAATAATGAATGCCTATATCCTATACATACCGACGTAAAATACAGACACTTCAGATAAAACACGAGGGGATGTTGTCGCTTTGCCATATATTAGGCATCTGTCGCTCTGTCTACATCCATAGGTACCTAGTTGCTTATACTATAGTGTCACCGTAGTTTGACTCGAAACGAAGAAGAACGATATACATAGGAAAGACTTGTTGTGATCAACATAACGTCGAAAAATCGAGTGCCCCAAACTACTTCAATGACACAAATTCAATAAAGAAAGCCCACTCAGTTCAGAATATTGCATATTTATTAATATTTCAATCCTCCAGATTAAAATTAACTAATGCAGATTTGAGGAAAGACGACGGCATAAAGGACACTGAAACATAGTCACAAGTAAGAGTTTCTTGGGGAGAATTTCTAATATTCGGAAACATTGACAATTTCCGACCGACATTTCACCAAATCAGATACCCCAAACCTAACATGTTTGCGGCACGCAATATGTGCAGTTACTTCATAAAGTTCAGTTTTCAGGATTATTCATTGCAAACGTCCAAACGGAAATAAATGCAGTTATATCAAAATGTCAGCGGTTTACTTGAGTTGAAACAAATTTGAACTATAAAACATGGTTAGAAAGCGTTTGCACACTCAAACATACACACACACACACACACACATATATATATCTTCTGGGCCTTCTGAGGCAAACTGTATTACATAGAATACTAATCATTCAAGACATGATGAATACACTTGTATACAATGCTGATAGGTAATATTCGTAAAATTATAAACATATGGTAGTATCTTGCAGGTTAAAACTGGGGAACGATGGTTGGGTATTTTCATTTCTGTACATCCAACTACGATATTTTCTGAAAAAGAGTCATATTCAGCTCGAAACGTTAACTCTGTTTCTCTCTCCACAGATGCTACCAGACCTGCTGAGTATTTCCAGCACTTTCTGTTGTTATTTTAGATTTCCAGCATCCGCAGTATTTTGCTTTTATTTACGATATTTTCTTTATAGTCATTCAACATTTCAGTTAATCTAACATGTTTATGAAGGTAATGTTTTTAGATTGCGATTCTTTGCTTCCCAGGCGACTAAAGGGAACCGTACTAAATTGAACATTAACCCTTTTTTGTGCTGTTCTCTGTCATTATGCTTCTATGCGGGTTTAGTCATTAAGTTATTACTTTATATGTGAAGTAAATCACAACTCTTTTCATTGTGTCTTTTAATAATTTAAGACCACGATAATTGTATATGAAAAAAGTAAACGCAGTTTCAAAGATGCTTCTTGCTTATCAGATTGTACTTTTTCTTTCTGGTGTAGTAAACAGAGAAACACTTATACCTGCTTTAATTATCGAACCATAATTTTCTGTCTAAAGGGCCGGTTTCTTGTTATTCCCTCAGTGCAACTCTGGAAAGTTCACTCAGCGATATAATTTTATAAATAACCCCTTTCCTTTCGCTGCACGAGAGAATGGTATTTGAATTTTCATTTTTTTTACTGCAGAGAAAATTAAATTCTCCTGTAGTTTTTGCCTTTCATCAATTACATCTTTATGTTTCAGCTTGTTGATGACCAAAGAGTGTCTTATTTATTTCAAGCTCCAAAATAGAGTTTAATTACACGGTAATAGGCAATAAAAGTGTTACCTTTTAAATAATTTCGAAGGAATCGATACAATCGGACTAACGATAATTGTAAATTAGAATACTCTTTAGTTGATTATTTACCAGTATATATTGTTGTCGCTTATACTATATTAGTTTATGTTAATTCGATATGGCATTTGCAGACCTCTCGTATATAATTCCTTTTTTAATTATCTGCCAGGTCATTAAACGAGCATCTGGTGATTTTTCTTTTTAATTTTCTGACTTTGGTGTTAGTTTTCACTGTTATTCTTCCTCTCTGGGTCACCTGTGATTACCTTTCTAACCCCGCTTTGCCCCATTAACCATCCTTTGTACCAGCAATTCTTCATTATGTTTCACAAAGGCCAGGAGATTATAAAAAGAACACACGAAACGCACGATTTAAAAAGAAAGCTCGTCGAGCCTCAAAAAAACACAACACTCGGGAACTTTACCAAAGCACCAATTAGGCGCCTCTGTGTTCTAATAGTTTCCAGCAGCATTGGGGTCGTTTATCTCTGGGAAGTAATGCACAAAAAAAAATTAACACTTGGTGGCGGAAAACCTCTGAAATGAATAAACACATGATTGAAACGAAAACAGAAAATGCTGGACATACTCAGCAGGTCAGGCAGCATCTGTGGAGAGAAATCGAGCAAACATTTCAGGTCGATGACCTTTCATCAGAACATGATTGGGTTAGGTGCAGAATCATAAAGGCCCAGGGATTGTTTCAGGGTATGGTGGTATTTCTTTGGTAATGCACAATGTTTTAGGAAATGTGTTTCCCTTTTGCTTCATTTTTCGTGCCTGTTCCCGAGGATTTGGACAATTGGTGCATGATGTGGCCAGGAAGAGATACTGTGGTTGCTACATCTTTATTCAGATATGATTTGCATCTTATTACTGGGCAATTCTAATGTCAATGTATCATATAACATCACGATCTGTACAGAAATAGCTGAGAATGTGAAATTTATCCATTGCTTTGCCCCTAAAATTGTATTTCCATATTCAGCTACTCATGGAATCTTAGCTGCTTTTCCTCCTTATTTTATCATTTTGCATATATAGAATAACAGATAGCTAGGAATGAAAGTAGTGATAACCTAAAACACATGATATAACAGTACATTGTTTGATTGTAAATATTAGGATATGTTTTTGAAATATATTTCTCAGTTTGTGAAGGTACAAATTCATACTAGCTAGGTAATTCATTACTGAATAAAACTGCACGCTGGGCTGAGAGAGTCGTGTCCACTGTTGCGACTGGGGGAGTTCAGTTGCAGATGACAGAGAAAAGTTACCCTAAAGACCAACTATGGTGTCAGTCATATTCTCACTTTTGTGATCTGAATCCATAGTGCATTACAATGGAAGAATGAAACCTCTGATATTTGGGGGTTTAAGCCCATTCTCTAGGTCACAGATGTAATGTAACTCAGAGAAAGGCCAATATTGAGGGGGAATAAAAGCATGATTCTGTGGATGCTGGAAATCTGAAATAAAACAGAAAGTGCTGGAAAAACTCAGCAGGTCTGGCAGCATCTGTGGTGAGAGAAGCAGAGTTAATGTTTCAGATCGGTGACCTTTCATCAGAACCTGAGGCAGGATGTCAGTCACTGCAAAAATCCAGTACATCATATTTGTTTACACATTATGTAAAATTTAATGTAGAATACTATATATACTATATCAATGTTTGAGAGGTTGTGAGAAGTTGCAGCCAGTTATTAGTTAACATGATGTAAGTAGAGAACACACTATGAAGACCAGCAGATATATATATCCCACAATAGTTCTGACCTAATAACTTACACCCAACAAAGTCACAGAATCATTTTGGTATGAAGCAGATTCACATTCCATGAATTTTCAATTTTTTTTGTTGATACCATACTTTAATCTGTCAAAGAATTAATTACAATTGATTAGATAAACAGACAATAAAGACAGTTTTAGTAGTGGTCTAAATTTCTTTGTAGTTTGGTTGTGGTGGAGCCAGAACTAGTATGAGTGCTTGTTGCTGTTGCTTTGGTTTCTGGCTTTTAAGTATTTATTGTCCGTGCATCCTTTGAAACAAATGTTCAACGAATAAATAGTTAATAGTTGAACGTTTTGGTGTTTTCCGATTTGTATTTGAAAATTGTTTGCTACTGCTGGTAATCTCTGTTGTATTACTTTTTTGTGTTTTTAAATTAAATAAGCCACTTAAATAGATCCAGTAATCAGGGTTTATTTGTTGAAAGTTACATTATAATATGATAAAACAGAGGCACCCAAAAGTGACTTCAATATTGATTGTCAGTGAAAAATCTTAATCCATTCCTACAACACTCCGCATTCACTGTATACTGTTGATAAAAGCGAGGTTGAATGAATTAAGCCACATTAGGATGAATGGATATATTTATCAGGGGTTGAAATTAAAAATTCTTAGAGGACAACCACAATTCGATTAGAATCCTTTCCAATGATCTACCAGCTGACAGCTCAGCCTGTTGCAGCTCTGTGGAAATAAAATCAATAAATAAACTTATATTTTATAGAACAGTTGAAGTCAAAGACACAGACTATATTTTCTGGACATTTGATTCCACTTAAAATGTATTCATAGTGATTTAGAAAATAAACAACTTCATTGTTTCCGCAAGTTACTGACAGAAGAATAGTATGAAAGAAAAGACTTGCATTTATATAGCACTTTTCACCACCACCAGACATCCCAAAGCACTTTACAGCCAATGTAGTACTTTTGAAGTGCAGTCGCTGTTGTAATATAGGAAACATGGCAGCTAATTTGCACAAACTCCCACAAACAGCAATGTGATAATGATCAGATAATCTGTTTTTGTGATGTTGATTGAGGGATAAATATTGGTTTGTGATGGTGATTTTAAAATGAAAAGATATATAAAAAAATGTACGATTAACCCTGTTGTTCTTTTAATGGACCTAAGATTTAATTTTTGTTCAAAGTAGGATATCAAAGCCAACATTTTGGATGCAAATTAGAACCATTTTCTTTTTCTTCATTTCATGACATGTGGGCATTGCTGGCAAGGCCAGAATTTGTTGTCCAGCCCTAATTGCCCTTGAGAAGGTGGTGGTCAGCTGCTTTCTTGAACCGCTGCAGTTCTTCTGGTGCAGGTACACTCACAGTGCTGTTGGGAGGGAGTTCCAGCATTTTGATCCAGTGAAGGAATGGCAATATAGTTCCAAGTCAGGATGGTATGTGGCTTGGAGGGGAACTTGCAGGTGATGGTGTTCCCAAGCATCTGCTGCCCTTGTCCTTTTAGTTGGAAGAGGTCACGGGTTTGGAAGGTGCTGTCGAAGGAGGTGTGGTGAGTTGCTGCAGTGCATCTTATATATGGTACACACTGCTGCCACTGTGCGTCAGTGGTGGAGGGAGTGAATGTTTAAGGTGGTGGGTGGGGTGCCAATCAAGCAGGCTGCTTTGTCCTGGATGGTGTTGAGCTTCCTAAGTGTTGTTGGAGCTGCACCCATCCAGGCATAGGGAGAGTATTCCATCACACTCCTAAATTGTGCCTTCTAGATGGAGGACAGGCTTTGGGGAGTCAGGAGGTGGGTTATTTGCCACAGATTTCCCAGCCTCTGACCTGCTCTTGTAGCCACAGCATTTATGTGGCTACTGCAGTTCAGCTTCTGGTCAATGGTAACCTGCAGGATATTGATTGTGGGGGTATTCAGCAATGGTAATGCTGTTGAATGTCAAGGGAAGATGGTTAGATTGTCACTTGTTGGAGATCACCATTGCCTGGGACTTGTGTGGTATGAACATTTTATTTATTTTATTTTATTTAGAGATACAGCACTGAAACAGGCCCTTCGGCCCATCGAGTCTGTGCCGACCATCAACCCCCCATTTATACTAATCCTACACTAATCCCATATTCCTACCCCATACCCACCTGTCCCTATATTCCCCTACCACCTACCTATACTAGGGGCAATTTGTAATGGCCAATTTACCTATCAACCTGCAAGTCTTTGGCTGTGGGAGGAAACCGGAGCACCCAGCAAAAACACACGCAGAAGTTGCAAACTCCACACAGGCAGTACCCAGAATTGAACCCGGGTCGCTGGAGCTGTGAGGCTGCGGTGCTAACCACTGTGCCACTATTGCCGAACAATATCCGTATGCATCTGATGAAGCAGAAAGTGATGCAGAAGATTGAACTGTGAACGCACATGATTGAGCATGACTCAACCACAATGTTGACTCCAGCACGATTTTTATTCTTCATGTTGTAGTGCTAGAAAAATGTCTGGATTGATGCACTCAAAACCAGGTTAGATAATTATCTGACCTAGAATTAGATTAATTCTTAAGAGATAAATTTAGGCTTAGGTGATTGAATATTCATTAGAACAAAATGGTTCCAGTGGTGTCTGTGAAAAGCAAGTTGCTAGGTTGAATGGTGGAGATTTAATTGTGTGTAAGATGTTGTAGACCTTTTCTCAACTACCTCTGGGATTTAGTGAAACTATCCAGAACTCTCCCTTAGGTAATTAAATAAGTAGGTCAGAGTCCACTGCAAATTATAGGTTGTGGAAAGAAAAGTTTTGATGTGTTGTATGGCATTTTCTCAGTCCCTGCGTTCCTAAGTGTAAAATATATTGAAAATTTGGAAATAAAAGAGAAAATAGACTAATAAGTAGCATATATTTTTGCTACTGATCCCCTAATCCACCAATAGTACGATGTTTTGAGGCTTCTCTGTCTTGCGCATAGTGCCATGTTGTGTGGAAGCTTAAATTGGGTACTTTATAAGGTCCTGCATGACTGCATGGGTCCTAGTGGTCCTTGGTCACCTCAATGACTACTCAATCTGTAAGGAACCTTGATTTAGACGCCTGCGGGACTCTGCACGTCAAAGTTCTCATCTGAACTGGCAGAAGAGATTGCCCAAAACAGTTGCACTTGTCGAAGACAGTGGGTTAGGCATCTTTTGATCTCCGTGCTCCTGATGCAGTTGTACCAGAGGACTCCAACTATTTGTTGGAAACATCATTGGTCAAAGACATCTTGCCTTGATTGATCACAGACTGTAGGAACCCTTGTGTCATGTGAGTTACTGCTGAATTTGCATCCACTACCTGTTCAGACAGTTCAATCATAATAAATTGCAGCATAAAAATATTCTCTTATTCTCACCTCTGGTTCTTTTGTCAATTACTTTAATCCTGTGTCCTCTGGTTACTGATCCTTCTGCCAGTTGAAATGGTTTCTCCTTATTTGCTCTGTAAAAACCCTTCAGTATTTTGAACACCGCTTTAAATCTCTCCTTAACCTTCTTTGCTCTAAGGAAGGGCACTTGGCTCCAGACCTCATTATACAGCCTTGATCCAAACATGGACAAAAAAGCTCAACTGCAGAGATGAGGTGAGAGTGGCTGCTGTTGACATCAAAGCAGCATTTGACTGAGTGTGGCATCAAGGAGCCCTAGTAAAATTGGAGTCAATGGGAGAAAACTCTCCACTGGTTGGAGTTATACCCAGCACAAAGCACGATGGTTGTGGTTTTTGGAGGTCAATCATCTCAGTCCCAGGACATCACTGTAGGAATCCCTCAGTTTAGTGTCCTTGGCCCAACGATATTCAGCTACTTCATCAATGGCCTTTCCTCTATCATAAGGTCAGAAGTGAGAATGTTTGCTGATAATTGCACAATGTTCAGCACCATTCGAGACATATCAGATACTGAAGCGGTCTATACTCACATGCAGCAAAACCTGTACAACATTCAGGCTTGGGCTGTTAAGTGGCAAGTAACATTCATGGTACACAAGTGCCAGGCAATGACCATCACCAACAAGAGAGAATCTCACAAGTACCAGGCAATGGCAATCTCCAATGAGAGAATCTAAGCATCCCCCCTTGACGTTCAATGGCATTACCATTGCTGAATCCCCCGCAATCAACGTCTTGGGGGTTACCATTGGCCTGAAACCTAGCTGGAGTGGCCATATAAATCCTGTAGCTACAGAAAGTCAGAGACATGGAATTCTGCAGTGAGTAACTCACCTCGTAACTCCCCAAAACCTGTCCACCATCCTCAAGGCACAAGTCAGGAGTGTGATGGAATACTCTCCACTTGCCTGTACAAGTACAGCTCCAACAACACTCCAGAAGCTCAACACCATTCAGGATAAAGCAACCCGCTTGATTGGCATCCCATCCACCATATTCAACGTTCACTCCCTTCACCACCGATGCACACTGGCAGCAGTGTGTATCATATACAAGATACACTGCAGCAACTTGCCAAGCCTCCTACAACAGCATCTTCCCATCCTGCGAGAAGGGCAGCAAACGCATGGGAACACCACCACCTGCAAGTTCCCCTCTAAGCCACATACCATCCTGACTTGGAACTATATCGTTGTTCCTTCACTGTTGCCGAGTCCAAAGTTTTGGAACTCCCTTCCTAACAGCACTGTGGGTGTACCTACACTACATGGACTGCAGTGGTTCAAGAAGGTGACTCACCACCATCTTCTCAAGGGAAATTAGGGATGGGCAACAAATGCTGGCCTAGCCAGTGACGTCCACATCCCATGAAAGAATAAAAAAAAAAATCCCAGCTTCTCTAGCTTCTGCACTTAACTGATGGCTCGCATCCTTTGTAACATTCTAGTAAATCGCTTCTGCACCCTTTCCAAGTCTTCAACAGCCTTCCCAAAGTATGGTAACCATAATTGTACATAGTAATCCAGCTGAGACCTAACCACTGATTTCTAAAGGATTAGCATAACTTCCTTGCTTGAGTACCCTATGCCTCTATAAAGCCAAATACCCTATATGCCTTGTTAACATTAATGATACACGTTAAATATTTTAACCAGATATCTGTGGAAGAAGAATTAGGTGATCTCCAAAATCCCTGAACAGATGTTTTTGTTGTTAATTACATGACCCTAAAAATCACTACTTGAAATATTAGCATATGAATGCTTAACATGTTTGCTATTATAACAGACATTAATCCATTTACTTTAAATGCCTAATACTTCCATTAAAGCAGAATACCAACAGGCTTACATGGAAGGATTACAGTAATAATACATAACCCATGGATCTAATGTGTCAAAGGAAGCAAAGTAGATTGGATAAGTGGAGTACAGCCTACAAACAGGGCAAATTAAATGAGGCCTGTAAAAGAAACATGTTTGATGAGCTGAATTATCTTTTTTAACTCAATGTTTTCTAATGTTTTAAAGAACTTAACAATTAATGTTGTAATTTTTATTATTTTAGTAGTCAATATGAGTTGCTGACCAGAAATCAAGGACTTTGAAGATATACTAATTTCTTCTTTCAGAAGATTGAAATTTTTTCTGCCATATAATGTATTTTTGAGGATAATTATGTAACTGGACTGCAGAATCCTTTTTACTGTGTTGTATTGTGTTTTAATCAAATACTTAAAATATTTAATATAATTGTTGCAATTCTTTACAGCTCAAACAACTTTAGAGTGTGTTTTGACTTTTGTTTAAAGTAATGTTTGTTTAGATATCTGAACAGTCTCTAAAAAATGCATGTTTAAATATTTGTAATGCTTCTCGAAAGCAAATAGAGGAACATGGACTTTAGTCATCATTTGTATAACAAAACTCCAGTAAGTCAAATTCATTTGCATGGTTTAAGCACTAAGTTCAAATACCTCAAGATGTATATTAGGTAGTGTAACCTCCCACTAACAAGTTACACAGTTTTAGATCGAAATATTTGGTGCTATAAGATCAATGTCATAACTGTATAAAGTGCCCTAATGTCAACAGTGCAAATATCGTTTGGTATCCAATGCATCTTGTATCCTAGAAAGAAAAAGAATTCTGACAGAAACTTGCTGGATTAACTTTAGGTTTTTGGTCAACTGAGTCAAAGGCTGGAGGAAGAACGAACGTATGAATTGATGGGCAACGAAAAGAACAGCTTGTCCATCAAGCCTGCCCCACACCATGACAGCTGGACCATGATGACTAAACACTTCTTGCAAATCAATCCACCTCCCACCACAATGTAATCTCCTTGGAGAGGCAAAAAAAAAGAGAAAAAACCTAGGAATGGAAAGGGGAAAAAATATTCTCAAAATGCAAACCTATTATCTTCTTGATGCAATCTCTGCCCAGTCAAGAACTAGTCTAGCTCATTATTGAAGGCATACAGAGAGTCAGCACTCACCACACCAGCCAGCAATGTATTCCAAAGACTCACTACTCCCTGGGGAAAGAAGAACCACCTAACATCCAGTCTATTCCTACTCTTACATATTTTAAACTTATGTCCCCCGGTTCTCCACTATCTGTTAAACTGGAATAATCTATCAATAGGGATGATAATTAATTATTTTATAGGCCTCTATCAGGTCACCTCTAAGTCCACACTACTCTGAAGTAAATAGACAAAGATCCTTGAGCCTATTTGAGTAGCTGAGGTTCTTTACACTAGGAATCATTCTTGTAGTTACCCTCTGGAACTTTTCCAAGGTTTGTAGTATAATGTAGTATAATGTAATATAGGGTTGGTACTGGGCAAAATATGTAAATAGACTGTGAGCATCATCACAGGAAGTGATGTAATGTGATCTGTACAGAACCTTGTGGAAGAGTTGTCGTCAAAGCCTTAGATACAAGATGTGTTTAAATAAACTCCTTTTACTTTAACCCTCAGACTCATATATATATATATTCTGTACTAAGTCAATAGTTAACAGAATATTACATGGTGGCAGCGGAAAAGTGATTATAGCAATGGAAAAAGTGACTAAGAAAGCAAAAATGGGTGCCTTTGCCTCTACCAGAAAACTAAGAGTATGGAGGTGGACCGAACCAAGCCAAGGCATGGCCAAAATGGATCCGGAGGTTTGAAAGGTACCGTTCTGCATCAGGTCTAGCAGGTGAAGCCAGACAAAGAGCAGGTCAGTACATTACTACATGCTATGGGGGAGTGTGCAGACAGTATCCTCATCACCCAAAGCATAGACAAAAAGAGGGCTACATACGAAGAAATTACCAAAGCACTTGAGACTTACTTTAAAGTAAGAAAAACAGTTATCGTGGAGCATGCCCAATTTTATAAACATGCCCAACAGAAAGGGGAGAGTATCGAATCATTTATTAACGATTTATATAAAATTGCGGAGGATTGCATATATGGCAGCTTACGGGAAGAGCTGATTAGGGACAGGATCGTAGTTGGGGTATTAGACGACACTCTTTCAGATCAGCTGCAGTCAAGGGATGATTTAACATTATCAAAAACCATTCAATTGAGCAGACAGGCGGAGGTTAGGAAGTTTAACCGACTCGTGGTTCGAGATGACAAAGAAAGTCTGATCTCAAGGGTATCAGACTCAATTGAATTTGTTAGAAAAACAAAGGAGAAAAATAGCAGCAAAAGGCCAGAAAGGCAGGAAAAGCATCTAAAGGCAGCAGCAACTAATTGCAGTAGGTGTGGTCATGAGAGGCACCGGCAGGAAAACTGCCCAGCCAGAGAAGTAGAGTGTTTCTTGTCCAAGAAGAAGAGACACTCCAGTCAGTGTGTTGCAGTAAAAAAAAACTAGCGCCATAGATAAATAAAGAAATATCCTGAGAGAGCAAAAAAGTTAACTAAGTACAGGATGTCCAAAGTGTGGAAATACCCTTTTTCGGAGAGAGCCAGGGAACCAGTGAGAATTGCTGGACAGCAGAAATTCTTGTGGAAGGAAACAAGACCAACTTTAAACTGGATACTGCAGCAGCAGTTTCAGTTTTATCAGACACAGAACATGGCTGAAAAAGAAAACTTTTAAAGCAACAGACAAAAAGTTGTATGGGTCTGGAGGCATCAAGTTGAAGGCAATAGGAGAGTTAAAAACATCATTGAGTTACCTTGGAAAAGAAATTCCTGGGACTTTATATGTGATCAAAAATCAAAGTTGTTCACTCCTAAGCACAAAGGCTTGCAGAAACCTACAACTAATATGTAGAGTAGAAGAGTTCAAATGTAAAGGACAGCGGCCTAGAGATTTTAGAGCTGTATTTCCAAACGTATTTGAAAATTGGGGAAGTTAAAAACGGCATACCACATCACTCTGAGAAAGGAAGCAGAGCCAGTGTGTTGGTTCACACCTTGGAAAGTTCACATCCACTCCTAGAGAAAGTTAAAAAGGAGACTGAATTAATGGAAAAACAAGGAATCATTTCACCTGTAATAATACACACAGGATGGTGCTCAGGTATGGTTCCTGTGAAGAAACCTAATCAGTCCATTTGAATTTGTGTTGGTCTCACACAACTGAATTAGACAGTGGAAAGAGAAATACATCCAATGTCATCGGTAGATTAAAGTTTGGCAAAGCTAGGGAAAAGCTCAATTTTTACCAAATTGGACGCTAGCAGTGGATTTTGGCAATTACCATTGGTTGAGATATCTAAGCTCTTAACAACATTCAAAATACCATTTGGAAGATTCTGTTTTAGTTGGTTACCATTAGGAATTACGTCAACACCTGAGATCTTTCAAAGGATGATGTCGAGGATCCTGGAAGGATGAGATGGGATCATTTGCCACATGGATGACATCTTAATTCATGGACCCAATCAAAAGGTACATGATACAAGAGTGAGAGCAGTACTACAGAGATTGGAAAAATCAGATTTTACATTAATCGAGAAATGGTGTAGTGGTAATGTCACTAGACTAGTAATCCAGAGTCCCAGGCTAATGCTCTGGGGATATGGGTTCAAATCGCACCACGGCAGATGGTAGAATTTGAATTCAATTAATAAATGTGGAATTACAAAATTAGTCTAGTGGTAATCATGAAAACATTGTCAATTTTTGTAAAAGCCCGTCTGGTTCACTCATAGTCTTTAGGGAAGGAAATCTGCCGTCCTTACCTGGTCTGGCCTACATGTGACTCCAGACCCACAGCAATGTGGTTGACTCTTAAATGCCGTCTGAAATGGCCTAGCAAGCCACTCAATTGTATCAAACCAGCGCAAAGTCTAAGAAAAGGACTGAAACTGGATGGACCACCCGGCATCGACATAGGCACTGGTAACAACAATGGCAAAGCCAGCCCTGTCAACCCTGCAAAGTCCTCCTTACTAACATCTGTGCCAAAATCGGGAGAGCTGTCCCACAGACTAGGCAAGCTACTGCCTGACATAGTCATACTCATGGAATTATACCTTGCAGACAATGTCCCAGACACCACCAGCACCTTCTCTGAGTATGTAATGTCCCACCAGCAGCACAGACCTACCAGAGGTGGGGGCACAGTGGTATATAGTTGGGAGGGAGTTATCCTGCGAGTCCTCAACATTGACTCCGGACCCCATGAAGTCTCATGGCATCAGGTCAAACATGGGTAAGGAAACGTCCTGCTGATTACCACCTACCGTCCCCCACCCACCACCCACCCCACCCCCTCAGCTGATGAATCAGTGCTTCTCCATGTTGAACACCAATTGGAAGAAGCACTGAGGATGGCAAGGGCACAAAATGTATTCTGTGTAGGGGACTTCAACGTCTATCATCAAGAGTGGCTCGGTAGCACCACTACTGACCGAGCTGGCCGAGTCCTGTAGGGTATAGCTGCTAGACTAGGTCTGCGACAGGTGGTGAGAGAACTAACAAGAGGAAAAAACCTACTTTACCTCACTCACCAATCTACCTGACACAGATGCATCTGTCCATGACAGTATCGTAGAATTGACCACCGCACAGTCCTTCTGGAGACGAAGTCTCATCTTCACACTGAGGGTACCCACCATCGTGTTGTGTGGCACTACCACTGTGCTAAATGGGATAGATTTCGAATAGATCTAGCAACTCAAAACTGGTCATCCATGAGGGACTGTGGGCCATCAGCAGCAGTAGAATTGTATTCAACCACAATGTGTAACCTCATGACCCGGCATAACCCCTACTTTAGTTTAGTTTAGTTTAGAGATACAGCACTGAAACAGGCCCTTCGGCACACTGAGTCTGTGCCGACCATCAACCACCCATTTATACTAATCCTACACTAATTCCATATTCCTACCACATCCCCACCTGTTCCCTATATTTCCCTACCACCTACCTGTACTAGGGGCAATTTATAATGGCCAATTTACCCATCAACCTGCAAGTCTTTGGCATGTGGGAGGAAACCGGAGCACCTGGAGGAAACCCACACAGACACAGGGAGAACTTGCAAACTCCACACAGGCAGTACCCAGAATTGAACCCGGGTCGCTGGAGCTGTGAGGCTGCGGTGCTACGCACTGCGCCACTGTGCCGCCATCACCATCAAGTCGGGGGACCAACCCTGGTTCATGAAGAATGCAGGAGGGCGTGCCAGGAGCAGCACTAGGCATACCTAAAAATGAGGTGTCAGCCTGGTGAAGCCACAACACAGGACTACTTGCAAGCCAAACAACAGAAGCAGCATGCACTAGACAGGGCTAAGTGATCCCACAATCAACGGATCAGATCTAAGCTCTGCAGTCCTGCCCATCCAGTCATGAATGTTGGTGGACAATTAAATAACTGACAGGAGGAGGCTCCACAAACATCCCCATTCTCAACAATGCGGGAGCCCAACACATTAGTGCGAAAGATAAGGCTGAAGCATTTGCATCCATCTTTAGCTGTAAGTGCCGAGTGGATGATCCATCTTGGCCTCCTCCCGAGGTCCCCAGCATCACAGATGCCAGTCTTCAGCCAATGCGATTCACTCCACGTGATATCAAGAAATGGCTGAAAGCACTGGCTACTGCAAAGGCTATGGGCCCTGACAACATTCCAGCAATAGTACTGAAGAATTGTGCTCCAGAACTAGCCTCACCCCTAGCCAAGCTGTTCCAGTATAGCTACAACACTGGCATCTACCCAGCAATGTGGAAAATTGCCCAGGTATGTCCTGTACACAAAAAAGCAGGACAATTCCGATCCGGCCAATTACCGGCCTATCACTCTGCTCCCGATCATCAGCAAAGTGATGGAAGAGGTCGTCGACAGTGCTATCAAGTGGCACTTGCTCAGCAATAACCTGCTCACTGATGCTCAGTTTGGGTTCTGCCAGGGCCACTCAGCTCCTGACCTCATTACAGTCTTTGTCCAAACATGGACAAAAGAGCTAAATTCCAGAGGTCAGGTGAGAGTGACTGCCCTTGACATCAAGACAGCATTTGACTGAGTATGGCATCAAGGAGCTCCAGCAAAAGTCGAGTCAATGGGAATCAGGGGGAAATCTTTCCGCTGCTTGGAGTCATACTTAGCACAAAGGAAGATGCCTGTGGTTGTTGGAGGTCAACCATCTCAGTCCCAGGACTTAACTGCACGAGTTCCTCAGGATAGTGTCCAAGGTCCAACCATTTTCAGCTGCATCATCAATGATCTTCCCTGCATCATAAGATCAGGTGGAGATGTTCGTTGATGATTGCACAATGGTCAGCACCATTTGTGACTCCTCAGATACTGAAACAGCCTGTGTCCATGTACAGGAAGGCCTGACAATATCCAGGCTTGGGCTAATAAGTGGCAAGTAACATTCACGCCACCCAAGTGCCAGGAAATGACCATCTCCAACAAGAGAGAATCTAACCATCTCCCCTTGACTTTCAATGGCATTATGATCACTGAATCCCCCACTATCAACATCCTGGGGGATACCATTGATCAGAAACTGAACTGGAGTAGCCATATAAATATCATGGCTACAAGAGCAGGTCAGAGGCTTGGAACTTGTGGCAAGTAATTCATCTCCTGACTCCCCAATGCCTGTCCACCATCTACAAGGCACAAGTGAGGAGTGTGATGGAATACTCTCCACTTGCCTGGATGGGTGCAGCTTCAACAACACTCAAGAAGCTCGACCCCATCCAGGACAAAGCAGCCTACTTGACTGGAAACCCAACCACCACCAAAGCACAGTGGCAGCAGTGTGTACCATATACATGATGCACTGCAGCCACTCACCAAGGCTCCTTTGAAAGCATCTTCCAAACCTGTCACCTCTACCAACTAGAAGGACAAGGGCAGCAGATGTGTGGGAACAGCACCACATGCAAGTTCCCCTCCAAGCCACACACACCATCCTGTCTTGGAACTATATTGCCGTTCTTTCACTGTCCTTGGGTCAAAGTCCTGGAACACCTTTCCTAACAGCGCTGTTGGTGTACCAACACCCCAAAGACTGCAGCGGTTCAAGAATGCAGCTCACCACCAGCTTCTCAAGGGCAATTAGGGATGGGCAATAAATGCTGGCCTGGCCAGTGACGCCCACATCCCCCAAACAAATAAAAAAAAAAGCAAGATTTCTTGGACATGTAATAGATGGGTCCGGTATTAAAGCTGATCCACAAAAGACAAAGGCGATAAAGGACTTCCCAGAGCCTAAAAATGTAACAGAGTTTCAGAGGTTTCTGGGAGTGATGAATAAAGTAGGGAAACTTCTATCGAATTTAGCCATGATCAGTGAGACATTGTGACAGTTGGTGAAAAGTGATAATGTTTGGTGTTGGAAAGGAGCCCAACAAGAATCCTTTGAGAAAATCAAGAAAGTGCTACTATCATCAGAAGTGTTAGCGCATTATGAACTAGAGCTATTCACCATTAAACCTGTGGCTGCATCATCAATAGGATTGGGAGCAGTTTTATTTTAAGTCCAGAAAGATGGGAGATGCAGACCTGTATATTGTTCCTTAACTACAACCAAACAGAGATAGGCAGTCATAGAAAAGGAAGCATTGGCAGCAACTTGGGCATGTGGAAAATTTTCAGATTACGTCCTGGGTCTTCATTTCGAAATCAAAACAGATCATAAGCCATTAGTTACTTTTTTAAACTCAAAAGAGCTTGCGAAATTACCTTGAAGAGTACAGAGGTTTAGGTTAAGATTGATGAGATTTGATGCGAAAACTAAATACATTCCATGAAAGCAACAGGTCACAGCAAATGCTTTATCACGTATTTCAGCAGCAAGACCAGAAGAAGGAGATATATTGCTTCTTGAAGAAGTAGCAGTTTTTGCTTTGACAATGACAACAACTTTACCTGCTACAGCTCAAAAACTGAGTGAGATCAGGAATGCGCAGAAAACAAAATATGTGAAAATCAGGGATTATTACTTGAATGTTTGGCTGGAGTATATGTCACATAGCTCTGTTCTAAGACAATATTACGAACAATATCTAAGCATTGTTGATGATTTACTGATCTACGAGGAGTGATTACTTATCTCTAGAGTATTGAGATTAGATATCTTGGAAAGATTGCACCAAGGATATCTGGGAATTATGAAGTGTGGAGCCAGGGCAAGGCATTCAGTATGGTGGCCTGGTTATCAAAAGAAATTGAAGAGATGATATTGAGATGTATCATGTGTGCTACCAATCAACAGAAGATGAAAGAACCACTCATATCATCTTTACTGTTCAGACTATGGGAGTGTCTAGGAATGGATCTTTTTGAACATAAAAGTAAAATGATCCTAATAGTAGTTGATTATTATTCAAGGTGGATTAAAGTTAAACAACTACAAGGCCAAAGTTCAGAAGCCACCATCACATCCTTGAGGCAAAGTTTTGCTCGGCATGAAATTCCAGATATTGTGATGTCTGACAATGGGCCGCAATTTGGGAATGAATGCTTCAGAGACTTTACAGAAGTATATGGTTTTGTCCACATCACTAGCCCACCAAGGTACCCTCAGGCTAATGGTAAAGCAGAGAGAGGAGTATGGACTGTAAAGACATTGTTGAAAAATAATGTTTTTTTTATTCATTCGTGGGATGTGGGTGTCGCTGGCTAGGCCAACATTTATTGCCCATCCCTCATTGCTCTTTAATTGAATAGCTTACTAGCTCATTTCAGAGGGCATTTAAGAGTCAACCACATTGTCGTGGGTCTGGAGTCACATGTAGACCAGACCAGGTAAGGACAGCAGATTTCCTTCCCTAAAGGACATTAGTGAACCAGATGAGTTTTTACACCAATCGACAATGGTTGCATGGTCATCATTCGACAAGCTTTTCTAATACCAGATTTTATTCATTGAATTCAAATTCTACTATCTGCCGTGGTGTGATTCGCACCCATATCCCCCTTGTCCCCAGAGCATTAGCCTGGGCTCTGGATTACTAGTCCAGTGACATTACCACTACGCCACCGCTTCCCCCTCGTACTTTTGTTATCAATTGACACCTCTTCAGAACGGTTTAGCCCCATGCGAATTGTTAATGGGAAGAAGACCCAGCTTCCTACACTCCCAAGTACACTCAATCCACAAGTAAGTGCAGAAGACTTGGGAGAAAGTGAGGGAGAGAGAGGATAGAGAGTTGTTGAATCAATCAGAAAATTATGACAGATGTCATGGAGCAAGAAACTTGTCAGACATCCAACCTGGGGAATCAGTTTGAGTTAGAGACCAAAATGGGTATGGAAAGTGATAGATAAATCACCACATCTATGATCATATACTATCAATTGACCAAGGGATGATAAAAAGAAACAGAAGGTCATTGGTGGTGATACCAAAGAAGAAGCAAATACAAGAGGAACAATCATCTGAAAAGTTTGATGAGCCAGTGATGCTGCAATCATCAAGTAATCCAGAGGACAACCTGAATGAAGAACTTGAGTCATCCAATAATTCTACTGAAGCACTGCAAAGTCAGAAGGAGGAACTAGAAGACTCAAAACCTCAAACCCGTTCAAAAGAAAGAAGAACGCATTATGGCAAACTTGTGAAAATGCCACAGAGATTATCAATCTGAAAAGAGTAGTCAAGAGACTTGTGGGGAGATGTAGTATAATGTAATATAGGGTTGTGACTGGGTTGAATATGTAAGTAGACTGTCAGCATCATCAGAGGAAGTGATGTAATGTAATCTGTACAGAGCCTCATGGAAGAGTTGTAGTGGAAGCCTTAGATGCAAGATGTGTGCACATAAACTCCTGATACTTTAACCCTCAGATTCATATATATATACATATAATATATATGTTTTGTACTAAGTCAATAGTTACCAGAATATTACATATATCACTCACCATGCAGGGGAACCAGATGTGGTCTGACCAGCAACCTGTGCAGAGTCAAAATGGTGTCCTTTGATTTATACAAAATGTTCTATTAATGCAATCCAATGCCCCATTAGTTTTAACTACAGTTTCTCGACATTGGTCAATGATCTGTGCACAATAAAAGCTATATCCTTTTCTCTCTCAACCTCTCTCAGTATTATTCCCTGCAAATGATACATGTATTCTGTGCTGGCGCTATAACATGCATAAAACTACATTTACTTGAAATAAGCAACCAGTTAGAGGAGGGAAAATGCATCATGGTCAGTTACAGAGGAAGACACTTCTGACTTTGATTACGGCCGTTTCCATGCATTGGCAGAACTGAAAACCTGATTGGAGGTATTCGAAAATGGACTGTTGGGAAAGATAGGGAAAGATTTGCGAGGCAACAACAAGTACAAAAACTTTGGAGAGGAAAGAATGTTTGAAGATGGGGTGGTAGCTTTTAAGAACCAATGACAGACTTGAAAAGCAGAGAGAGAGGACCCGAGGAGAGGGAACCACAATTGCAAATATTCAATTATCTTTTTTCCTCATTAATTTTGTTTCCCACAAGTCATATTGGGCAAAACCTTCCTCCCAAGTTTTAAATTTTCCCCTATTCAAATATCACCAGAAACATTCTGGCTAATAACATTATGTCAAAAAGGTTCAACAGTTCCTTATCTACTCCTCAATATCCTTAAGATGGATTTCAAATGGGCAAAACTGCCCTTAATCCAGGTTTATTGGAGAGACTCATTCCAGCACATAAGCAAAATACTGCGGATGCTGGAAATCTGAAATAAAAACAGAAAATGCTGGAAATGCTCAGCAGGTCTGGCAGCATCTTTAGAGAGAGAAACAGAGTTAACGTTTCAGGACTGTGGCCTGTTCTGATTAAAGGTCACGGCGCGGGGGCTGGTAAAATGCTGCAGGTAGAGGCCCACCATGACCTGCGATGTCGAGAAGGGGCTGCTGCATATCACCAGCGGTAGCAGGACCTCGGTGCGCACCCCCCACCCGGCTGCACGGCAGCGGCACCACAATTAGCATATGGTAAAGAGTACTTTCCTTTGCTGATTATGCAGCCTGCTGCCTCTCCACTGACTCTTCCGGATTTGTCATTGAACGGGCAGCCGTCGCATGCCGACCCGTTCACGATTTGAAAAGCTGGCGGGTCCTCAGAGGCAGTTGTCACCAGCGAAGGTAAGTTCTGTTATTCAGTGAACTAACTCTGCATTCTGGAAAGGAGGAGGGAGGGGGAATACACAGGGGTCTCACTCTGCATTCTGGAAAGGAGGAGGGAGGGGGGATACACAGGGGTCTCACTCTGCATTCTGGAAAGGAGGAGGGAGGGGGGATACACAGGGGTCTCACTCTGTATTCTGGAAAGGAGGAGGGAGGGGGTATACACAGGGGTCTAACTCTGCATTCTTAAAGGGAGGGGGTCTGGGATTACTGGAGGGAAAGTTGTGCTGGCATGAAGGGAGGTATCGTGTACCATCCCTCTGTTAACAGTGTATGCTCTGTGTTTGTGAGGGGGCAATGGCACACTAGGCACCCTGTGTGTGGAGAGGGTGCCAGAAAGGGCAGGAACATTAATGTCATATGGATGGTGGGGGCAATCGATTCAGATGGTAGGATCTTGATGTGGTCATGTTGTGCCACTCTGAGTATTGGCCAAGATGGGCAATGCCATGGCACACCACATAGTTGATCCAGGAAAGCAGCTGATGTACCCGTCAACACCAATCCCTGACCTGTTAGAAACCTTTGAATACATGCAGAGTTCAACTTTATTTATCACATGGAAATAGGTATGGCTCATCCTACATTGTGTGATCCTCTGCATGTGAGGATCTGTATGCTCCAGAGGCAATATCAACAGGCAGGTGCGATCAACGTACAGGAACCCGGTCGTGAGCAGCAGCCCCCAAGGGGAGACTGCCATTACGTTTGCCATGCATCTACAGGCCCCACATGACATGCCATCGGATGTCAGAGCACCAGTGTCAGAGGCGATTGCACATTTAGAGAGGGTGGTGACACGCCTCTGTGCCCTGCTCAAGGCTGACCTGCAGCCCATAGGCTCCAGTGGACATCCCATGCCTTTGTTCCTCATAGTGGCAGCGGTTCTCAAGCCTGACGCTTCTGCAGCCTTTTAGGGGCCCACCAGAGACCTTTGTGGGGTCACACAGTCAGCAGTGCACCGCTGCATCAGGGAGGTCAACAATGCCCTGCACCGGAGGGCCAGTGAGGATGTCAGCTTCAAGATGGACTTTCACAGCCAGGCCCAGAGGGCCAGTGGTTCAGGCACCATTGCCGGAGAACCATAGGTTGTAATGTTCATAGACTACACTCATGTGGCCATCAGGCCTCCCACCTAGGCTACCATCTGCAGATGTCACCATTAAAGGAGCCCTCTCAATCTAGGTGAAGCTGGTATGTGATCACCGCAGATGCTTGCTGCGAATGTGTGACCGTTTCTCAGGCAGCTGTGTCTTGCGCCAGTCCCGGCCACCACCACTGTTCACTGAACTGGCTCAGATGGAGGGGTGACTTCTTGAAGATAAGGGCTACCCTTTGCAGATGTGGCTCCCGACACCAGTGAGAGACTCCACCACTGCTGCAGAGGAGAGATACAACGCCAGTCACTGAGCTACATGAGCCACCATTGAGCAGGAGATCAGCATGCTTAAAGAGCACCTCCAATTTCTGGATGGATAGGGTGATGCCCTGTACTATGGGCCAAAAAGGCCAGCTCCTTTCTTTGCTGCTCTGCACAACTACGCACCCAATAGGGGTCAGGCCTGGCATGATGAGGAGAGACGTCAACAGAATTCCTCCTCGGACTATGAGGACGCTGAGGACCTACAACAGGAAAGACGCATGGGAGGGCAGATGGCACCCAGGCTCCCCACGCAGGGCTTAACAGACAAAGGCTGTCTGCTCCATAGGAACCGACATGAGCTCTAAAGGCCACATATCACCCTCGCTCACCTGCTGTGCACCAGTCCACATCTGCAACATCCCTGTGTAAACCATTAGAGGCAGCAGCTGACTGAGCCAATGTCCATGTCACTGCATCCGTGGAGATGCTCATGAATAATAGTGACATGGCAATGATGTTATTGCATACGTTGGCTCTCCTGAAGGGCCAAAGGTGCAAAGGGATGTGACATTGGCGCTAAATGTTGGCACGCATAATTTGCACAGAGAAAAGGACATACATGTTGGTGAGGAACATTTAGTGACAGACGTATTTACATTGCTGTGACACCTGTGCATTCCCATTTGTTTCAGTATGTTCTCTGTAAACCTCTGTAATACCTTTTATGGTCTATTTAAGTCTCACGTCCTGGAATGTGCAAATTTAAGATTACTCACCCAGGTGCAGCATGCCTACAAGAAGGAATGTTACACTTGAGTGGGAGAAGAGGATCGCAACTTCACAGGACACTGGGACACAGCAGGGGTAAGTCCGTGGCAGCAAAGTGGAAAGTGCTGGGGTCACTCAGCAGGTCAGGCAGCTTCTGTGGAGAGAGAAGCAGAGTTAACTTTCAGGTCTGTGAACTTGGACAAGTTAACTCTGCTTCTCTCTCCACAGATGCTGCCTGACCTGCTGGATTTCTGCAGCACTTACTGCTTTGCTGCCAGATTGACAGCAGCCCCACTCTTCAGCAGTCAGGTAAGTATTTCTTTGACAGCTGTCACGAAGCAGGTGCTGGGACGCTTAAAATAGGGCCCCAGCACCTGCTGCACAACTGTCAAAAACTCTCACTGCGCCAAATGTCCCCCCTCTTCCCACGTAATATGGGGGGGAGGGGGCAGTGCGCGGCCTCTATGGAAATGAGCCCCCGCAATTAAATTCAGCCCAATGCAGCGCGGCGCCCCAATAAAATTCAGTCCTTTGTTTCTCTCTCCAAAGACTCATTCCATCCTTTTTCCCAGGGTGGAAGAGTCAGTTACTAGGGGACATAGGATTAAGGTGAGAGGGGCAAAGTTTAGAGGTGATGTGCGAGGCAAGTTCTTTACACAGAGGGTGGTGAGTGCCTGGAACTTGCTGCTGGGTGAGGTGGTGGAAGCAGGTACGATAATGACGTTTAAGAGGCATCTTGACAAATACATGAATAGGATGGGAATAGAGGGATACGGACCGCGGAAGTGCAGAAGGTTTTAGTTTAGGCAGGCATCAAGATCGGCGCGGGCTTGGAGGGCCGAATGGCCTGTTCCTGTGCTGTACTGTTCTTTGTTCTTTGTTGATATTAGAATGCCAGCTTCCCCTTGTCTGTCCCTGGCTTACAGTTTGTTATGTTTACGCTGGGTTGCTGGATATTATATATCTGATTTATCTCAGAGCAATACAGATATCACACTTGTATTAAATCACCAACTTGTTTATTTACAGTATTTTAAAATATCTTAGCACTTACAAGATTTCTGTACAATGTCTTTCTCAGAACAGTCTCTGAATTTCAGTAGAACATTCTAGCTCTGTGTCTTTTAGTTTGAGTTTCAACTAAGCTTAAACAATCGAACATAGGAAACACTGATCAGTGGACAGACTAATACAAACAATCCCAGATCAATCAAACACTACATTTTCCCCCTTTTAACTACAGATATTGGGCTGAATTTTACAGACCCCCTGCGTTGGGGAATGTAGCGGGGTGGGGGGGGGGGCCAGAAAGTGTCTCCAGAGAGGGCCGCCATGCACCCTGACGCTGGGAAGGCTTGGCCTGATATTACCTGCGGTGGTGAGGCCTCGTGGCGAACCCCCCCACCACCCCCGGCCCCACCACTCACGGATGGGAGCCCCATTTAAATATTTAAATTAATTAAAATCATTGAATTAATTACCCTTATGCTCAGCTGTCTGTCCCGGTACAATCCTCGTGTTGCTGGCACACTCCCCTGCCTTCAGATCTCTGTCTGGGGAACCGAGGCATAACACTTGTGGGGAGGGGGGGAGGAGGTAAGTTTCTCAGTGCGGGGGGGTCGGGGGGGGGATGGTGAACAGTGTCAAACTAATATAATTGGTGAAGGGGATAGTGGGAAGGGTTATAGTTTAAAGTTTATGTACTTTGGGGGGGGGGGGGCGGGTGAAGGTCAGGTGGACAGGTAAGTGTTTTGGGAGGAGAGAGGTGAAGTAATTAATTCTGTGGTTATTGGGGGGTGGGAGAGGGTCAAATTAAATGTATTTACATTTTTATTACCTGTTGCTTTAAATATTTAAATTGATTGGTAGGATTCGGAGCCCTTTCAAAATGGCTTCAGCGCCTGCGCATAGGCAGCTGACGCCATTGCCGGGGCCAGACAGCCCGCCCCACCACGTCATTGGGGGGGGGTGGTCCATCTAGGCTATGTAAATGAGCTGCCGTGCCTAATATCGCGGCAGCTCCGCAATGTGTTTACATCTGCCGCCAATTTTGACCGGCAGGTATATAAATGTCAGTATTCTGAACAACAACATATATACATCAAGTTATTTCTTAGTGTTCAACTTGTATGTTTTCTCTAAGTACAGAAATAGTCTTTGAGATGGAAAGGTCTCTTAGGTCTGCAATTAGATTTACGAATTTGAGGTTGTGGATCTGTTTGATCAGCTTGATGAGGCGGATTATCAATATCACTCATAGGAAAAGGAAATGTATCCTCACAGCCAATATACTCAAAATATCCTGGTCTATTCCCTATTAAACGTCTTGCATTCCACTTGGTATTGTCATCCAACAGATAAGCATTCGTACCAAGCAAACGTTTAATCTGCTTTGGAACTGATACCGATGAAGCAAGTTTGTGGTCGCATTTGGCTGTTTGACACGAACCCAATCTCCAACTTTAAACTGTGGTTTCCTTGTGCCTGTATGTTTGTCAAAGTATGCTTTTGTTTTACCTTGTCGCTTTGTGATTTCAACTGCATTTGCTCTGACATTCTCATTAACTGTGCCAAGAATGAGGCACACATTATTTCACCACATGAACATTAAAACTTAAAATTGCTGCTGGGAAGAAAAGAGGGCCTATCACAAGGAATTGCCAGGCCCCTCGCTGGAAAGACCTTTTTTGCATAGTAACAGACAGTACTTGGAAAGGACAAAGGGGACACTCCCTGCTCCAATTTAACCCACAATGGACTTTTGATTACCAGATGTTGAAGGTGGAGAGGCTAGCATTCCAGGTTAACTGCTTAAATGGCCGAATACACTAACAGACGTGGTCAGACCAATTTAGTCACATGACTAACTGACTGTTGGAGTTTTTTGAATTTGAACGCAGAAAGCTGTTTGCTCCTGGACTGAGAACATCTCTCTCCTGTCTGCTCCCATCTCTTTCTCACAGAACTGAACACCCCATTGAAGACACATGAATCCCAAGTGAGAAAGGTCTCCTACAGTGAACAAGGTTTAAGAAGAATACGGCCCCAACGAAAAGCAAGACTATCTAATATCATGGACTATAGTGAGCTCGAAGCACAGTAAAAACCCCTCTTCAGAGATTGCCTCAAACTTTTTCACTTTATTTTTCTTCTGCTCTTTTCTGTCTCAATTTGCATGTGCATATCCCGTATGGATGCTAGCGTCGGATGCGGTGTGTATCCGTGGGCATTAACCAAATTAGAGTTTAAGTTTTAATAAATTTCACTTTTCTTCTTTAAACCCAAGAAAGCCTGTTTGTGCTAATTTCTTTGCTTTATAATTGGAAAGTGTTGAACAAAGATTCACCAAGGGGGAGCTCAAAACACAGTGTGTTTAAAATTAAACCCTGTTACAATAAGACCAGGTGAAAACAGGTATAAGCCCCGAGACACCTTTCACACCTGGTCGCTAACAACTGGTAGTGATGGCTTAAGAATGGTCAATTATGACCTATCATAATTGCGGCTGGTGTCTTTCTGGTCAGAGAGTGTGGGGTGGATCGATATGTGCGGAGTAGGATGTGAATGGATTGTTTGAATGTTTTCCCCTTCGACATACTACCTTTCAGACTTTCTTTTATCACCCTGTTGAACCGTTCAACACCATCATTCGATTGCAGGTTGTAGCGTGACGTCAGATGGTGAGGAATTCCGTAACTTGCTAGGAACTCTGTGAACTGACTAGGAACAAATTGCAGTTCATTATCTGTAGTGATATTCTCCGGCAAACCCCATTTTGTAAACAACTTGTCCAGAATGTCAATGATTGAAGTGGTTGTAATGGAATTTGTTGTAATGATTTCCGGCCATTTGCTATGTAGATCATGAACACCAAGAAAATTCCTAGGGGCTGCTTGCACTTCTCCAAAAATATCAACTTGGATTTGTTGCCATGGTTTTGTTGGCCATGGGGTCAGTGTAGACGTGCAGGACATGGTTTAACAGATTTTTCACTGAGTGTAAAAGCTACGCAGTTGCTGATGAACTCTTCTATACAGCGATCTATTCCTGGCCCCAGATTGCTTCACGGGGTCGTTCTTTCATCTTAACGACACCCGGATGTCCTTCAAGGGCAAGAGTTCCGTGTGCAATACAGTTATCACCAAACAATGCGAGTTCATTGCGTACTCTGTAAAACAGGATCAATTCTCCCTCATATCATGAGACCACTCAGTTTTGAGGTATTGACTTACATGCTGCAGTATGTTGTCTGCTGCCGACTGCCTCCAACTCCTCTCATGTAACAAGATTCGCAGTCGCGCGCAAAGTCACTGCGATCACGTAGACTTCAACGTCGCAAGTTGCTTTGCTATCACTAACACGATCTGCGAAAGTATTACGGCTAAGCATATCAGCTACTCGATTTTGTGAACCTGCAAGGCACTCGACCTCGAAGTTATACTGATGTAGACGATCTGACCATCTGTAGATGCGTCGAGGTCAATGACCTGATCCTGACGTAGCTAATAATGTAGTCAGCGCTTGATGATCGGTGCGAAAAGAAAACTTTCTACCAAAAAGATACACGTGCTAATGTACAGCCTAGTGCTTCCCACTCTCCAATAGAAAATTTATGTTCAGTTTCCGACAATGGTTGGTCATTCGCAGCCATCAATGGACTGTGAGAGTGCAGCTCCAATTGCAGTTTCCGATGCATCTGTTGTGACATCCGTTTCTGCATGGGGGCTGAAATGTGTGAGGACTGGTGGAGATGCTATCTTCACCTTTAATGTTTCAAATGTTGTTTGCTGTGTGACAGTCCATTCCCACTGAGCGTCTTTGCACAATAGCTTCCGCAGAGACTCCGCGATCTTTGCGTACTTAGGAACTAATTTATGATAAAAGTTGGCGGTACCTAGAAACAATGCCAACTCTTTCACATTAGATGGTATAGAAGAGCATGAAGGGCTTTGACATTGTTGTGTGTAGGTATTACTTCCGCTGCTGTCACTCTGTAACCTAGAATGTTAATTGCAGGTGCCGCAAATATGCATTTGTCCTTGTTTAGCATCAAATTGAGCACTGCTGATAATCATTGATCATGTTCAGCTTTGTCCCTTCCGTGGACAACAACGTCATCAAGTAGGTTGAGCATCCCCTCAACAGCTAACAAGACTGACGAAACGATCTTCTGGAATGCGCTAGGTGCTGAACTTAGTCCATCGAACATTCTGCAGTTCATGAGTAACAAAAGCTCAAAAGTAAGATAAAAGCAAAATAAAAGCAAAATACTGTGGATGCTGGAAATCTGAAATAAAAACAAGAAATGCTGGAACCACTCAGCAGGCCTGGCAGCATCTGTGGAAAGAGAAGCAGAGTTAACGTTTCGGGTCAGTGACCCGAAACGTTAACTCTGCTTCTCTTTCCACAGATGCTGCCAGACCTCAAAAGTAAGATATTGGCTTTGTTCTTCTCGAGGTATCTGAAGATAACTCCATTGCATATCAAGCTTTGTGAAGACTGTGGAGTCATGAAATGATGCTGACAGTTCTTGGATTGTGGGAAGTGGATTCTTGCCTGGTATGATAGCTTTGTTGACTGCCTTAAGATAGACACATAGTCTAAGTTTGCCATTTTTTCATTGTGCAATGACTAGATTTGATATCCATATTGATGAGTCAATTAATTCAAAGATACCATCTGCTTCCAGTCGTTTCGGCATCGATTGCAAAAGACAACTTTTGTGAAACTGGTTGAATTGATGTGTCAACACGAGGAGCATGACAGTATCTCTTGATCTCCCCAAATCCAGTAAATAAGGAAGGAGACTGGCGTGTATAATCTGCATCATCAATTCCATTAATCTGTGCTCCGGTGGAATTGTCAAGTTTGAATCCGAGCCTATTGAAAAGGTTTATCCCAATAAGACTTTGGCCTTTAGCTACATAGAATGTGAACCTGTTTCGGGTGACATTTTTGTAGTGTACTGGAACTGTGATCATCCCCGAAACTGAAATGTTAGTGTCGTCATAAACTTAAAGTGTGTCTGTTGCGGGAGTGAGAGAGAATTGTGAAAAATAACGATGGTAGAATTTGTCACTCAAAATAGATATTTTCGCTGCAACATTGATAAGAAGTGACACTGCGATGCCTGCGATCTCCACCAAACACTCCTTAAAATGACTTTGTGATGGTATATACATGTTTTACCTTACTCTCAGGAAGAGACTCCCCCACGTGGCAAACCGATGAAGTCTTTTACTTCAACGACCTGCACATCTTTGCAAGATTGTTCCACTTTAAGCATGAGCTACACTTTTTCCTGCGAGCCGGACATGGCATTGTGACTCAATGAGCCATTTCCACAATTTGTGCACAGTTTTGAAGGTATCTGACCTTGATGGGGCACCTGTTGATGAAGTTGTTGAGGTTTTCTTGTCTTTAACCCTTACACTGAAGCTGGTTGGGCAAGCTGTGTCTGCAAACCTGAGTCTAAG
Source organism: Heterodontus francisci (assembly GCF_036365525.1). Lineage (NCBI taxonomy): Eukaryota > Metazoa > Chordata > Chondrichthyes > Heterodontiformes > Heterodontidae > Heterodontus > Heterodontus francisci. Next base: position 90,137,412 of record NC_090380.1, on the reverse strand, counting down.
GATGCATGCATATGTAACCTCTTTGAATCTAACATGGCAGTTTTGATTTGGACTACTTAAGTCATAACTTTTTCCAAGGTTAAATCATCATCCTCCATGAGAAGACATTCCCTAATTTGTGGAATTGAAGTCTTTTCAATAAATTGGTCACAAATTAGTTCGTTGGTTAGTGAGCCAAATTTATATGTAGCCCCCAATTGCTGCACTGCTGTCACGTATTGTTTAATGGGCTCACCATGTCCCTGGGATCACTGGTGGAATGTGTATCATTCCATCATCACACTTTTCTTTGGCATGATGTATTTTTTGAGAGCACTTACCGTCCTATCAAATGCAGACGTATCTCTGTGAGTTGCTCGAATATCCGCTGGCCTCCTGTTCCAAGACAATGTATGAGTATCACTTTCTTTCGGTTCGCTGCTACATCTGGGCTGTCCATCCCTGTAGTAAGCAAGTAGATCTTTAACCCTGAAATCCATCGCTCCCAGGAAATGGGAGCATTTCCTGGCTTTGAAAGAAATGGGTCTGGAGCTGATAAAATAAAATTTTGCTGAACCATTTCGTTGCCACTTTTTGTTATGTTTAAACTGGGTTGCTTTTTTTTTATTCATTCATGGGATGTGGGCGTCGCTGGCCAGGCAGAATTTATTGCCCATCCCTAATTGCCCTTAGAAGGTGGTGGTGAGCTGCCTTCTTGAACCGCTGCAGTCCATGTGGGGTAGGTACACCCACAGTGCTGTTAGGAAGGGAGTTCCAGGATTTTGACCCAGCGACAGTGAAGGAACAGCAATATAGTTCCAAGTCAGGATGGTGTGTGACTTGGAGGGGAACGTGCAGGTGGTGGTGTTCCCATGTATTTGCTGCCCTTGTCCTTGGTAGAGGTCGCGGGTTTGGAAGCTGCTGTCTAAGGAGCCTTGGTGCATTGCTGCAGTGCATCTTGTAGATGGTACACACTGCTGCCACTGTGCGTCGGTGGTGGAGGGAGTGAATGTTTGTAGATGGGGTGCCAATCAAGCGGGCTGCTTTGTCCTGGATGGTGTCGAGCTTCTTGAGTGTTGTTGGAACTGCACCCATCCAGGCAAGTGGACAGCATTCCATCACACACCTGACTTGTGCCTTGTAGATGATGGACAGGCTTTGGGGAGTCAGGATGTGAGTTACTCACCTCAGGATTCCCAACCTCTGATCTGCTCTTGTAGCCACGGTATTTATATGGCTACTCCAGTTCAGTTTCTGGATGGTAGCCCCTAGGATGTTGATACTGGGGGATTCAGCGATGGTAATGCCATTGAATGTCAAGGGGAGATGGTTAGATTCTCTCTTGTTGGAGATGGTCCTTGCCTGGCACTTGTCTGGTGCGAATGTTACTTGCCACTTATCAGCCCAAGCCTGGATATTGTCAGGTCTTGCTGCATTTCTACATGGACTGCTTCAGTATCTGAGGAGTCATGAATGGTGCTGAACATTGTACAATTATCAGCGGACATCCCCACTTCTGACCTTATGATTGAAGGAAGGTTATTGATGAAGCAGCTGAAGATGGTTGGGCCCAGGACACTACCCTGAGGAACTCCTGCAGTGATGTCCTGGAGCTGAGATGATTGACCTCCAACAACCACAACCATCTTCCTTTGCACTAGGTATGACTCCAGCCAGCGGAGGGTTTTCCCCCTGATTCCCATTGACTCCAGTTTTGCTAGGGCTCCTTGATGCCATACTCGGTCAAATGCTGCCTTGATGTCAAGGGCAGTCACTTTCACCTCTCCTCTTGAGTTCAGCTCTTTTGTCCATGTTTGAACCAAGGCTGTGATGAGATCAGGAGCTGAGTGGCCCTGGCGGAACCCAAACTGAGAGTCACTGAGCAGTTTATTGCTAAGCAAGTGCCGCTTGATGGCACTATTGATGACACCTTCCATCACTTACTGATGATTGAGAATAGGCTGAGTGGGCGGTAATTGGCCGGGTTGGACTTGTCCTGCTTTTTGTGTACAGGACATACCTGGGCAATTTTCCACATTGCAGGGTAGATGCCAGTGTTGTAACTGTACTGGAACAGCTTGGCTAGGGGCGCGGCAAGTTCTGGAGCACAGGACTTCAGTACTATTGCCGGAATATTGTCAGGGCCCATAGCTTTTGCAGTATCCAGTGCCTTCAGTTGTTTCTTGATATCACGCGGAGTGAATCGAATTGGCTGAGGTCTGGCATCTGTGATGCTGGGGACTTCAGGAGGTGGCCGAGATGGATCATCAACTCGGCACTTCTGGCTGAAGATTGTTGTAAATGCTTTAGCCTTATCTTTCGCACTGTTGTGCTGGGCTCCCCCATCATTGAGGATGGGGATATTTGTAGAGCCACCTCCCCCAATTTGTTGTTTAATTGTCCACCACCATTCACGGCTGGATGTGGCAGGACTGCAGAGCTTAGATCTGATCCGTTGGTTATGGGATCGCTTAGCTCTGTCTATCGCATGCTGCTTATGCAGTTTGGCATGCAAGTTGTCCTGGGTTGTAGCTTCACCAGGTTGACACCTCATTTTGAGGTATGCCTGGTGCTGCTCCTGGCATGCCCTCCTGCACTCTTCATTGAACCAGGGTTGGTCTCCTGGCTTGATGGTAATGGTAGAGTGGGGGATATGACGGGCTATGAGGTTTCAGATTGTGGATGAGTACAATTCTGCTGCTGCTGATGGCCCACAGCGCCTCATGGATGCCCAGTTTTGCACTGCTAGATCTGTTCGAAATGTATGCCATTAAGCACGGTGATAGTGCCACACAACATGATGGATGCTAACCTCAATGTGAAGGCGGGACTTCGTCTCCACAAGTACTGTGCGGTGGTCACTCCGACCAATACTGTCATGGACAGAAGCATCTGCGGCAGGAAGATTGGTGAGGACGAGGTCAAGTATGTTTTTTTCTCGTGTTGGTTCCCCCACCACCTGCCGCAGACCCAGTCTAGCAGCTATGTCCTTTAGGACTCGGCCAGCCCGGTCAGTAGTGGTGCTACCGAGCCACTCTTGGTGATGGACATTGAAGTCCCCCACCCAGAGTACATTTTGTGCCCTTGCCACCCTCCGTGCTTCCTCCAAGTGGTGTTCAACATGGAGGAGTACTGAGTCATCAGCTGAGGGAGGGCAATAGGTGCTAATCAGTAGGAGGTTTCCCTGCCCATGTTTGACCTAATGCCATGAGACTTCATGGGGTCCGGAGTCGATGTTGAGGACTCCCAGGGCAACTCCCTCCCGACTGTATACCACTGTGCCACCACCTCTGGTGGGTCTGTCCTGCCGGTGGGACAGGACATACCCGGGGATGGTGATGGCAGTGTCTGGGACATTGTCTGTAAGGTATGATTCCGTGAGTATGACTATGTCAGGCTGTTGCTTGACTAGTCTGTGGGACAGCTCTCCCAACTTTGGCACAAGCCCCCAGATGTTAGTAAGGAGGACTTTGCAGGGTCGACAGGGCCGTGTTTGCCGTTGTCGTTTCCGGTGCCTAGGTCGATGCCGGGTGGTCCGTCCAGTTTCATTCCTTTTTATAGACTTTGTAGCAGTTAGATACAACTGAGTGGCTTCCTAGGCCATTTCAGAGGGCATGTAAGAGTTAACCACATTGCTGTGGGTCTGGAGTCACGTGTAGGCCAGACCAGGTAAGGACAGCAGATTTCCTTCCCTAAGGGACATTAGTGAACCAGATGGGTTTTTACAACAATTGACAATGGTTTCATGGCCATCATTAGACTTAGCTTTTTAACAAATCTGATTTATCTCAGAGCAATGTAGATATCACACTTGTATTAAGTCACCAACTGGTTTATTTACAGTATTTTAAAATATCTCAGCACTTACAAGATTTCAGTACAATGTCTTTCTCAGAACAGCCTCTGAATTTCAGTCGAACGTTCTAGCTCTGTGTCTTTTAGTTTCAGTTTCAACTTGGCTTAAACAATCGAACATAGTGGACACTGATTAGTGGACAGATTAATGCAATCAAACCCAGATTAATCAAACATTGTCTTTCAATGTGAGAGCAAGATACCAGCTCTATCATCACCGGATTTCTATACATTCCAATTAGCTGTGATGGCATTGCCTCAGCTACACGACACCAGGTCAAGCAGCGATTCTCTGCTGCACTATAGACTCTGGAATTTAGTGAGCTACAGCAACAGGAGGTGCGTGGCCATCCATAAATTCATAGTGAAGCCATATTAAATTGCATCTCAGATTGAACTACAGCAACAACGCAAGAGCAGTCTCACTGGAAATCTATCAGTTCTATGAAAGGTTGAATCATTGCTTCTATATTGAGCTTATCATTACTTTTTATTATTTTGGTTATGTGTTACATTTCACTTATTTAAAAAGATAATTCACTTTAAGGCTGGAAAACTCACCAAAATATTGTGACAATAGAGACAGAAAGAAGTCAAAGGAAAGATGCAGTGCAAACTATATATAAGCTCCATTATGAAGTGAAAAAAATGAAAACTCATTCTGAAGGCGTAATGCTAACATTTTTCGGGCTTGTAATGCTAGGTTCTGTTCCCAGAGCAACTAGAAACAAACTGTCGAACCTGCAAAGCTGCAATTATCCACTTTCACAGATAGTGCTGCAGCAGGTGCATCTACTTAAATGTAATCTTTTATTTTCATTAGTGTTTTTTAAACAAAAATGTTTTTGATATTCATAATAAAAGATGTGATGGTATTGTACAATGAAATTATCCCAAAATTCTGTTCAAAAATGTGGTAGATATTCCTTGCAAGGTATATCTTGCATGATATCCGAATCACTTTGTGCAGAGAAATGATTACAAAACTAGACTTAATAAAACATTGCATTAATTCATTCACTTCATACAATTTCCCAACATTCTGATCTAACATGTGTGACAACTAACACCTCAATTTGCCATTGTGTTGCTACTAATATATGTTGCTCCAGAAAAATTGGAGGGGTGAGTAAGCCTAACAGTGAATTGGATTTACAAACATCCAGCACATCTCACACATCATGTACAACAAATAGATCCACTTGGTATTTTGCATCCAATCAAATTAGGAACAACGTAAGAAAACTGGCGATCTTTCAGCTCTATTAAAGGTTGAATCATTGTTTCCATTTTGAGCCTATCATTGCTTTTTTGTCATTTTGGTTTTGGGTTACTTTTCACTTATTTGAAAGTATATCTCACTGTAAGACTGGAAAATGTACCAAAATATTATAGAGACAGAAAGAAGTCAAAGGAAAGATACAGTACAAACCATATATAAGCTCCATTACGAGGTGGGAAAATTAGAACTTCTATAAAAATGAAAAATCCTAATTTTAATAAGGAACATTTTGATGATTACAATTTGTGGTCACAAATGTGCTCACGTGTACTGAGCGTTTATAATTTTTTGCCTGAGATATTCATTTAAACTTCTTAATCTATAAATGTCGACAGGTGCTTTGAATAACTAAGGAAAGGTATTAACTGTCAGCCACCCAGCTGATATATGATCATCCTGTTTTGTTCTTTGTTCCTACTCCTCTCACAATTCTGTACAAAATCTCCCACATCAGGTGAAATCTAAAGGAGACAATTGACTAATATTTCCAGCTCCTGCACATTATCCAAATAATTTGAAGCAGAAAATGGTCCTGAATGTACCAGAAGCCTGCAGAAACCTAATCTCCCAGAAACCCAATCTCCCACTCTATGCAATATTGTCATCAACTTCTAGCAGCATGTTGCTTTACAATGGGTGAAGATATAATTGAATTACTAAAATAGCCATCTGCCCAATCATGCTTTTAATCACAAATAGGCTGCATTCTAGGATTATACAACTAAAAATGAATTAACCAAGATTAGTTTTTTTCTATTAATGGTTAAAGTCTGTTCTAGAGAAAAGTTGCAAATTAAACCCAATCCTTCTTTACAAGTTCAGATCATGGAAAATACTAAAGTAGAAATCTTTTAATGGGACTACCTCTATAGCAAGTATAATGTTCCTTTGATCCATCTAATAAACATTTTATGATATGTTTAGTTTAGTTTAGTGATACAGCATTGAAACAGGCCCTTCGGCCCACCGAGTCTGTGCCGACCATCAACCACCCATTTATACTAATCCTATACTAATTCCATATTACTACCACATCCCCACCTGTCCCTATATTCCCCTACCACCTACCTATACTAGGGGCAATTTATAATGGCCAATTAACCTATCAACCTGCAAGTCTTTGGCATGTGGGAGGAAACCGGAGCACCCGGAGGAAACCCACGCAGACACAGGGAGAACTTGCAAACTCCACACAGGCAGTACCCAGAATTGAACCCGGGTCGCTGGAGCTGTGAGGCTGCTGTGCTAACCACTGCGCCACTGTGCCGCCCATATATTATGCATTGGCTGCTACCAAAATAAATCTTCCTGTGAAGTATATATTTTGACTGTTATAGGTGTGATATGAGCCAGTTTCATTATCAGTTCACAAGGTGTTTGAAAATATGAACATTACATTCCCTACTTACTTGAATAAAAATGAGAACACAAATTATTTGTGAGATTAAGTGATATAAACCTGCAGGATTCCACGTTCAATTTATTTTTATTATTCATTATTAGGATGAGGGTGTAACTGGCAAGGCCAGCATTTATTGCCATTTCCTAGTTGCCTGTGAAACCAATGGCAACTGAGTAGCTTTTTACAAAACTTCAGAGGACAGTTAAGAGACAGCCTTTCATAGAAGACAGAGGGTAGCAGTGGAAGGGTGCTTTTCTGAATGGAGGGATGTGACTAGTGGTGTTCTGCAGGGATCCGTGTTGGGACCTTTGCTCTTTGTAGTATAAAGAAATGATTTGGAGGAAAATGTAGCTGGTCTGATTAGTAAGTTTGCGGACGACACAAAGGTTGGTGGAGTTGCGGATAGTGATGAGGATTGTCAGAGGATACAGCAGGATATAGATCGGTTGGAGACTTGGGCGGAGAAATGGCAGATGGAGTTTAATCCGGACGAATGTGAGGTAATGCATTTTGGAAGATCTAATGCAGGTGGGAAGTATACAGTAAATGGCAGAACCCTTAGGAGTATTGACAGGCAGAGAGATCTGGGCGTACAGGTCCACAGGTCACTGAAAATGGCAACGCAGGTGGATAAGGTAGTCAAGAAGGCATACGGCATGCTTGCCTTCATCGGTCGGGGCATAGAGTATAAAAATTGGCAAGTTATGCTGCAGCTGTACAGAACTTTAGTTAGGCCACACTTGGAATATTGCATGCAATTCTGGTCGCCACACTACCAGAAGGACGTGGTGGTTTGGAGAGGGTACAGAGGAGGTTTACCAGGATGTTGCCTGGTCTGGAGGGCATTAGCTATGAGGAGAGGTTGGATAAATTCGGATTGTTTTCACTGGAACGACGGAGGTGGAGGGGTGACATGATAGAGGTTTAAAAAGTTATGAGCGGCATGGACAGAGTGGATAGTCAGAAGCTTTTTCCCAGGGTGGAAGAGTCAGTTACTAGGGGACATAGGTTTAAGGTGAGAGGGACAAAGTTTAGAGGGGATGTGCGAGGCAAGTCTTTTACACAGAGGGTGGTGAGTGCCTGGAACTTGCTGCCGGGGGAGGTGGTGGAAGCAGGTACGATAGCAACGTTTAAGAGGCATCTTGACAAATACATGAATAGGATGGGAATAGAGGGATACGTTCCCCGGAAGTGCAGAAGGTTTTAGTTTAGGCAGGCATCAAGAGGCGCAGGCTTGGAGGGCCGAATGGCCTGTTCCTGTGCTGTACTGTTCTTTGTTTGTTCTTTGTTCTTTGTTCAGCCATGTTAGTGTGGGTCTAGACACCTAGACAGGCTAACTAAGGATGTCAGGTTTCTCTCCCTAAAGGACAATAATGAATTTGAGTTTTTTTAATAACAATCTGACAGATTCTTGGCCACTTTTACTGAAATCCTTTCTTTCATTCCAGATTTTTTTAAACTGAATTCAAATTCTCAAATTGCTGCAGTGAGAATTGAAATCATGTTCTTTGTATTATTAGTCAAGGCCTTCTCATTACTAGTCCAGTAACAAAACTACTACAGCACTGTACCCAAGCTAAGTCCTACATCAGTAGATCTTACAAAAGCAAAATACTGCAGATGCTGGAAGTCTGAAATAAAAAACTGAAAATGCTGGAAATACTCAGCAGGGCTGGTGGCATTTGTGGAGAGAGTTAATGTTTCAGGTCTGTGACCTTTCATCAGAACTAGTGGATCTTAGCCAGACAAATGGTGAGTAATTACAATTGGTCTTCATGTCCCTCAGTCTAGCAGAGAAAAGGTTGGCAAGCGCTCTCACACCTGATTACTGCCCAGTAATTCCTACAGCAAAGTGTATCATTATGAACTTCGTCCTTGTTTTCAAATCCCTGCATTGACTTGCCCCTCCCTATCCCTGTAATCTTCTTGTGCTCTACAACCCTCAGAGCTATCTGCTCCCCTCCAATTCTGGCCTCTTGAGGATCTCCAATTTTAATCACTCCACTGTTGGTGGCCAAGCCTCCCGCTGCCAAGGCTGTAAGCTCTGGAATTCACCTCCCTAAATCGCTCCACCTCTCTTTCCTCCTTTATGATGATTCTTAAACTCAACCTCTTGGACCAAACTTTTTGACATGTGCCCTAAGATCATATGCGGTTCGGTGTTAAATTTTAGTTGGCAATGCTCCTGTGAAGTCCCTTGTGATGTTTTCCTCTGTTAAAAGTGCTACATAAATACAGGTTGTTGTGTTGATGTCACGATCGTGCTCAGCTACAATGGCCCTGGTCTGTTGACAGTCACAATCTAGGTTCTTAAAAAGAAATTCTTTGGACAAGGTGCCATAGAACTGCGGTGTCTGGGTGAAAATGTAGATGAAGTCTGTGAAAGAGGCAGTCCCTCTGGTGAGTGGTTTTGTGGTCAGGATTTTCAATAATGGATTTATATATGGTTGCTACTATTTATCTCAGAAGTCAATCTGAAGCAGGCTGAGAGACTGAGCTAGGTGGAGACTTTGTGATAGCTTTTTTGCTATGTAAGTGAGCAACTATGTAAGATTTGATAAGATAGGAGTGTTTTATGCCCCCTTCTAAGGTGGGAACAGACTTGACAGCACAAAGCTTGTTATTTTTTTTTATTCATTCATGGGATGTGGGCGTCACTGGCTATGCCAGCATTTATTGCTCATCCCTAATTGCCCTTGAGAAGGTGGTGGTGAGCTGCCTTCTTGAACCGCTGCAGTCCATGTGAGGTAGGTACATCCACAGTGCTGTTAGGAAGGGAGTTCCAGGATTTTGACCCAGCGACAGTGAAGGAACGGCGATATAGTTCCAAGTCAGGATGGTGTGTGACTTGGAGGGGAACTTGCAGGTGGTGGTGTTCCCATGTATTTGTTGCCCTTGTCCTTCTAGTTGGTAGAGGTCGCGGGTTTGGAAGGTGCTGTCTAAGGAGCCTTAGTGCATTGCTGCAGTACATCTTGTAGATGGTACACACTGCTGCTGTGCTTCGGTGGTGGAGGAAGTGAATGTTTGTAGATGCTTTGTCCTGGATGGTGTCGAGCTTCTTGAGTGTTGTTGGAGCTGCACTCATCCAGGCAAGTGGAGAGTATTCCATCACACTCCTGACTTGTGCCTTGTAGATGGTGGACAGGCTTTGGGAGTCAGGAGGTGAGTTACTCGCCTCAGGATTCCCAACCTCTGATCTGCTCTTGTAGCCACGGTATTTATATGGCTACTCCAGTTCAGTTTCTGGTCAATGGTTGCCCCTAGGATGTTGATAGTGGGGGATTCAGTGATGGTAATGCTGTTGAATGTCAAGGGGAGATGGTTAGATTTTCTCTTGTTGGAGATGGTCATCGCCTGGCACTTGTGTGGCGCGAATGTTACTTGCCACTTATCAGCCCAAGCCTGGATATTGTCCAGGTCTTGCTGCATTTCTCCACGGACTGCTTCAGTATCTGAGGAGTCATGAATGGTGCTGAACATTGTACAATCATCAGCGAACATCCCCACTTCTGACCTTATGATTGAAGGAAGGTCATTGATGAAGCAGCTGAAGATGGTTGGGCCTAGGACACTACCCTGAGGTACTCCTGCAGTGATGTCCTGGAGCTGAGATGATTGACCTCCAACAGCCACAAACATCTTCCTTTGCGCTAGGTATGACTACAGCCAGCGGAGGGTTTTCCTTCTGATTCCCATTGACTCCACTTTTGCTAGGGCTCCTTGATGCCATACTCGGTCAAATGCTGCCTTGATGTCAAGGGCAGTCACTCTCACCTCACCTCACCTCTTGAGTTCAGCTCTTTTGTCCATGTTTGAACCAAGTCTGTAATGAGGTCAGGAGCTGAGAGGCCCTGGCAGAACCCAAACTGAGCGTCACTGAGCTGATTATTGCTAAGCAAGTGCTGCTTGATGGCACAGTTGATGACACCTTCCATCACTTTACTGATGATTGAGAGTAGGCTGATGGGGCGGTAATTGGCCGGGTAGGACTTGTCCTGCTTTTTGTGTACAGGACATACCTGGGCAATTTTCCACATTGCAGGGTAGATGCCAGTGTTGTAGCTGTACTGGAACAGCTTGGCTAGGGGCGCGGCAAGTTCTGGAGCACAGGTCTTCAGTACTATTGCCAGAATATTGTCAGGGCCCATAGCTTTTGCAGTATCCAGTGCTTTCAGTTGTTTCTTGATATCACACGGAGTGAATCGAATTGGCTGAAGTCTGGCATCTGTGATGCTGGGGACTTCAGGAGGAGGCCGAGATGGATTATCAACTCGGCACTTCTGGCTGAAGATTGTTGCAAATGCTTTAGCCTTATCTTTCGCACTGTTGTGCTGGGCTCCCCCATCATTGAGGATGGGGATATTTGTGGAGCCACCTCCTCCAGTTTGTTGTTTAATTGTCCACCACCATTCACGGCTGGATGTGGCAGGACTGCAGAGCTTAGATCTGATCCATCAGTTATGGGATCGCTTAGCTCTGTCTATCGCATGCTGCTTATGCAGTTTGGCATGCAAGTAGTCCTGGGTTGTAGCGTCACCAAGTTGACACCTCATTTTGAGGTATGCCTGGTGCTGCTCCTGGCATGCCCTCCTGCACTCTTCATTGAACCAGGGTTGGTCTCCTGGCTTGATGGTAATGGTAGAGTGGGGGATATGCCGGGCCATGAGGTTACAGATTGTGGATGAGTACAATTCTGCTACTGCTGATGGTCCACAGCACCTCATGGATGCCCAGTTTTGCATTGCTAGATTTGTTCGAAATCTATCCCATTTAGCATGGTGATAGTGCCACACAACACGATGGACAGTATCCTCAATGTGAAGGTGGGACTTTGTCTCCACAAGTACTGTGCGGTGGTCACTCCGACCAATACTGTCATGGACAGAAGCATCTGCGGCAGGCAGATTGGTGAGTATGAGGTCAAGTATGTTTTTCCCTCGTGTTGGTTCCCCCACCACCTGCCGCAGACCCAGTCTAGCAGCTATGTCCTTTAGGACTCGGCCAGCTTGGTCAGTAGTGGTGCTACCGAGCCAGTCTTGGTGATGGACATTGAAGTCCCCCACCCAGAGTACATTTTGTGCCCTTGCCACCCTCAGTGCTTCCTCCAAATGGTGTTCAACATGAAGGAGTAATGAGTCATCAGCTGAGGGAGGGCGGTAGGTGCTAATCAGAAGGAGGTTACCTTGCCCATGTTTGACCTGATGCCATGAGACTTCATGGGGTCCGGAGTCGATGTTGAGGATTCCCAGGGCAACTCCCTCCCTACTGTATACCACTGTGCCACCACCTCTGGTGGGTCTGTCCTGCCGGTGGGACAGGACATACCCGGGGATGGTGATGGCAGTATCTGGGACATTGTCTGTAAGGTAAGATTCCGTGAGTATGACTATGTCAGGCTGTTGCCTGACTAATCTGTGGGACAGCTCTCCCAACTTTGGCACAAGCCCCCAGATGTTAGTAAAGAGGACTTTGCAGGATCGACAGCGCTGGGTTTGCCGTTGTCGTATCCAGTGCCTAGGATGATGCCGGGTGGTCCGTCCGGTTTCATTCCTTTTTATAGATTTTGTAGCCATTAGCTACAACTGAGTGGCTTGCTAGGCCATTTCAGAGGGCATGTAAGAGTTAACCACATTGCTGTGGGTCTGGAGTCACATGTCGGCCAGACCAGGTAAGGACAGCAGATTTCCTTCCCTAAAGGACATTAGTGAACCAGATGGGTTTTTACAACAATCGTTTCATGGCCATCATTAGACTAGCTTTTAATTCCAGATTTATTAATTAAATTCAAATTCCACCTTCTGCTGTGGTGGGATTTGAACCCATGTTTCCAGAGAAATACCCTGGGTCTCTGGGTTGCTCGTCCAGTGATAATACCACTCATCCACCGCCTACCCTGAATAAATCAAATTTATTGAGATAAAGGTAAGGACTAGTTTGTTAAGTTTTCAGATAAACCATAGTCACAAACTCAGGCAGTGATTAACAGTCTAACACAGATACTACTCATATTAGAGACTGGATGGCACGACTCCTTCTCTCGCAGCTTTTGGTCTTCAAATTCTTTTGTCAGTCTCTGGTCTCTTGCTGTTTGAAAATTCTCTGCCATACAGGGACACAGTCAAGACTTATTTTATCCTGCTTTCTTTCCAATTAACCTTCCCTTTTCCCAATCAGTGATTAGTCTTGTATTAAAGGATGCATTTCTTAAACAACAAAGGATCACTTTGTGATGGTTGCTAGCTTTTTGGGTTTACGCAAGTAATACCCCTTTTGTGTTGTTTACTTTTTCTCAATGTTTTTACATTCCGACGTTCCCATCTCATTATGAGACAAATCCACACAGAAGCTATTTTTCACTGTCTGCTCTCAAGGTCTCACCGTTTTATTGCGAGTAAGCATTTTAAAACTTGACATAATCTCCCAGAATCCCTCTACCATGACATCTTGTCTATACTGTGCCCTATTTCCCAAGTTTTTCCACTTACCCATACTACAAAGAAGGGTTCTAATAAAGCTAAATGTTAGATTGTGATAGTAAGTTAATTGTTAGTTTATAATAGCTAGATTTTAACAATTAGTTCTCTGGTTAGTAACTTTTTAGTTCCGTAATAATCTTACAACTTTGTATCCAGAAATTTTATGTTAAAAATCAACACAATGAGCATCTTTGTTACTTTGAGAAATTGAGAATAAAACTTGGAAAATGCTGTAAAGATACTGTTCATACATGAATACTGTTAATTTACATATTTAATGGTGAATGAGAACAGGAATAGGTACAACACAGCAACTGTACCACAAAACAGGCAACAACTTATTTCTTATTCATACACATTCCAGTAAGGGGGACTTTTCAACTTAGTTCCAATTCATATTTTTGATAATTAGTTTTATTTAAACTGGTTCTCATTGTTGTTGTGTGTGCTTGAGATCCATTTCAAATGTTGCAGACAATGCACTTATGTTTCTTTCAAGCTAGATCTGAATGAAATGTTTACTTTAAATAGATTCAAACCTATCAACATCAGAAAACATGAGTTGCAGTTAACAGAAATTAACTACAACTTTGTGCCAAACACAGTGCAGTGCACTAGCAGCGCAGGTAGCTTAGGTGTCTTTTGTGTTGGAAATGTTTTGTATATAATCAGAAATAATGTAGATACAATGTCTTGCACTCAATTCTGTAGCGATAACTTGAGCAATGATCGTATCAGATTTTCAGTGGAAATACAAAAGTAGTAACTAAACCATGTGATTAAAAAGGAGTAGCAGACAAGAGAGGGGTTGTGTTATGCAATATAATGGTATAAAATGGAATAAATTCTTTCACGGGATGTGGACGTCGTTGGCTAGGCCAGCATTTATTGCCCATCCCTAATTGCTCTTGAGCAGGTGGTGGTATCCTGTTAGTGGCGACAGTATAGAATTTGCTGCTTGAACGGGGAGACAATTGTGAATCACAATTTTAGTGAGTTCCTGTTACCCAACAATAATCCCTGTTTATCAGGAAAATCACCAAAGAAAGGACAAAATATTAAATTCAGAGGTCCATCTTAACCTGCAGACAAAGCATACTTCATCAGCATATCACACAATAAATACTTTTAGTTTCCTGAGTTAATATACTAATAGAATATCCTTGTGATATAATCTTCTTACAGGTTCAAGCTCCCTCAAGTGGCAGATGTGGGACATGAAGGATAGATAACATGATTCCTCCCTTCAAGGGTAGGAAGACCATCAGTTATAGGTCAACAATTGTTAGCAAATGTCAAGAGTCTATTTTGAAGATTGAAATGATTAAACACTTAGTGAAATACAAGTTATTTGTGAATATGAGGTTGTGTTTAATCAACCTTATAGAATATTTTGAATGCATAACCGAGGGATTAAAGGTTTATGGCACATGGTTTACAAGAACTTTTAAAAATTTGATAAGATACCACACAAGAAAAATATAATGATGCATGAAAATAAGGGTAACTTGGATCCAAATAAGAAAAGCCTTTTAGCTTGGCTCTTTAATTTTGCCTAGTAATTAAACCTTTGCTCAAATCATATCTTAGCCCAATGCGATACATTGTTGCAACAATGAGGTGAATTGTTTTCTGAGATTTTTGGAGGAGCTAAAATACTCCAAATATATTCTGTGATTTGGTCAAATAGGTGTTTGACACTTGTGGGAAAAAAAGGCAGTTATTTAAATCCTGCTTGACTGATTATTATATCAAGGATCTTTATTAGCTTAACTTTTGCAAATCAGCACCTGGAACCTCCAAAACGAGTAAATTAAGCCAGAAAACCTCCTTGGTTGGTGAGAAAAGGAAAAGGAACCTAGTTTAATACACAAATTGCAAACTATTATTTTCCACTATATGGCGTGATAGCAAAACTTTACTGTAAAATTTTATATTGCTGCTATAAATTGTATTGGTAAGGTGTAAGACCAACTTTATTGATGCCATTTCACTGTGTTTCAAAGGCAAGGTTCATAAGAACATAAGAAATAGGAGCAGAAGTAGGCCGTTCGGCCCTTCGAGCCAGCTCCACCATTCAGTAAGATCATGGCTGATCTGATTGTGGCCTGAACTCCACTTTCCTGCCTGCCTCCCATAACCCTTGATTCCCTTGTCAATCAAGAATCTGCCTAACTCAGCCTTGAATATATCCAATGACCCAGCCTCCACTGCTCTCTGGGGAAGAGAATTCCAAATACTAACGACCCTCTGAAAGAAGGAATTCCGCCTCACCTCTGCCTTATATGGGAGATCCCTTAATTTCAAACTGTGCCACCCAGTTCGAGATTCCTCCACAAGGGGAAGCATCCTCTCAGCATTTAACCTCCTCATAATCTCATACGTTTCAATAAGATTACCTCTCATTCTTCTAAACTCCAATGAGTATCAGCCCAACTTGCTCAACCTTTCCTCATAAGACAAACCCCTCATCCCAGGAGTCAGCCTAGTGAACCTTCTCTAAACTGCATCCCATGCAAGTATGTCCCTCCTTAAGTAAGGTGACCAAAACTGTACACAGTACTCTAGCTGCAGTCTCACCAATGCCCTGCACAGTTGTAGCAAGACTTCCTTACTTTTATACTCCAAACTCTTTGCAACAAGGGCCAGAATTCCATTGGCCTCCCTAATTACTTGCTGTACCTGCATGCTAACCTTATGAGATTCATGTACAAGGACACCCAGGTCCCTCCATACCGCAGCATTCTACAATCTCTCTTCATTTAAATAATATTCTGCTTTTCTATTTTTCCGGCCAAAGTGGACAACCTCACATTTTCCCACTATATTCCTTCTGCCAAATTTTTGCCTACTCACTTAACCTATCTATATCCATTTGCAGACACTTTGTGTCCTCCTCACAACTTGTTTTCCTACCTATCTTCGTATTGTCAGCAAATTTGGCTCCAATACAGTCGGTCCCTTCATCCAAGTCATTAATATAGATCATAAATAGTTGAGGCCCCAGCGCTGATCCCAGTGGCACTCCACTACTTAGTTTGCCATCCTGAAAATGACCCATTTAACTTGACTCTCTGTTTCCTGTTAGTTAGTCAGTCCTCTATCCATGCTAATATATCACCCCCAACACCATGAGCTCTTATCTTATGTAGGAACTTTTATGTACATCTACTGGTTCCCCTTTATCCACCCTGCTTGTTACATCCTCAAAGAACTCAAATAAATTTGTCAACCATGATTTCCCTTTCACAAAACCAAGTTGACTCTGCCTGATTGTATTGTGATTTTCTAAACATCCTGCTACTACCTGCATTTTCCCAATAACAGACGTTAGGTTAACTGGCCTATAGTTTCCTGCTTTCTGTCTCCCTCCTTTCTTGAACAGAGGTGTAACATTTGCAGTTTTCCAATCCGCTGGGACCTTTCCAGAATCCAGGGACTTTTGGAGGATTACTACCAATGCATCCACTATCTCTGCAGCTACTTCCTTTAAGACCCTAGGATGCAGGTCATCAGGTCCAGGGAACTTGTCAGCCTTTAGTCCCATTAGTGTTCCTTTTACTTTTTCTCTAGTGATAGTAATTATTTTAAGTTCCTCCCTCCCTTTTGCCTCCTGATTTTCTACTATTCTTGGGATGCTTTTTGTGTCTTCTCCTGTGAAGGCAGATACGAAATACTTGTTCAAAACCTCTGCCATTTCCTAATTTCCCATTATTAATTCTCCTGTCTTGTCCTCTAAGGGACCTTTAGCTACTCTTTTCCTTTTTATGACAAATGCCAGGTAGGAAATACTATTGAGAACCAGGCTGAACATAGAAGGTCCAGAGGGAAAGTGAAAAAGCAAATAAGAGAAGCAAAGAGAGAGCGTGAAAATAGACTGACAGCTAACATTAAAGGGAATCCCAAAGTTTTCTATAGCTATATAAATAGTAAAAGGGTGGTAAAAGGATGAGTTGGGCCAAGTAGGGACCATAAAGGGGATTTACGCATGGAGGCAGAGGGCATAGCTGAGGTATTAAATGAATACTTGCATCTGTCTTTACTAAGGAAGAAGATGCAATCTAGGCAATGATGAAAGAGGAGGTAATTCAGACATCAGAAGGATTTAAAATTGATAAAGGAGGATGTATTAGATAGACTGTCAGTATTTAAAGTATACAAAGCACCAGGAGCAGATGCGATGCATCCAAGGATACTGAGGGAAGTGAGGGTAGACTTTGCGGAGGCACTGGCCATAATGTTTCAGTCTTCCTTAGACTCGGGGGTGGTGCCAGAGGACTGGAGAATTGCAAATGTTACAACCTGTTCAAAAAAATGTAAAGATAAGACGAGCAACTACAGGCCAGTCAATTTAACTTTTGTGGTGGAGACACTTCTAAAAATAATTTGGGACAAAATTAATAGTCACATGGACAAATGAGGGTTAATTAAAGAAAGCCTGCATGGATTTCTTAAGAGAAAAATCATGTTTGACTAATTTATTGGAGTTTTTTGAGGAGGTAACAGAGAGAGTTGATGAGGACAATGTGGTACATGGACTTTCAAAAGGCGTTTGACACAGTGCCACACAACAGACTTGTGAGCAAAGTTTCAGCTTATGGAATAAAAAGGACACTGGCAACATGGATACAGAATTGGCTGAGTGACAGGAATAATGATTAATGAATATTTTTTGGGCTAGAGGAAAGTTTGTAGTGGAGTTGCCCAGGCATTAGTGTTGGGACCCTTGCTTTTCCTGATACATATTAATGACCTAGACCTTGGTGTACAGGGAACAATTTCAAAGTTTTCAGATTATATAAAACTTGGAAGCATTGTGAACTGTGAGGAGGATGGTGTAGAACTGCTAAAGGACATAGACAAGTTGGTGGATTGGGCGGATAGGTGGCAGATGAAGTTCAATATAGAGAAATGTGAAGTGTTTCATTTTGGTAGGAAAAACAAGGAGAAACAACATAAAATAATGCGTACAATTCTAAAGGGGGTGCGGGAGCAAAAGAACCTGGGTGCATAAGTCATTGAAGGTGGCAGGACAAGTTGAGAGCATGGTTAATAAAGTATACAGTATCCTAGGCTTTATTAATAGGGGCATAGAGTACAAGAGCCAGGAAATTATGTTGAACTTGTACAAGACACTAGTTCGGCCTCAGATGGAGTATTGCTTCCAGTTCTGGGCGCCACACTTTAAGAAAGATTTGAGGGCATTGGAGAGAGTGCAGAAAAGATTCATGAGAATGGTTCCAGGAATGAAGAACTTCAGTTATGAAGATAGATTGGAGAAGTGGAGAAGTTGGGACTGTTTTTCCTTAGAGAAAATAAGGCTAAGATGTGATTTGATAGAGGGTCATGAAGGGTCTAGGCAGAGTAGATAGAGAGAAACTGTTCCCACTCGTGAAAGGATTAAGAACGAGAGGGCACAGATTTTAAGTATTCGGTAAGAGTCGGCACAGTGGTTAGCACCGCAGCCTCACAGTTTCATGGGCCCAGGTTCGATTCTGGGTACTGCCTGTGCGGAGTTTGCAAGTTCCCCCTGTGACTGTGTGGGTTTTCCTCCCACAACCAAAAACTTGCAGGTGATAGGTAAATTGGCTGTTGTAAATTGCCCCTAGTGTAGGTAGGTGGTAGGGAATATGGGATTACTGCAGGGTTAGTATAAATGGGTGGTTGTTGATCAGCACAGACTCGGTGGGCCGAAGGGCCTGTTTCAGTGCTGTATCTCTAAATAAAAGCAAAAGTGACATGAGGAAAAACTTTTTCACACAGCGAGTGGTTAAAGTCTGGAATGAACTGCCTGAGTGTGTGGTGGAGGCAGGTTCAATTGAAGCTTTCAAAAGGGAATTAGACTGTTATATGAAAAGGAAGAATGTGCAGGGTTATGGGGAGAAGGTATGGTAATAGCACTAAGTAAATTGCTCTTTTGGAGAGCTGGTGCATACACGATGGGCTGAATGGCCTCTGTCTGCACTGTAACAATTCTGTAATTCTGTTATATATTTGTAGAAGCTTTTATTTTCTGTTCTTATATTTCTTGCTAGTTTTCGCTCATACTTCAATTCCTCCCTCTTCCAGGAACTAAAATAATCAGGATAAAAAAGTGCTCTCTGTTCATTTCCACATGCTTGTGATGTTTCAAATGCTTCTTCTCCTAATTACCTCCTCCTCTGTGTCCAATTACCATATTAGTCCCAATCATTGGAAAAGTGATGGAAGAAGTTATCAATAGAGCTATATTACATACTTAAAATAATCTCAGTGTGACAAGAAAACCGTAAAGCTTTACTCAACATGTTGATGTGAAATTTTCAAGAAAAGCATGCTGAGCTTGTTGAAAAATTATAATTTTGAATTTTTAAAGTATCTAAACATATTAAAATATTTCAAAACACCACACAATTGCTTTTTAGATCTTGGCAAACACGCCAATTATGCGACATCAGGAGCTTCTCACAAATAACAAATAAATAAATCACTGATTTCATTGCTAAGAAATGTTTGAGGAAGGAAACTTGGCAAGGAAAACAGAACATCCTGCCATACGTCAGTGCCATGAGATCCTCTATATCTCCCCCACAAGAGGTAGACAGATATTGATTTAGGACCTCCAACTTGTTCCGTCATTCAGTGACATCATGCTGATCCCTGAACTTTCACCTTTGCCCCATATCCCTTGATACCATTGTTTAACAAAAACCTACCAGTCTCAGATGTAAAATTAATTGATCTAGCATTTTTTAAAGTCACTTATGGGATGTGGGCATCAGGCCAGCCTTTATTGCCCATCCCTAATTTCCCTTGAGAAGTTGGTAGTGAGCCACCTGCCTGACCACTGCAGTCCACGTGTTGTAGGTACACCCACAGTGCTGTTCAGGAGGGAGTTCCCAGGATTTTGACCCAGCAAATGTACGGCGCTATAATTCCAAGTCAGGATAGTGTGAGAGTTGCATGTGGAGAACTTTCAGGTGGTGGTAGTCCTATGCATCTGCTGCCCTTGCTCTTCTGGGTGGTCAAGGTCTGGCAAAGTTCTGTTATGTTGAAGGAGCCTTGACATATTGCTCCAGTGCAGCATGTAAATGGTATGCCCTGCAGCCACGGTACATCTGTGATGGAGGGAGTGTATGTTCAAGATGGGGGTGAATGTACAAGGTGGAGATGGGGTGGTCAAACAAGTAGGCTGCTTTGTCCTGGGTGGTGTCGAGTTTCTTGAGTGCTGTTGGAGCTGCACTCATCCAGGCAAGTGGATTCCATCACACTCCTGACTTGTGCTTTGCAGATGGTGGACAGGCTTTGGGGAGTCAGGTGGTGAGATACATGGTGCAGAATTCCCAATCTCTGACCTGCTCTTGCAGTCACACTATTTATACAGCTGATCCAGCTAAGTTTCTGGTCAATGGTCACCCCCATGATGTTGACTGTGGGGGAATTCAGTGATGGTAATACTGTTAAATGTCAAAGATGGTTAGATTCTCTCTTGTTGGAGATGATCATTGCCTTGCACTTGTACAGCACTAATGTTACTTACCACTTCTCAGTACCAGCCTGAATATTGTCTAGGTCTTGCTGCCTGTAGGCACAGACTGCTTCATTATCTGATGAGTTGTGAATGGAACAGAACACTGTGCAAAAATCAGGAAACATCCCCACTTCTGCCCTGATAATGGAAGTTCATTAATGAAACAGCCAAAAATGGTTCCTGGGGCTGAAATGATTGCTGTTTGCAGAAGTGTTCCAAACTTCTACCACCCATTGCATGTAGAATTGTTTCCTAATTTCATTCCTGAAAGGTCTGGCTCAAATTTTTATACTATGCCCCCAAGTTCCAGACTTCGCTATCAGCAGAAATAGTTTCTCGCTACCTAACCTAGCAGTTCCCCTGAATACCTTGATAAATTTCAATAAATTACCCCTTAACCTTCTGGATTTCATGGAATACAACCCTAGTTTGTGTAATCTCTCATTATTTAAACCTTGGAGTACAGATATCATTCAGGTAAATCTCTGTTGCACTCCCTGCAAGACCAATGGACCTTTTCTAAGGTGTGGTACCCAGAACTGCTCACAGTAACCCAAGTGTGATCTAACCAGGGATTTGTATAGCTGAAGCATGACTTTTACCCCCAAGATATATTATAGCATTCCATTCGACCTTTTGATTATTTTCTGTGCCTGTTCATTTTTAATGATTTATGTATCTGCACCTCCAAGTCACTTTGGATTTCCACTGTTTTTAGCTTTTCATCACTCAATGGAAGCTCTGCAATAGCAACGTTTTTAAAAAAATGTCTGATGTTATTCAAGAATTTAATGTAAAAACTTTTGAAAAAGAGGCAATGCCCCTTGTAATATTCCATGAACAACTTGGGCTCCTTGGGTATTTGAAAAAAGTTGAAGCCATTCCATCTACAAAAAAACTACTGGAATTAATCTGACTAAAAATGATTTTTATTCCACTCAGGAAAGTAATAAGTATTCTGATACAATGAGATGAAGCCAGAAAAACAACTTTAATGAAAACACATGCTGCACTTATACAAAGTGAGCAATAAAACCAGTGTATACAGGTTTTGCATTTTTGCGAAAACTAGCTGGTACTAATCTATTCTATACACAACTGAAACTATACTGCCACACGAATATCCATCAAAATGCAAGTTGTGATTCCGAAATATACATTGCAAATACAGAATTAACATTTCTATAAATATAACCACCATTTACACAAATTATACCAGAACTTTCAACATACTGGTACAAAATCTAGAATTGGTGAACACAAAATTAAATTCCAGCTTGAAGCAGCTGCCTCTACATGCAAGAAGTGCCAGTATATACATAGCAGTCTTGAATCAATGGAGATAGAGACAGCTTAAAAACCCTCTCTAATCCCTCCATCATTTAACTAGTTGATGTTGAAAATGGAATTCTAGGACATTATTCTGCAATTTTTCTTGGAAACAAATTACAGTTAACTATAAATAATTTGAATTTGAGGATTAGAGCTCCCAAAATCATTCTAAATTACATAATAAATTTATCCAAAGAAGATTTGAAATAGAAAAATGGTGCTAGGAGAAGACAAATAGTATTCCATACATACTCAGTACAAATACTATCCTTTGAAATAATAACAAATAATCATGGCAAATAATTCACACAATAGACAAATAGAGTAGCATTTTCATGTCAAAAGCGTAAAGTATTTCACCAAAAGCTCAAATGATATGGATACTAGATTAAGAAAAATTTAACAAATATTTATTAGCTCAAGAAAATATTCACCCATGTGTTTATAAACATGTAACTTTTGGTTTTGAAAAATAGATTTTGCACCTACTCTAAGATTTATCTACCATTCATTGTCACTGAACAACAAGGCGGAAACCCCAAATAGTAGAACCCAAATGATAAAGGGAAATAAAGGAACACTTTTTTGCTCCTCCCATTGTTCCACATACAAAAGAAATATTTAATAAAGGCAGTATTGCAGACTTCCATAATGGTCCAGTGGATATTGAGCCTTATAAACTAGGGTGACTCAAAAGGTTTGTTCTCCAGCCGATCCGAGTTCAGCTGAAGTAGTAACAAGTACAACATTTGGCTTCAGTGTCCTTGAAAAATACCTTTGAAAGATGTATTTTCAATTTCTTTTTCAACTATGATTAGACTACCTAATACAAAATATAGTTTAGTGTTCAAATGCTCTCGAAGTGATTAATAGACTAGTAAAGTTTCAATAGTCAAATATAGAAAGTCAAAAACTGATCTTCTTGAAAGATTTCACGTTTAACAGTATTTATGATAATGTTATCATGATTTAAGTTTGGTTGTAAACAAAGCAGCACTTCATAATCCCAAAATTCACATGTGCTCTAAGGCACTCATTGCTCAAATGCAGGCAGAGTCGAGAGTACTTACTACAAAACTGACGTACAATCTCAGTGATTACATACAGATACAGTAGAACATTGAAAATATTTTAATGTTCATACTAAATATATAAAAAAGATAATAGAAAAAGAGGGGAAAAGCAAGAGAGCAAACAAAAAGAAAAACATGAAAGAGAACAAGCAGACAACCCAACTATGAAGAAACTTGGGATGTATGTTATGTTAAAAATGCTGATTAAGTAGTTGTATATATAGCAAACTGTTGACATACTAAAAACATTACCTAGTCATCCTAGATCTCAAAAATTGCCTCAATCTATAATTATTTCCATAAAAACCATCAGCCACGATTACATTATCTCTAGAATAATCTATTAACCCGATCCCCATCAACTTTTATTAAAATTCAAAATGGAAATTTTTCTTATTCACTTCAATCAAGGTTCTATAAAGTCAAAACTTCATGATCAGAATGGAAGATCCTAAACTCAACACGCTGCACAAAATTTTACACTATGTTGTTGCAGATCACATTATTGGCATTTCATTGGAATAGCTAAGCATCTATCCTGTTCATAAACATAAACCCATTGCAAGCAAGCACTATTATTGGCATTTTACTTGAGATTTAAATCATTTCTAATGATCACTGCATTTTTGTTAAATATATTCTTATGGGGAAGTGGCGGTGGGGAGGGGGGGTTTGATGATGTAATAGTTAAAGATGCAGTTCACCAAAATTACAGGCTTTAGAAGTGATTAGTATTGAAAAGTACTTACCAAAATATTATAATGTTGAACATGTCTATTAATTTTCCTCCAATGAAATTATACATTTATGCAGTTCTGATCTCTTAACATAAAGGTGTTTAGCAGACTGCCTGCAGTAGTATGCAGCAAAAACAATGTAAATCCCAAGAACTTTTATACAGAATTCTGCCAGCTTCAGCTTGCATTTGCCATAAAAAGAATGGTAATATTTGTAAGTATATTATAGATGTAAATCATATTGATACAAAAGGCACATCTGTAACCTTCACACAAAACATCTAATAGGTCGTAAAAATGCATTAAAAAAGTTACTTCTAGATATCAGTAAATTGAAAATAGCCCAATCATGGCAGACTGTAGCTGAAGACCAGGAATGTATCTGCTTGAATTCCCCAAAAAGAAGGCACTATTGTTGGTGCTTTATTTCAAATGTAAATAGTTTCTAATGATCACTGGATATTTGTTTTGGAAATTAAACAGGTCAATTACAATACACAAACTTTTTTTTTGATTCAATAGTGCACAACCAACCTGGAGTTGTCACTGGGCTCAATACTAGCATTCGTTGTTTCTTAGCCATTTTTGTAAAAACCACACATTTCAATATCAAAAGGATTTGTGTTACCCACATAATTAAGGCAATGAGGTTACTACTCCAAAAACACACTCTTTGGCCAGTATGCAAGAAATAATGTTTTAGCACAATTGATCAACATCAAAAAAAAAAATCAGCAGTGTTGTCAATTTCTTCCATTTGTAATTTCACTAATTAAGTTAACAAACCCTGGATGCATTTGCAAAAGTAATAGTTGTAGCAGCATTTCTGAAAGACTTACAATCCATGTTTGACTAGTAAATTACTTGGGTGCTTTTTAAAAAAAAATAACTGAGCAGTGTCTGAATAGTCATATGGTGATCAAAGTATGAATTTGTATTGATCATACTGTTACTTAAAAATGTTACATCACTATTTTTAGGATAATGTTGATTATTTTTTAAATAATGGAGAAATTAGAAACTAACAGATTATGTGTACCAATATTTGTAAATTTTCCCATTGTGAGTATGAAGTTATGCCTCAAGAAAGAGATAGAATTAATGGTAGCATGCATTACAAAGGCACATATTAAGACACTCAAGAGAAACTTGTGATTTTGTGTAAACAGGTACGAAAAACATAACAGATGCCCCACTCTTAATGCAAAGCTCCATCTTCAGGATTCACAGTTTTCATGCCATGCATGTTGAAAAGCATTTTATCACTGCATCTCTGTAAAAGAGAGAGATTCAAATGTTACTTCATACTTTGCTGCATTTCATCACATAAAAAAACAATATTTGATATTTCTGAACAGTGTGTTCAGAACGGGTTAAAATGCTTCCCAAACTATTTAAAACTTCACATTATGTAACAATTTAAAACTTATCAAAATATAACTTACGCCAGGATTAAGGCATCTATCCCAGTAGAATTTTTTCTTTTAACAAATGGGGCTGAATTTTATTAGCACGCTGCATATCGTGGTGGCGCGCTTTGAAGTTGGCGACCTTCAGGCGCAGATGCGTTGTCACGGAGCCCCCACGATATTTTGTGCGGGGACTCATTTAAATAGAGGCGGTAGCTGCTCCATCCTCAGCAACGGCATCTGGTGCCATTTTTAAAGGGCCTCAAGCCCTGCATTTTAATTACCATTTTTAAAAGGTACAGGTGTTAAAACATTAAAGTTTAAGCTTCATTATCAGTGCAAATCCCCTCTCCCACCGCCCCTCCCCCATAAGTTCTCAATAAATAAAACTACCTCTACCCCCAGAAAACCAATTTTTCAAAGAATGAACTTTAACTCCCCACCTTCACAACATTTGACCCTCAACCCCTTCTCACCATCCCCACAACCAATTGGAGCGGTTTCCCCCAAACGGAGTTCCGAAGACGCGGGACTTACGTTTAGCGGCCATAATATTGGTGTGGGAAGGCCACCGCGACAAGGTAAGTAGATGTAAATTTATTTGCATTGATTTTATTATGTAAATGAAGGCCCCACCGCCGAACAGCAGCAGAGGCCGCACTAAGGCCTCGCTGCTGCCAGTGAAATGTGGCCAGGCCTTGTTGACATCAGGGGTCTTGGTGGGCCGCCTCTGAGTATTTTACGGGCCCCCCCGCCACGACCCCCAATGTTGAAGGGCTGGTAAAATTCAGCCCTTGTAGACTGATCTAAACTTTCAAGCGATTATAAATTTTCATAGGAGACAGACATTTATCAAAACAGTTTCATACAACCAACAGGATCTCCTTTGACAATAGCTGCAGTCTAAAGTGTTAGGGTGGGGCGGTGAGGTAGTTAACAGATGATGAATAGCAGGGAAGCTATATGCACAATTAACCTGAAAGTACACAACAGCACATGGTAATGACAGTGAGGTCTGCCGCTGAGGGAAAAGGGATGGATGAGAAAGAATAGGACCCTGATGAGAAGGCAGCAGGAACAGCACAAACCATATGTATGGGGATATTGTTGCAAAAGTAATAAAAGATAGGCATTAAACATTGTATTAATGTACCTGTTTGAATAATAGCAGCTGGAATGTGCTGTGCTTTCTTATTAACTGTACTGCAGAGATTGGTTTTGTAGTGCAATTGTTGTTACACAGGAAAAGGTGGCAACCAATTTGCTCATTGCAGGATACCATGAACAGCAATGAAATGGAGGACCAGTTAATCAGTGTTGGTTGTACTGGTTGAGGAATGTATATTGGCGAGGACATGAGGAGAAATGCACTGTTCTTCTGCAAAAGGTGTCATGGCATCATCACCTCAACAGGCATCAAGTCTCACCTGAAACATGGCATCTCTGACAATGCAGTACTCTTTCAGTATAGATCCAAGGTTTCAATTTAGAATATGCACTCTACTCCTGGGGTGGAACCCACAACCTTCTGTCTCAGAGACCACAGTTCTACCAAACGAGCTAAGCTAACAGACTATTTTATATGCATAACTTATGAGATAGGTTGAATACAAGAGTTGGTTGCTCACACTCACTTCCATGAAAGCAAAAATATACAAGCATTGTCCCCTGAATTAAGAGGAATTTAGCTTCAAAGCTACAGTACATTTTCTCTTAAATATAATGCAGTGTATATTCAGAAATAAGATTTACAATATTACAGCATTTTTAACAATATGTCCACAACTTAGCAGGATAGATTTTGTCAGCATATTTTCAAACTTCATAAAGGTTAGGTTGATGACAAAAGCAAAATACTGCGGATGTTGGAAATTTGAAATAAAAACAGAAAATGCTGGAAATACTCAGCAGCTCAGGCAACTTCTGTGGAGAAAAAAAAGTTAACGTTTCAGGTCAATCACCTTTCAGCTACAACACTGGTATCTACCCGACAATGTGGAAAATTGCCCAGGTATGTCATGTCCACAAAAGCAGGACAAATCCAATCCGGCCAATTACTGCCCCATCAGTCTATCTCGATCATCAGCAAAGGTGATGGAAGGAGTCATCGACAGTGCTATCAAGTGGCACTTAAGCAGCAACAACCTGCTCACTGATGCTCAGTTTGGGTTACACCGGGGTCACTCAGCTCCTGACCCCGTTACAGCCTTGGTTTAAACATGGACAGAAGAGCTGAACTCAAGAGGTGAGGTGAGAGTGACTGCCCTGGATATCAAGGCAGCATTTGACCGAGTATGGCATCAAGGAGCCCTTGCCAAATTGAAGTCAATGGGAATCAGAGGTAAAACTCTCCGCTGGTTGGAGTCATAACTAGCACAAAGGAAGATACTTGTGGTTGTTGGGAGTCAAAAATCTCAGCCCCAGCACATTGCTGCATGAGTTCCTCAGGGTAGTGTCCTAGGCCCAACCATCTTCAGCTGCTTCATCAACGACCTTCCCTCCATCCGAAGAAGGGTCACTGACCCGAAACGTTAACTCTGCTTCTCTTTCCACAGATGCTGCCAGACCTGCTGAGTGAATCCAGCATTTCTTGTTTTTGTTTCAGATTTCCAGCATCCGCAGTATTTTGCTTTTACCTTCCCTCCATCATAAGGTCAGGAGTGGAGATATTCGCTGATGATTGTACAATGTTCAGTACCATTTGCAACTCCTCGGATACTGAAGCAGCCAGTGTTCATATGCAGCAAGACCTGGACAACATTCAGGCTTGGGCTGATAAGTGGCAAGTAACATTCGCGCCACACAAGTGCCGAGCAATGACCAACTCAAACAAGAGGGAGTCTAACCATCTCCTCCTGACATTCAACGGTATTACCAACGCTGAATCTCCCACTAACATCCTGGGAGTTACCATTGACCAGAAACTGAACTGGAGCAGCCACATAAATACTGTGGCTACAAGAGCAGGTCAGAGGCTGGGAATTCTGCGACAAGTAACCCATCTCCTGACTCGCCAAAGCCTGTCCACTATCTACAAGGCATGAGATGGAAGTGTAATGGAATATTCTCCACTTACCTGAATGAATGTGGTTCCAACACCACTTAGGAAGCTCAATGCCTGGACAAAGCAGCCCACTTGATCAGCACCCTATCCACCACCTTAAACATTCACTCCCTCCACCACTGACACACAGTGGCAGCAGTGTATACTATATATGAGATGCAGTGCAGCAACTCACGACGCCTCCTTTGACAGCACCTTCCAAACCCCTGACCTCTTCCACCTTGAAGGACAAGGGCAGCAAACGTGTGGGACAACACCATCTGCAAGTTCCCCTCAAAGCCACACTCCATCCTGACTTGGAAGTATATCGCCGTTCCTTCACTGTCGCTGTGTCAAAATTCTGGAACCTCCTCCCTAACAGCACTATGGGTGTACATGCACCAGATGGACTGCACAGTTCAAGAAGGCAGCGCACCACCACCTTTTCAAGGGCAACTAGCGACGGGCAATAAATGCTGGCTTGCCAGCATCATCCACATCTCATGAAACAAATTTTTAAAAAAAAATTCTGAAAGATTTGTAATCCATGTCTGACTAATAAATTACTTGTGTGCTTTTCTTTAAAATGCAAGCACAGTGTCTGA
Organism: Heterodontus francisci; assembly: GCF_036365525.1. Classification (NCBI taxonomy): domain Eukaryota; kingdom Metazoa; phylum Chordata; class Chondrichthyes; order Heterodontiformes; family Heterodontidae; genus Heterodontus; species Heterodontus francisci. The sequence goes on along the minus strand of NC_090380.1, from coordinate 90,108,709 downwards.
ATAGTTGTGCAGCAATCTTAGTATGAATTTTCAGAATGGGTTCTGATGACCTGATGCATTAACTTAGATTGATGACAGTTGGCTAGGTACATTTTTGCCTTGGAGGTAAAATACAGAAAGCTCAGGCATCAGAATTTAGAAGGAAACTTTTTTATTCAACTCTTACAGGGCTTGTTTATCATGTTTCAATTTTCAGTTCTGAAGGGTGCACCCAAAATATTACTGTCTTTTCTCTTTAGGACTGATGTACTTGTGTATTTCTTGCATTTTCTATTTCTATTTCAGATTCACAGTAATTACAGTTCATTAGTATTGTACAACTCACCTTGCAAATGGAATGTACGAAATACTATACCTGTTACAAAAAGAGGGAGACAAGAGTCACTACAATTATTGTATGAATAGCGCACAACTATTTATTCTTCATAGCTTCTTCGAAACAATCCCATTTCAGCCAACAATAAAGGACAGGCCCATTAATAGACTTTTCTATATCCATTAACACACTTCATGCACTGACAGTCTGCTAGAATATAATCCTTTCTTTCAAGATTGCAGCTTCTTTTTTTCGTACCCTCCTCCCCTCAGGTTTGAATATTTTCTATTTATGCTGCTCAGAAGTAAAAAAAAAAATTCTAATTAATTCCAAAAGGCAAGAGTGAAGTGTGCAAGTAAATATTAATAACCTGTAAACACATGAAAGCTAATGGAATGCGTTTAGGTCCAGAGCTTTGAAAAACGGATTGTTCTGGTCAAAAATTCTACATATAAAAATGGTACGATTGGATGTCTGCAAAAGGTGATTCATACACTCTACAGAGCTTTTCAATATGAGAACTAGCAAATGTAGCAAGGCATTTACATTATGATTAACATTAGATACATTAATAAAAAGAATGCAAGTTAATAAACAATGTGAGTTGACTCATCCTTCAAGCTGGCATCTTCACCAGAGAAGGTGAAGAACATCTGGTATTTTTATTGGTATGAGCTAATGACAAAGCAAACATTGTGTAATCCTTTGAGGTTACAGTAATATATTTGTACTGAAAGTGACAATAGAAAACAGCAAAAATCTTAATGCTTCTCATAGGGCGGCGCAGTGGCTAGCACCGCAGCCTCACAGCTCCAGCAACCCGGGTTCAATTCTGGGTACTGCCTGTGCGGAGTTTGCAAGTTCTCCCTGTGAACCGCGTGAGTTTTCGCCGGGTGCTCCGGTTTCCTCCCTCAGCCAAAGACTTGCAGGTTCACAGGTAAATTGGCTGTTACAAATTGCCTCTAGTATAGGTAGATGGTAGGGGAATATAGGGAAGGTGGGGATGTGGTCGGAATATGGGATTATTGTAGAGTTAGTATAAATGGGTGGTTGATGGTCGGCACAGACTCGGTGGGCCGAAGGGCCTGTTTCAGTGCTGTATCTCTAAATAAATAAAATAAAATATTGGAATCTTTCTTTCTTTGGCCTCCTTGTCTCGAGAGACAATGGGTAAGCGCCTGGAGGTGGTCAGTGGTTTGTGAAGCAGTGCCTGGAGTGGCTATAAAGGCCAATTCTAGAGTGACCGACTCTTCCACAGGTGCTGCAGATAAAATTGGTTGTCAGGGCTTTTACACAGTTGGCTCTCCCCTCGCACTTCTGTCTTTTTTCCTGCCAACTGCTAAGTCTCTTCGGCTCGCTACACTTTAGCCCCGCCTTTATGGCTGCCTGCCAGCTCTGGCAATCACTGGCAACTGACTCCCACGACTTGTGATCAATGTCACAGGACTTCATGTCGCAGACGTCTTTAAAGCGGAGACATGGACAGCCAGTGGGTCTGATACCATTGGCGAGCTCTCTGTACAATGTGTCCTTCAGGATCCTGCCATCTTCCATGCGGCTTACATGGCCAAGCCATCGCAAGCGCCGCTGGCTCAGTAGTGTGTATATGCTGGGGATGTTGGCCGCCTCGAGGACTTCTGTGTTGGAGATACGGTCCTGCCACCTGATGACAAGGATTCTCCGGAGGCAGCGAAGATGGAATGAATTGAGACGTCGCTCTTGGATGACATACGTTGTCCAGGCCTCGCTGCCGTAGAGCAAGGTACTGAGGACACAGGCTTGATACACTCGGACTTCTGTGTTCCGTGTCAGTGCGCCATTTTCCAACACCCTCTTGGCCAGTCTGGACATAGCAGTGGAAGCCTTTCCCATGCGCTTGTTGATTTCTGCATCGAGAGACAGGTTACTGGTGATAGTTGAGCCTAGGTAGGTGAACTCTTGAACCACTTCCAGAGCGTGGTCGCCGATATTGATGGATGGAGCATTTCTGACATTCTGTCCTATGATGTTCGTTTTCATGAGGCTGATGGTTAGGCCAAATTTGTTGCAGGCAGCCGCAATCCTGTCGATGAGTCTCTGCAGACACTCTTCAGTGTGAGATGTTAATGCAGCATCGTCATCAAAGAGGAGTTCCCTGATGAGGACTTTCCGTACTTTGGTCTTCGCTCTTAGACGGGCAAGGTTGAACAACCTGCCACCTGATCTTGTGTGGAGGAAAATTCCTTCTTCTGAAGACTTGAACGCATGTGAGAGCAGCAGGGTGAAGATCCCAAACAGTGTAGGTGCGAGAACACAACCCTGTTTCACGCCACTCAGGACAGGAAAGGGGTCTGATGAGGTGCCGCTATGCTGAATTATGTCTTTCATATTGTTATGGAATGAGATGATACTTAGTAGCTTTGGTGGACATCCGATCTTTTCTAGTAGTCTGAAGAGACGTCTGCTGACGAGGTCAAAGGCTTTGGTGAGATGAAAGCAACGTAGAAGGGCATCTGTTGTTCGTGGCATTTCTCCCGTAGCTGGCGAAGGGAGAACAGCATGTCAATGGTGGATCTCTCTGCTCGAAAGCCACACTGTGCCTCAGGGTAGACACGCTCAGCCAGCTTCTGGAGCCTGTTTAAAGCGCCTCGAGCGAAGACATTCCCCACTATGCCGAGCAGGGAGATTCCACGGTAATTGTTGCAGTCACAGCGGTCACTCTTGTTTTTATAGAGGGTGATGATATTGGCATCACGCATGTCCTGAGGTACTGCTCCCTCGTCCCAGCACAGGCAAAGCAGTTTGTACAGTTCTGAACGTATAGCAGGCTTGGCATCTAATGCCGAAATCTTAATGCTTCTCATATTGGAATAATATATTACAAAATCTACTAAGTCTTATGATTAGAAATGCATGCAATTTAAAACTTGCAAACATTAATTACTTAGTGGTAGTCTAAAATCAATGTTTTGTTAAAAATTAACCTTCTGACAATGATGCTTTCACTCTCAGCCAGGAAAATCAGGTTCAGCCAAGCTGTGTCCTAAAGGTTATTGAAGTGGATCCCTAACAATGCACCCAGTTGAAAACCAGGCATCAGCCATCTCATTTATAGTCAATGACCAGCAAAGTACCAAACAAGCATAGCAGTTATGTCATGCATGCAACTGGACAAAAACCATGTACATAAAATATTTTTTGTTTTAAAAATCAGCATAAACATGTCTGCTTACCAGGCCATAGCAAAGAATTGCAACACACAAAATATCAAAGCAAGTGCTGCCTTCTTCCACTGTAATCAAAAGTGAAGACGAATTAGATCATTTCACAAATTGAACCTCCTCCCCCAAACATTTTTTTGTATTTAGAGGATAAATGAAACATACCCAAAAAGCAGAGCATAGTGTACACACAAGGCAAACCTGCAAGAAAAGATTTCACATTTTGAGATAATGGCACTCTGAATACACCTACTGCATTCAGTATTTCTGCATATATTTGCTAATTAGGTCTTCATAAGAAAGTTATTATACTGACAAACTTTTTGTTAATCACTGTTCAAACCCAAATTTGCAGTTTTTAGAATAAAAGGCAGATTGAATTACATTTTCTCCAAAGCGTTGTATTTTCAGAGCCTTGGAAACTTTAAATCTTTGTGAATGACCAGGCTTAACCTTGAGAACTTAACTATCTGTGTATTCATCTCTGGCCCCTTATACTTTATTTGAACAGGAAGTGGGATTATAAAAATATAGGCGATGGGAAATTTGGTGGCAAGGTGATAGAACCTTTTTAGGTCATAAACCAACCCTTATGAATAAAATAGCACAAATTAATGACGTTTTAAAAAATGTGAAGTTCGAAAATGGAACAGGAAATTTACATAATTATCAGCTGTGCCCTGAAGATTTTTGCAAACAGTTTTAAAATAAATAAAATAAAGCCGAGAGATTACATACCAGCAATAAGATCCACCTTCAATCAGGGACATAATTTTAAGTATATTTCAGAGGGAAAGACCCATAGCAAAACGTCACTAGTGCATTTCCCACTGCCACTACCCAACACAGTGACATATGGAAATATTCTGATTTACACTATGTAGCTCTGTACTACTGTTTATTTGATATGGCCTTACTGACTGAGCAAATGCAATGCTTTAAGGTATATAATAAGGAATATATCTACACTACATGTAAAGCTGACCAGACTCAAAGCAGGCTTGAAAACATGACTGACCTAAAAAGCCTAATTTCAGGTACCTAGTTGCAGAGCAGGATAATTTTAGGATTTTGACTAATGGTAGAACATTTCATACTTACAGCAGTCCAGAATTCAAAAGTGCTATTGCTACATACGTCCAAAAATGTGTTGCTACAAAGAAGCTCTATAATGGATCTACATAATGGACCAGATTTTCCTGTTATCAGTGTTCACCTCATTGGCAAGTGTCAATGAAGTTTTGATGGGGTTTAGGGCGCAGACTAACTATCTATCATTGGGCGTCTGTTTCAGCACGTCATCATCCACAGGGGATCAGTGGCGTCTGTGACTAGGGCACAAAACAGCAAGGACCTTCAGACAATCAGACTGAAGAATCTTCACTGAGACATGTAGAGTCTAAAGTATGAAGTAAAAGCAGAAAATATAAATTAAATTTAAGTGCTATAGAGACAGTGAAGTAAAGATTGGGAATACATTATGGAGAGATGAGCAACAAACAGAAAGTAAAAAAAAATTCTTAAACCTGCAACATTAATTTCCTTCTGAGAGGATGAGACTCCACACTTGCAGGATTCATTTTTCAATGCCATAGATTGTTCAGCAGTAATTATCATTTATTATGCCATTAAAAACTCACTCTCTCCTAAAGACACCAGATCTAACTTTTTAGCTGTCTTTAGTGTGGAATTAGTGGGCAAGTACCCTAAGTTCATGGCACGACAGTGATTTCAGTACCGAGTCTATTGGTGAGGACTGCAACTGCTCATCCTGTGGAAGAGCAGGGTATGTCTATCAGCAACGTCTAGATTTCCACATTTAACAGCACACTTGCAGACGCCAGATGTTGCTATCAGATTTGGCTTGTAATATCAGTGACTACTGATAGCTTCACCATTAATAGTACCACAGCAAAATCCAGTCAGTTTCTATAGGAAACGTTTTTCTGCCATGTTTGCAGCTCCAGACTGGCATACAAAAATGTTTCAAAACACTTAACACAAGATAAATCATGGGTTCCATTACAACAGTCCCTCTTTTTTTTAAATAGAGTGCACGGGTGATTTATTTAAATGTATGGCCCCTTTAATTTTTTTGCATGGCTGTGCATACTTGGTATATTGAAGGAGCCGACTTGCGCGTGGCCTGTGCGGCCCACTGGAAACAATGGGTTCCATTTAAGTTATTATTCTACTTATTTACAAGTTTGTACCTTTACTGGTTCAAGTAGTTCAGGCAACAATTCATTCAAATTTAATATGCAAATATAAAACATTTCATCCTTCATCAAAATTTGAATAAATTACACTGTAAACTAAGAGATAGCAATTTTACAGATTGATTATCCCTTTCACACTTTTTTGTTATGACAGAGGTGGGAGTAATGCACTGTTAAGTCAGCCCCAATACTCCACAGGTCACAGCATATTAAAATTTTCCCACCTTCCGTAAATTTGCCAAATTTAGCACTTTAGTAACCCCCCAGAATAAAACAGACCAAACCAGGTATCTTTAAACAACAAATTATCTATTTAATAATAAACGAAATCTTAATACTATTAAGATAAATTTATGTCTAAACGCTTTATAACTTCTTATTTTCTCTTAACCCTAATGCATCACACACATACATTCATAAAGCAACTGTTAACTGGTTTTAAAAGTAGTATTTCTTAGGAATAAAATACGTCCTGGATTGTAAGTCCTGGTAAGTTACATTCCTGGTTGGTGAGGTCTCCCAGATTAGAACAATCAGATGCCACTCGAAGTCTCCAGGTGAATTCGATGAGACAGTCTTTTAATAGATAGGCATTGGAAGCACTTCGGTTGCAGCAGGCGTCTCACAGTTCTTCTAACAAGGTGTATAGCCACAGGTCTATTTGGATTCTAAAATTGGTAGTTTTTCAGTAGAAACTTTACAGAGAATTCCAGCAAACATAAACAAAGGACAGAGTCCCTCTTGAAGACAAATGTTCTTTATCCATGGTTTTTTTTTTCTTTCCTTAGGCAATACAGAGCCGGAAGATAAATGTAGGTTTTCCTGCTAAGAAAGATAGACAGCTTCTTCCTTCAGAGCACGCTTCGCTGGACTGTAGTTCAAACTGGTTGAAGCCAGTCTTTATCCACAGTTAAAAGTTACAGTACCTTCTCTCTCTCCTGCTGTGGCCTAGGAAACAGGTGCATCTGCTAACACACTGTTTTTAAAGTGTCTTAAAGGCACACGGTTTTAAACATAGGAGAGAAAAAATTTTTTGTGACATTTTGAAAATAATTCTCCTCCCTTTCTCTGAAAAAGAAGTGCTCTTGGACATACTTAGTTCTGGTTGATCCAAACTGTTTCATCTGTATTCAATTATTTGGAATAAATGGATGTTAGCTTCAGTTCCTTCCCTTGTGATGCAATATCACGAGTGAATAGCATAGAAATTTTTTTTTTTTTTAAATCACTTCAGATTCAATTGACTTGGCAAGTATTACTTTAAAAAACAAGCTGAGGATCATTTAGATTGAAGTTTGGTAAATTACACAAACATAACTGCATACAGTTAACCCTCTGAAATGGATAATTGTATAATTGTCATCTTTGAAACATTCGTATGAAACAGGCCATTTCGTACCAAACGATTATTGGAAAATAAAAATGATGGTCCAATTAAAATGTGAGCATAGCTTTGATGAGAAGTGCTCAGTTGTTTGGTATATTCCACTGTGGATTGCTCTGGTAATGTGTGCCTTTTTGTTTTTAAGTGATAAATGTAAATATGATCTATATTTTAAAGCATTTTTTTTTTTAGTTCTATAATACTTAGAAATAGTGGCGTTATAAAATAAATATAAATTCTCCATGAAAATAAATACCCAGATGAAAATGTACTGTTCATGGAGCAGATCACCACAGGAATGGTATGTACCGGAATAATTGATATCGTCCAGGAGTGAATGATTTCAAGGGATAATATCTCAAATGTATTTTGTGAATTTGATATTATGTGGCGTACAACCGTAACCCTTACGCATGTAAGGGAAGATCCTTCATCAGCCTCATTTCTGGAGGCAGTTATCATTTTCTATTTAAACCACTTGAAACAAATTTTGAACCAGAAGAAAAAAATCATACAAGTTGAACCTGTTCTGTGATGTCAAGTGGAAATATGATTATGCCCATTGCTATTCCTTCAACAATGTGTAGATATATAGCATCTTTAATGTAATTAAGCAACCTAAGGCACTTCACAGGAGCATTACAAAACAAAATATGACACTGAGCCACATAAGAGATTTTAGGTCAGATGTCCAAAAGCTTGGTCAATGAGTTAGGTTTTAGGGAACATGATACAACCAAGTGAGAAAGGGGTCTAGGGATCCCCCCCTCAGCCTCTTCCTGGTTTATCTGTAACAGGGTTTAACTTTTAAAAGCACCGTGTTTTAGCTTCCCTCTCAGTGAGTCCTTGCTCTCTGCTCTCTAACTGTAATGGTAAAAAACCAGACAGGTTTTCTCAGATTTAAAAAAGGTGTAAGTTTATTAACCTTAAAACTAACTCCGTTAAAACTACTAAGAATACGCGACGACGCTAGCATTCAAATGCGATAAACATATACACAAATAGAAACAGAGAAGGTGAAAGAAGGGGAAAGGTTTGAAATAATAGCTGCAATTCAGTTACTGGCTTTGGGTTGATGCAAAGTCTTTGATTGAAGTTAAGTCTTGCAGTTCTCGTTGGGGTCCAGTGTACACTTTCAAACTTGTTTCGCTGGTGTTCTGTCTTGAAGCTTAAGTTACCTCCGTGGGTCCCTGGAACTTTGCTTGAGACAGAGAGAGAGAGATAGGGAGAGACCTTCCTTCTCTTTCATTTTCAAATTCAAATCTTCACCAACCTCTCCGACAAGGTTTGTGGATCTCCCCCAAGCTTAGCAGACACACTCGGGGTGGGAGGTGGAAGAGAGGGGGCAGGGCAGTGGAATGCTGGCTCTTACACATTCAATGTCTCTTGATCAAAAATCCATCTGGTTCATTGAATCAGAGAGGCACTCCCATTGTCTTCTTCAGGCAACTGTCTTTTAGAATGTAAACGTGCAGCCATATTTTCAGCCACTGTTGAGCTAGTCACATGATTAACCTGCTGGCCAAGTTATTTCAAGTCCAGTAAAGTTCAAAAATAATGTTCCACATGATGAAATTAATGTGTTTCATTTTGGCAGGTGTGGTTTTTGTCACAAACGTCATAAGGAAGAAAGTGATGTAGAAATGCAGCGCGATTTACGGAGCGAATTCCAAATCTTAGGGCCTAGACAGTTGAAGACACAGCCACCAATGGTGGAGCAATTAAAATCGGGGATGCTCAAGAGGCCAGAATTAGAGGAGTGCAGATATCTCGGAGGGCTATACAGCTGGGGGGTGGAGGATGGACCATGAACTGATTTGAAATCAAGATGAAAATTTTTAAATCAAGGCATTGTTTAACTGGGAGCAAGCACAGGGGTCAATAAAATTTGCATGAGTTAGGACATGAGCATTAGAGTTTTGGATGACCTCATGCTTATGGAGGGTAGAATGTGGGAAGCCAACCAGCAGTGCATGAAGAGTCATGTCTGAAGGTAAGAAAGGCATGGATAAGGGTTTCAGCAGCAGAAAAGCTGAGGCAGGTGCGGAGATGGGCAATGTCACTTGGTGGAAATAAGTTGTCTTAGTGATGGTGTGGATCTGTGACTAAAAGCTCATCTCGGGGTCAAATATGAGACTGATGTTGTAAACAGTCTGGTTCAGCCTCAGACATTTGCCAGGAAGGAGGATGAAATCGGTAGTATTAGAATGGTGTTTGTGGCGGGGACCGAAGACAATGGCTTCAGTCTTTTCAATATTTGATTGGAGGAAATTTCTGTTCATCCAATACTGGATGTTGGATAAACAGTCTAACAATTTAGAGACAGTGGAGGGGTCGCAAGGGGTGGTGGTGGTGTTGAGGTAGAGGTGGTGTCGTCAGAATATATGTGAAAACTGATGTTGTGCTCCTCTTAGTATGATGAAAAGCACTCTTCAGATAACTAGCCTCATTTCATTTTCTGATTCAAGCTCCTTTTTTAACTGAGATAAATAAAATTAAATCAAAATTAGATTAAACATATAATTACGTACAAGAGCATTGTGCTTTGGGGTACTAAAAGGAGACTTCACAACAGCTCAAGCAGAGAAATAACGAAAAAAGTATTTGAGTACTTACAAGCATCACAATGGTAGCAACTAATCGTGTTGGTTCAAACATTTTTTTGCATTGTTTGACAGGTCCCATCAGGAACAACGTACTGTGATGAAAAACAAAACCATAACATATGTCACAACAACAATATAATTTGCAATTTTAAGAGGAAGAGAGGAATGCAATAATTTGAGGGACAAAGCTCTACACAGCTGGTTCCTATACTATGTGAGAACTTGTTCAGGAAAGAAAGAACAACCTTAAGCTGGAATAAATTCCTACAACACATCTAGTGGAAGATGAATTTTGAAAACCTGTTCTATTACCCTACAAAAAAAAAGAGTTTTAAACACTTTTAAACATTCCAATCGTGTTTTCAGTTTGAACATTGATTTAGTTTCCAAAACATTATTGTATCTATCTGGCAGGATTACCAGAATAAAAATACAATCTATTCAAAACGAAGCCTTATGAAAGTATTACAGTTATTACTAATTGGTGACACTTGCTTTTGAGAAATAAACATTCTCCTTAACAATTTAAATTAGCATCGCACAGTACAGAAGCACTTACGAATGCCAAATTTTGTGTAGAAAACTACTCAGGCAAGTACTTACTCAAAAATCATCTTCATGTATAGTTTATTAAAAATTTTACTTTCTGAAGTTACCTCCATGGATCAGGTTAATAAGGCAGCCAAGCAGCTGAGCCAGACGATTCAGGATGTTTTCCGATTTAATCCTTGTGCTTAGTTAGCTGATCTCAGCAATTGCAGGGCAGCAGGATTTTATAATTGGCTTCACTGTCCCTGGGATAGGCAGTGGAAAACCAGTTGGAGTTCCTGTGTCTAACTTTTAACCATCACCCCCATGCCAGAAGTGCACATAAAGATTGCAGAGGTCACGATCGAGCTGTGATACTCCTTGCAATCAAAGAGCATGCCTGCCAACATTAATTTTGAGTAACTACGCACAACCAGAAGACATACCACTGGAATTTATGCCTTTCAACAAGTCTGATGAGTGATCTTAAACTAACCCTTTTACAAAGGACTTGCGTTGATCAACACTTCCACAAGTTGCAAGCTTCTAAATTCCAGTTGGTGCTTTTTTGTTGTACATGAAGCAAAGCAACCATTCCATAATGAAGTTCAATTATCAGGACCAAGAATTTCTTGGTAGACCCTACTTTAAACAAAAATGGACCCATTTTAAATTCATCCCAGAGCGACAAGATGTAAAAACAGTCTGCATGAATCCAAATCAAGCGAGTTTGAATTGTCTCACCTCAGTTTCAACTGTTTCACTCAGAAATGTGATAGCAAAGCCAAAATGGAGACTGAGAAAATAAATCACATTCATGGAGCACAATGGCTCCCAAGAAGCTAAGGCTAAGTCACATGGTTGGGGCACAGCAAAAAGGGAGCTTTATTCTGCGCCTGGCAAAACTAGAGTGTGAAAATAAAAGCACTGACATCTCTTATTTTAAGTGCACAATTCACAGCAATAAAACACTCAAAAAGCAAATACAAAAAAAAAATCCCCATCCTTCATTGAACTAAATTTTGAAAATTGTTCAACATAAAACATCACAAAATCAAAAGATTGAGAATGGATTTAATTTACAGTATTTAAAAGGATTGAAACGAATATATATATATATATATATATATATATATATATATATAAAATAAGCCAAGAATTAAGCTTAAAGTATGATCTTTACAGATAAAGTTTATTTGGAACTGCAAGCCTCAAACAGCCATTTTACAAATCTGACAAATGGTTAAAAAAAGCTGCAAGTTTGTTCTGATTGTACTACAGCTTAATACTAATTCATTTATAATCTAATACTTACTTACCTACCAATGGATGATATGTTTCCAATGCTATAAAAGATAGCGAAAAGTATTAACCCTCTTTTTGGAATCCAGAGAAAACAGACACCCTGAGAAAGAATTGCATTTGTAAACAAAACATTCATGAACTATTACAACAATGTACACATTTTAAATGCAAATTTAGAACATAAAACAATTTTATTTTTTCCAAACTTGAGATGAGGGTGGGAGGGAAATGTGTACAAGTCTCAACTGGTTTTGACAGCTGAGCTAGGCATTTAATGGTTTTTGTATCATTTTACTGTTGCAAAAAGTCAGTTTCACTCCTTACCTAACAGCAGTGCAGGAGCACCTTCACCACACGAATGCTGCTGTCCAAGAAGATGGCCTGCCACATGATCATCTTATTATCACATGACATTTTACGGTGTTTTACAGCCAATTAAGTACTTTTGAAGTGCAATTACTGTTGTAATGTAGGAAACACAGCAGCTAATTTGCACACAAGCTCCCACAAACAGCAATGTGATAATGACCAGATAATCTGTTTTTGTGATGTTGATTGAGGGATAAACATTGACCAAGAAACTAGAATAACTGAGACACCAGACAGGGCCTTGGATTAACGTCTCATCTGAAGGTCAGCATTTCCGACAGTGCAGGGTTGAGAAATAAATGCTGACCTCGCCAGCAATGCCCACATCCCGAAAATGAATTGTAAAAAATGTAATAGTTTATAGTCTAAACTGCATAGTTCTGACAATGAACACAAAAAATAAAAGGAATAAACCATATGGCCCACTGAGCCTGTTCTGCCAATCAATACGATCGTGTCTGATCTTGGACTTCAACTCCACCTTCCCGCCCGCCATATCCCTTGATTCCCCGAGACACCAAAAATCTTTCTATCCCAGCCTTAAATGCATTCAACAACCCTCTGAGATAGAGAATTCCAAAGAATCACAACCCTTTAAGTAATTTCTCATCTCAATCCTAAATGATTGGCCCCTTATCCTAAGACTGTCTTCCCATGTTTTAGATTCCCCGACCAGCAGAAACAATCTCTCAGTGTCAACCCTATCCCCTTCAGCCCCTTCAGAATCTTGTATGTTTCAATGAGATTGTCTCTCATTCTTCTAAACTCCAGAGAATCTAGGCCTAATTTACTCAGCCTATCATAGATCAACCCCCTCATCCCAGGGACCAATTTAGTGAACCTTCGCTGTAACCCCTCCAGTGCAAGTATATCCGTTCTTAAATGTGGAGATCAAAACTGCACACAGTACTTCAGACGTGGTCTCACCAAAACCCTGTACAATTGTAGCAAGACGTCATTATTCCTGTACTCCAATCCCCTTGCAATAAAGGCCAACATGCCATTTGCCTTCCTAATTGCTTGCCTTACCTGCATGCTAACTTTTTGTGTTCCTTATACGAGTACACCCAAGTCTCTTTGAACATCAACACTTTTAAGTTTTACATCTTTTAAAAAATATTCTGCTTTTCTATTCTTACGCCAAAAGTGTGTAACTTCACACTTCCCGACATTATACTCCATCTGCCATCTTGTTGCCCACTCAACTTGCCTATATCTCTTTGCAGCCTCTGTGTCCTCCCCACAGCTTACTTTTCCACCTTTGTAACATCAGTAAAATTAGATACATTACACTCTGTCTCTTCATCAAAGTCATTAATATAGATTGTAAATAGCCGAGGCCCCAGCACTGCACTTGCAGCACTCCACTATTCACTGCTTGCCAACTTGAAAACGCATATTCTTTCAATCTGATGGTGGTTTTTCTTTCCTCCAAAGAACTCAAAAAGGCTAGTAACTTGATTATTTCTGGTCAAACCCCTAATCAATGCAAATTGGTCACTGTAGGTATAAAGTCATATTCCAGCTTGCATGGAGAAAATACTTGCTTACTGGAATGATTTTTCACTCAAAGCACAAGAGAAATATCTAACTCGGGTCTAAAAACCTAAAGCTCAGATCAGGGTTCAACAGAAGATGGAGGAAGAATCTAGGTGCTGCTGAGAACCAAAATAAGAATTTCCATTTAGTCTATTTTGAGCTGTATGAAAGTTTAGCCAATCCAGGACTTTGTCAGCTATGTGGATGGATAGCACAGCAACAGTATGTAGTTAATGATAATGGTGTTGAGATAGAGTCATATGATGTCAGCATACAGTGAAAGTGGACTCAGTATTTACAGATGCTACTTCTGAAGGATGGCATAAAAAGAATGACATCAAGGCTGAAATTTTGGGGAATACTAGATTTAACTGTAGGAGGGAGGTTATGATGGAGCTGTATAAAATGCTAGTTAGGCCACAGCTGGAGTACTGTGTACAGTTCTGGTTGCCACACTATAGGAGGGATGTGATTGCACTGGAGAGGGTGTAGAAGAGATTCACCAGGATGTTGCCTGGCTGGAGCATTTTGGCTATGAAGAGAGGCTGGATAGGCTAAGGCTGTTTTCCTTAGAGCAGAGAAGGCTGAGGGGGGACCTGACTGAAGTATTCAAAATTATGAGGGGCATAGATAGGAAAATACTTTTTCCCTTAGCAGAGGTGTCAACAACCAGGGGACATAGATTTAAGGTAAGGGGCAGGAGGTTTAGAGGGGATTTGAGGAAAAAGATTTTCACCAGAGGGTGGTTGGAATCTGAAAGACACTGCCTAAAGGGGTGGTAGAGGCAGGAACCCTCACAATATTTTAGTAGTATTTAGATGAGCACTTGAAATGCCATAACATACAAGGCTACGGGCCAAGTGCTGGAAAATGGGATCAGAATAGTTAGGTGCTTGATGGTCAGCACGGACACAATGGGCCAAAGGGCCTGTTTCTGTGTTGTATAGCTCTATGACTATGAGAAACCACTGGAGATGTACCTAAAGTTGGGACAGGTAAAACAGAACAAAGAGCAAATGCCACAGAGGACAGCCAATGGAGAAGAATGGAATGGAGTGCCAAAGGCAGTAGAGGAGACAAAGAGGAGACCACAGCTGCAGGTACACAGGATTTCAGTGGTGACTTGTAGCATTCCCATCTCCTCAAAATAAGCAAGTTGACTATTTGCATTTTCTGACAACTACTTTTAGTCACAAAAAGAACTGCATGGTTATGTGAATTTTCAACTCATCCAAAATTATAACTGGAACAGGTCAGCCTTAAAGATAACTTAATGGAAGATACCTTTGCTCAAGGTTTTGTTTTTAATAATGATTTTTATTTGGCGCTAGAGCATATTTGGTTTAGTAGTACCCTCGGAAGAAACTAAAAACTATGGTAAAGTGTTCTTGGTTCCACACATTCTTCAAATCCCAAGTGCACACATTTCAAAGTTGTAAAATAAACTTAACATGTAGATCAAATCATTAGGAGTTTCTGGCTTGTAAATAACATAACTGAACTTATTTTTCTGACTTAAAACTTGAAGAAAATACACTTTCACAACTAGAACACATTAAAGAAAAGAGTTAACAAGTAATTAGATGCGGCTTTATGAGAATTGTTCAATAATTGAGTTGGAGATTTGGTACATGGTCAATTTGATGAAAATTCAGGACTACTTAATAATAATTATATACACGATAGATTTATTTTGTCACACTTCCAAATCTTTGCAACTTTCTTTCATTCACATTATCCTATGTTGGGCATGGGAGAGACCATCCATAATTTTGACTGAGTTAATGATTTAGCCTGAAACTCTTCAGTGTCCACATAACTTACAATTTTCCAAAGGACTCTTAGCTATTACTTAGTCTGTATGCAAGAATCAATGCTTCTGCTGCAGTATCAAAATGATCCGAGCTTCTGCTTCCAATTTGTTTCACTGTCTTTAACCACATTCAGCATCTCTGGTTCTCCTCTATCCTTCATCACATATTAAACTAGATTCTCAAGTCTACCCCTCCTTAACTTCTTTCTTCCTCATCTCTACTTGGTCCCTCCCCTTCTAGAACTGAACAGTAATCTCTCCTCAAAAAGATGAAGTCACATAATAGACAGACCATGACACTGCATCCTTCTCTGGCCTCCTTATCTCGAGAGACAATGGGTAAGCGCCTGGAGGTGGTCAGTGGTGTGTGGAGCAGCACCTGGATTGGCTATAAAGGCCAATTCTAGAGTGACAGGCTCTTCCACAGGTGCTGCAGAAAAATGTGTTTGTCGGGGCTGTTACACAGTTGGCTCTCCCCTTGCGCTTTTGTCTTTTTTCCTGCCAACTGCTAAGTCTCTTCGACTCGCCACACTTTAGCCCCGCCTTTATGGCTGCCCGTCAGCTCTGGCGAACGCTGGCAACTGACTCCCACGACTTGCGATCAATGTCACAGGACTTCATGTCGCGTTTGCAGACATCTTTAAAGCGGAGACATGGACGGCCGGTGGGTCTGATACCAGTGGCGAGCTCGCTGTACAATGTGTCTTTGGGGATCCTGCCAACTTCCATGCGGCTCACAGGGCCAAGCCATCTCAAGCGCCGCTGACTCAGTAGTGTGTATAAGCTGGGGATGTTAGCCGCCTCGAGGACATCTGTGTTGAGGATACAGTCCTGCCACCTGATGCCAAGTATTCTACGGAGGCAGCGAAGATGGAATGAATTGAGACGTCGCTCTTGGCTGACATACGTTGTCCAGGCCTCGCTGCCGTACAGCAAGGTACTGAGGACACAGGCTTGATACACTCAGACTTTTGTGTTCCGTGTCAGTGCGCCATTTTCCCCACACTCACTTGGCCAGTCTGGACATAGCAATGGAAGCCTTTCCCATGCGGTTGTTGATTTCTGCATCTAGAGACAGGTTACTGGTGATAGTTGAGCCCTGGTAGGTGAACTCTTGAACCACTTCCAGAGTGTGGTCGCCAATATTGATGGATGGAGCATTTCTGACGTCCTGCCCCATGATGTTTGTTTTCTTGAGGCTGATGGTTGGGCCAAATTCATTGCAGGCAGCCGCAAACCTGTCGATGAGACTCTGCAGGCACTCTTAAGTATGAGGTGTTAAAGCAGCATCGTCAGCAAAGAGGAGTTCCCTGATGAGGACTTTCCATACTTTGGACTTCGCTCTTCGACGGACAAGGTTGAACAACCTGCCCCCTGACCTTGTGTGGAGGAAAATTCCTTCTTCAGAAGACTTGAACAGATGTGAAAGCAGTAGGGAGAAGAAAATCCCAAAAAGTGTGGGTGCGAGAACACAGCCCTGTTTCACGCCACTCAGGATAGGAAAGGGTCTGATGAGGTGCCGCCATATTGAATTGTGCCTTTCATATTGTCATGGAATGAGGTGATGATACTTAGTAACTTTGGTGGACATCCAATCTTTTCTAGTAGTCTGAAGAGACCACGTCTGCTGACGAGGTCAAAGGCTTTGGTGAGATCAATGAAAGCAATGTAGAGGGGCATCTGTTGTTCGCGGCATTTCCCCTGTATCTGACGAAGGGAGAACAGCATGTCAATGGTCGATCTCTCTGCACAAAAGCCACACTGTGCCTCAGGGCAGACGCGCTCGGCCAGCTTCTGGAGCCTGTTTAGAATGACTCGAGCAAAGACTTTCCCCACTATGCTGAGCAGGGAGATTCCACGGTAGTTGTTGCAGTCACCGCGGTCACCTTTGTTTTTATAGAGGGTGATGATATTGGCATCGCACATGTCCTGAGGTACTGCTCCCTCGTCCCAGCACAGGCAAAGCAGTTCATGTAGTGCTGAAAGTATAGCAGGCTTGGCACTCTTGATTATTTCAGGGGTAATGCTGTCCTTCCCAGGGGCTTTTCCACTGGCTAGAGAATCAATGGCATCACTGAGTTCCAATTTTGTTGGCTGTATGTCCAGCTCATCCATGACTGGTAGAGGCTGGGCTGCATTGAGGACAGTCTCAGTGACAACATTCTCCCTGGAGTACAGTTCTAGGTAGTGCTCAACCCAGCGGTCCATTTGTTTGTGTTGGTCAGTGATTATGTCCTCCGATTTAGAATTGAGGGGGGGGCGATCTTCTTGATGGTTGGCCCAAAAGCTCTCTTAATGCCATCATACATTCCTCTGATGTTTCCGGTGTCTGAGGCCAGCTGAATATGACTGCATAGGTGTTGCCAGTAGTCATTTGCGCAGCGCCTGGCTGTTCTTTGTGCAGTGCTTCTGGCTGCTTTAAGTGCTACGGATGTTAACTCGCTGGGGGCTTTCTTGTAGTTCAACAGTGCAATGCGCTTAGCGGCT
Organism: Heterodontus francisci; assembly: GCF_036365525.1. NCBI lineage: Eukaryota > Metazoa > Chordata > Chondrichthyes > Heterodontiformes > Heterodontidae > Heterodontus > Heterodontus francisci. The sequence goes on along the minus strand of NC_090380.1, from coordinate 90,090,943 downwards.
ATAATAGACAGACTATGACAATACATATTACATCTAAATATATAGTTTCCAGTAAATAAACCTATCTCAGGCTATAGCCCCAATGTTATTCAGAGTTTTTGATGGTTCTGTAAATTTCAAGTTACAAATTACACTGTATAATCAAAATGACAATATACTTCAATTCAATGGCTCAGGTGATGTATAGATGTTGCCTATCAACTCTCTGTGGCCCACTAATTTGAATTACACAACCAATATTGCATTTTTCAAAAAAAAACTGCTATTAGTTAATTTTCATTAGCTTTGAATTTTTCACATGCAATGTTTAGCATGGAGATAGAGTGAATGTTTTCAGTGACAGCAGTACAGAATTGACCAGAAACCAGAAGGAAAGGTAAGGATCAGTGAACAAGACAGTTAAGCCACCTACGAGTTCAGATCTCTGGCAATAAGCGTCCAAGATTAGGTCTGGATTAACATTGGCCAGGCAAGTTTCTTTAGAAATGACCCATACGTTCAAAAGGGTCTCAGGTAAGGGCACTACAGCGTTAAAAGTGTCCCCATCTCCATGAGGAACAAACCACAAAGTTCATTCCTTTGAAAAACGCACAACACTTACAAGACATTTGTTCCTGTTTACTGCAAATATAGTAATGGATAATCAGTACTGCATAGGAACTAAAATTTAAACAACCTTTTGCAAAACAAATGTAGTGATTCATTGTATGCCTGGAAATACTTTTAGGATTTGAGGTTCAGTGAAGTTATTTAGTGATATTTCACTTACTCTTTCCAAAGTACACAGTATTTTCAAATCAGCTTACCAAAATGGAGCAAATAATTCCTGCTGCAAAGCAGGCAAGAAAGCCTTTCACTCTGGTTCCCCATCCTAAGGAGGTTCCCTCAATTACCTGCAGGGAGAAAAGTGCAACTCATGAAAACTTCACAACAATTTCAGGTCATCATGGATATTGCTGTAGTTATCTATTATATACATTCTAGTAAAAAGGTTATAATCAGTACAACTCAAGCTTAAATGGCCGACAAGATTGCTTTAATCTGATGAGATGTCAAACTCTTAATATCTTTCTGTCGGAGTTATTTTTTTATAAATATTCATTCTTGGGACACGGGCATCACTGGCTAGGTCAGAATCTATTGCTCATCCCTAGTTGCCCTGAGAGGATGGTAGTAGGCTATCTTTTTAAAGCACTGGTAGTGGGTTTTTACAAATGAATGTACTGGGCTCTGAAGTAGCCCAGCGAGCCAGTCAACCATGGAGTGGGATTCTTCCAGGATTAGTGGTTGAGGCAGAAACTATGTAAACATTCAAAATGAAATTGCAAAAGTGGATGAAGGAAAAGGCAACGCTGAGATATAGGAATAGGACGGGTAAGTGTGATTTGAACTATTTACTCACATCAATGGTAAATGTTGGTTGAGGCAAATGGTCTGTTTTAGGTTATAACTTCTGTGTTTCTATGCATAATTTCCATACTCAAAAGTTTTTTGAAAAATTCTGGCTAGTGCTTCTGCTATCTCCTCCACAACCTCCCTCAACATTCTGGCATGCATATCATTTGGGCCTCTTGGCTAGGTCATTATCTTCTAGTCCTTGTCCTTTCATAGCTAAATCATGTTAATAGTTAACAACCATTTTTAGAAAATGCGCCAAATGCTTTGTTTTTCTGCCATCACTGACATCAACTTCTGACTTCAGAATAACTTTATTACTATTCACATCAGCCACAACCTCTGCTGCCTGCCGTCATAGTCAGAGGCTGGGAATTCTGCAGCAAGTAACACCTCCTGACTCCCCAAAGCCTGTCCATCATCTACAAGGCACCAGTCAGGAATGTGATGGAATACTCTACATGTACCTTGTTGAGTACAGCTCCAACAATACTCCAGAGCTCAGCAACATCCAACATAAAGCAGCCCACTTGACCAGCACCCCATTCACGACATTAGATATTCACTCCCTCCATCACTGGTGACAGTGGCAGCAGTGTGCACCATCTACAAAATCCATGGCAGCAACTCACCAAAGCTCCTTCAACACCTTCCAAACTCACGACCGTCACCTAGAAGAACAAAGGCAGCAGAAAATGGGAACACCACCACCTGAAAGTTCCCCTCCAAGTCACAGCATCCTGACTTGGAACTACATGACCATTCCTTCACTGTTTCAAAATCCTGGAACTCCCCAACGGCACTGTGAGTGTACCTACACCACACAGACTGCAGCAGTTCAAGCACTACCTGCTCAAGGGAAATTAGGGATAGGCAATCAATGCCGGCCTTGCCGATGACACTCCCTTCCCAAGAATGAATTTTTAAAAATTAAGTCTCGTGGCTCACTGTCAAGTTTCAAAGCTTTAACATATTTCCAGCAGCAATGAACTTCAACCAATGTCTGCTTAGTCTACTGATTCTGTTTAAAAGGCTTGAAAAAACCCATGTTAATACCAAGTCCAATATTCCAACTCCAACCTCTCATCCCTCCTCCACAACCTCACACGGCAGGCTTGCTTTCAGTCACCTTTAATCCTACTACATCTATTTTTTCATCTATTATTTGCCACGTTGTGAAATGCTTTGGAACATATTTTTAAAGCATGAGATACCCCCTTTCAATTTTAAAACAGCATCCTGGTGCCTCTCAAAAGTCACTGTAATGATTTAAACACTTGCAAAATATTAAATACTGAGAAACTGTACTTTTTCAACCACTACAAAAAGGTTGCAATTTGCATAAGTAGTTATTAAAAAATATGCATAGAATATTAGAACTTATTTAGTTAGGCAACCAGAAACAGTTCAGTTAGTCTTTCCTCACAGGCACAGCTTGCTAGTTTTCTTGATTGATTCAGTGAAATTAGCTCTCCCAATCATTAACCACAGTATTCAATTACATTGTTGCTTGCTCCAAGCATGTACGTCAAATGCATTAAATCAATTAACCAAGGAAATAAAGAATCTACATCACTGATAACAGAGTCACTGGTGTTTCCTAAATGGTGTGAAAGACTACCAAAAAATGAGCATATATTGCTATTCTTTCAGCACAGTTAAACTTCTGTAAAAGCACCCTCAATGCAATATTCTATATTATGCCAGTACTGAAAAGTTTCACTCTCAAACTTAATTAAGGTAAGCGAACTTTCTAGGCTAGGAATTTAAAAACCAAACCAATTCACCAGCATGGAAGTAATATAAATGTTTATTTCTTCATCAATTCTTCCTTGCAGCATTTGATTCTTGCTGCACATTAGGGCTCTCCCCTTTTCATTGACTAACTAGGTTCCAAGTCAGTAGCAAATGGTGTCATCGAATAATAGACCAAACTGCAAGAAAGCATTGAATGTTAAAATTCCATTTGCCCCATCAAGCCATATGGAGTACCACAGACTCTACCCACATATTTAGGAACCTACCAAATTCACAGCTGTGAAAAATGCGTCACAGACCATGAAATCTCGGGTCCTCCATGAAATCGGCCATTTTGTGAATTTTGCACATTTTATTTGTTGACACAAGGAGTGAGCCTTGTTGATTGCTGGGCATGTTGCAATCATATTTTAGTGATTGGCACAAGGCTCAACTCGCTGATTGGCAGATGAGGGAGGGTTTCTGATGCAGCTTTGAGAGAAGCAGTCTTAAATATTGGCAGATAAGTGAGAATTCCAGAATGAGCAAATCAAAAATGGCCACAACCATTACTGCAGCACATCGACTGAAAGAATTTAGAAGCATAATTCTGCATGCCAATGGTGGAATACAGTTTAGCACAAGCTGCAATGTTTCGTTGGATCTCACACAGTGGGCAAAGGTTCAACAGCACTTAGAGCCAGAAGCCATCGCAGCAGAAAGACACCACATTGCTGGAAAACAAACATGCAAAAAAAACAAGCAACGATTCCATCTCTTTTTAAAAAGTTGACAGAGCTCAGAAAATCAGTTGGTTACAATGGAACTTGTGGTTCCTTTTGCAAGCACCAACATACCAATGGTCACCTGGTCACCCAAAGCTGTGTATTCATTCGACATAATGTAATGTACAAAATGGTGCTTGCTTGCCAAGTGCAAATAAACTACAACAGGACTACCTACCAAAGGCTTTTGCTACACATTGTATGAAGATGTCTCAGATTAACGCATGTGAGTCTTTTGCAATTATTTGTGATGAGTTCACTGACGAGCAAGGCAACTATGTGCTGCATGTTTTGTTTGATTTTATGTCTGGGATTGAAGGCCAATAAATCCCCAGGGCCTGATGGTATGCATCCCAGAGTACTTAAGGAAGTGGCCCTAGAAATAGTGGATGCATTGGTGGTCATCCTCCAAGATTCTATAGACTCTGGAACAGTTCCTACAGATTGGAGGCGAGCTAATGTAACCTCACTATTTAAAAAGGGACGTAGAGAGAAAGCAGGGAATTATAGGCCAGTCAGCCTGGCAGTAGTGGGGAAAATTCTAGAGTCCATTATCAAAGATTTTATAGCAGAGCACTTGGAGAACAGTGGTAGAATCGGACAGAGTCAGCTTGGATTTACGAAAGGGAAATCATGCTTGACAAATCTACTAGAAATTTTCGAGGATATAACTAGTACAGTTGATGAGGGGGAGCCAGTGGATGTGGTTTATTTGGACTTTCAGAAGGCTTTCGACAAAGTCCCACATAAGAGATTAGCATGTAAAATTAAAGCGCATGGGATAAGGGGTAGTGTATTACGATGGACAGAAAATTGGTTGGCAGATAAGAAACAAAGAGTAGGGATAAATGGATCTTTTTCCGAATGGCAGGCAGTGACTGGTGGGGTACCGCAGGGATCGATGCTAGGACCCCAGCTAGTCACAATATATATTCATGATTTAGATGAGGGAACTAAATGTAATATCTCCAAATTTGCAGATGGCAAAACTGGGTGGGAGGGTGAGTTGTGAGGAGGATGCAGTTATTTGTGATGAGTTCACTGACGAGCAAGGCAACTATGTGCTGCATGTTTTGTTTGATTTTATGTCTGGGATTGAAGGCCAATAAATCCCCAGGGCCTGATGGTATGCATCCCAGAGTACTTAAGGAAGTGGCCCTAGAAATAGGTAAAAAAGGCAAATGGTATGTTGGCCTTCATAGCGAGAGGATTCGAGTACAGGAGCAGGGATGTCTTGCTGCAATTATACAGGGCCTTGGTGAGGCCACACCTGGAATATTGTGTGCAGTTTTGGTCTCCTTATCTGAGGAAGGATGTTCTTGCTATAGAGGGAGTGCAGCGAAGGTTTACCAGACTGATTCCTGGGATGGTGGGACTGACGTATGAGGAGAGATTGAGTTGGTTAGGATTATATTTGCTGGAGTTCAGAAGAGTGAGGGGGGATCTCATAGAAACCTATAAAATTCTAACAGGACTTGACAGGGTATATGCAGGAAGGATGTTCCCGATGGTGGGGAAATCCAGAACCAGGGGTCATAGTCTAAGGATACGGGGTAAACCTCTCAGGACTGAGATGGGGAGAAGTTTCTTCACCCAGAGAGTGGTGAGCCTGTGGAATTCGCTACCACAGAAAGCAGTTGAGGCCAAAACACTATGTTTTCAAGAAGGAGTTAGATATAGTTCTTGGGTCTAAAGGGATCAAAGGATATGGGGGGGAAAGTGGGAACAGGTTACTGAGTTGGATGATCAGCCATGATCATAATGAGTGGCGGAGCAGGCTCGAAGGGCTGAATGGCCTACTCCTATTTTCTATGTTTCTATGCAAAGCCAAAGATGTACTGTCAGGAAACTGTTAATTAAATTACAGTTTTTGAAGCGATAATCAAAACCATTTCAAAATACTTCGTTGAAATTTGGACCGTGTCTGCTTTAATTAGTGACAATGCAGCTTGCACGACAAAATCTTTCAAATCTGTGCTCCAAAGTGTAATGCCTAATACTGTCCATATTAGATGTGATGCACATATAATTTCTCTTCTCAGTGAGCTGTGGAAAAGCAAGTTTGGTAAAGTTGGCAAACTGGTCAGCTACATTAAAAAGATCTTCAAACACTGCCCTAGCCGCAAGCTTCCATATAGGCAACACATTGCAAATGCGGCTGAAATGGTGGAAATTGGGGAACAAAATATCGCCCTTCCTCCTGAGCCAGTAATTACAGTGGAATTCTTAGTTTCGGGCAGCACAGTATCATGCAGTTCTTCTGAAGTACTACTCAGATGTCGTCTCAGAAGAGCTCACTCTGAAACCGAAAACACAGGTTTTAACAGACATTGTAACCCTTCTAAATGATGCTCAGCTTAATGAGGAGGTTCAGTTTGTTGCCAAGAATGCTATATGACTGATGGATTTAATCACAGTTTGAATCTGGACACGTCACAATCCACAAAGCTTACAATAAAGTAATGGATGTACTGCTCTAGGTTGAAGCACAGTCACACTAACAACACTCTGATGACACTGAATTAAATGCCTGTGCTCAACGGGTGTTATATTGCATGGCAAAGAAGCTCAAACTATATACTGCGATGGGGAAGAGTCAAGCAATGAAGGAAAAGTGGCTCAGATGTTTCAGCAACCTTCTGCTGCATTTCTGAAAGCTGTGTGTATCTTTGACCCTGCACAAACACACCTGTTGATGGGGGATTAAAACTAGATTGATGTAATTCCTGGCTTTGACACGAACTGTAGGCTGAAGATTCCTGCTTATAAAAGCATTGCAAAAGAAACTGATTGTACTTTGCTTGTGCTGCAGTGCTGGAACTCTGTGAAATGCAGAATCCCCCACCTTGCAAGGCAAGCAAGACGCTGTCTAACAATTCCAATAAACTCTGCGGACGCGGTGAGAGCTGGTCTAAACATGAACAGATTTTCACAGCGCGGATAGGGAATGAAGAAAGAGGCAGTTGCAAATTGCCCCATGCTCATATTAACCCATTAACTACAGTGCATAAAGAATGTGACCTGTTTATAGACAGCTTTTTACAACAGTTTTTGAGTATACAATAAATGCCATTTGAAACCAGAAATTCCCCTTGTCTTTTTGCTTTAAACAGATCATTTTCATGGTTTGTTGCAACACTGTGAAATTTATGATTTAAATACACGAAATTGTGAAATTCCCAATTCTTAAAATGCTGTGACCACGAAATTTGTAAAATTTGACTGTGAATTTGATAGGGCCCTACATATTAGCTGAACAAAGAACAGTACAGCACAGCACAGGAACAGGCCATTCGGCCCTTCAAGCCTGCGCCGATCTTGATGCCTGCCTAAACTAAAACCTTCTGCACTTCCGGGGACCGTATCCCTCTATTCCCTTCCTATTCATGTATTTGTCAAGATGCCTCTTAAACGTCGCTATCGCACCTGCTTCCACCACCACCCCCAGCAGCAAGTTCCAGGCACTCACCACCCTCTGTGTAAAGAACTTGCCTCGCACATCCCCTCTAAACTTTGTCCCTTGCACCTCAAACCTATGTCCCCCAGTAACTGACTCTTCCACCCTGGGAAAAAGCTTCTGACTATCCACTCTGTCCATGCCGCTCATAACTTTGTAAACCTCTATCATGTCACCCCACCACCTCTGTCGTTCCAGTGAAAACAATCCGAGTTTATCCAACCTCTCCTCATAGCTAATGCCCTCCAGACCAGGGAACATTCTGGTAAACCTCTTCTGTACCCTCTCCAAAGCCTCCACTTCCTTCTGGTAGTGTGGCGACCAGAATGGCACGCAATATTCTAAGTGTGGCCTAACTAAGGTTCTGTACAGCTGCAGCATGACTTGCCAACTTTTATACTCTATGCCCCGACTGATGAAGGCAAGCATGCCGTATGCCTTCTTGACTACCTTATCCACCTGCGTTGCCACTTTCAGTGACCTGTGGACCTGTACGCCCAGATCTCTCTGCCTGTCAATACTCCTAAGGGTTCTGCCATTTACTGTATACTTCCCACCTGCATCAGACCTTCCAAAATGCATTACCTCACATTTGTCCGCTTTAAACTCCATCTGCCATTTCTCCGCCCAAGTCTCCAACCGATCTATATCCTGCTGTATCCTCTGACAATCCTCATCACTATCCGCAACTCCACCAACCTTTGTGTCGTCCGCAAACTTGCTAATCAGACCAGCTACATTTTCCTCCAAATCATTTATATATACTACAAAGAGCAACGGTCCCAGCACGGATCCCTGCAGAACACCACTAGTCACATCCCTCCATTCAGAAAAGCACCCTTCCACTGTTACCCTCTGTCGTCTATGACAGAGCCAGTTCTGTATCCATCTTGCCAGCTCACCTCTGATCCCGTGTGACTTCACCTTTTGTAGCAGTCTGCCATGAGGGACCTTGTCAAAGGCTTTACTGAAGTCCATATAGATAACATCCACTGCCCTTCCTTCAATCATCTTTGGCACTTCCTCAAAAAACTCAATCAAATTAGTGAGACACGACCTCCCCTTCACAAAACCATGCTGCCTCTCGCTAATAAGTTCGTTTGTTTCCAAATGGGAGTAAATCCTGTCCCGAAGAATCCTCTCTAATAATTTCCCTACCACTGATGTAAGGATCACCGGCCTATAATTTCCTGGATTATCCTTGATACCCTTCTTAAACAAAGGAACAACATTGGCTATTCTCCAGTCCTCTGGGACCTCACCTGTAGCCAAGGAGGATGCAAAGATTTCTGTCAAGGCCCCAGCAATTTCTTCCCTTGCCTCCCTTAGTATTCCGGGCTAGATCCCATCAGGCCCTGGGGACTTATCTACCTTAATGCTTTGCAAGACACCCAACACCTCCTCCTTTTTGATAATGAGATGACTGAGACCATCTACACTCCCTTCCCTCGGCTCATCATCCAGCAAGTCCTTCTCTTTGGTGAATACTGATGCAAAGTACTCATTTAATACCTCGCCCATTTCCTCTGGCTCCACACATAGATTCCCATCTCTGTCCTTGAGTGGGCCAACCCTTTCCCTGGTTACCCTCTTGCTCTTTATAGATGTATAAAAAGCCTTGGGATTATCCTTAATCCTGTTTGCCAATGACTTTTCATGATCCCTTTTAGCCCTCCTGACTCCTTGCTTAAGTTCCTTTCTACTGTCTTTATATTCCTCAAGGGATTCGTCTGTTCCTAGCCTTAGTTATTCAAAATTTGTGTTCCCAAAAATAGTTGATCAACACTTCACAATATTTTATACATGTATTTCCACTATTTAAACTTGCAGTTTTCCCAGAGTTCCAGGAACATACAAATCATATTCCGCACTGTGTTTCATCATTTTTCTGCACGTAGCTCTATAACTTTCAGACTCATTCCCCAATGGACATCTCCCCAGCTCACTTTAACTTAATAGTTTTAACTGCTTCTGAGGAGTTTTCGTGCTTATTTCCTGTGGCTAAAACATTTTGACAAGTGTAAGGCTATTTTACTGAAATGAAAAATGTTGTTCGCTAAACATCAAGTTATTTGCCAAACACTGCTGTGCAGAATGAAAAGATGAATAAATCCTCAAATAGTTAATAAATAAATGCTTAAGAGGTGGCTAGTGGTGCTACTAATGAAGTTTTGCATTTTACAGGTAAAATATTTTCCATACACAATCAAAATGCAAAGTAATTAATAAAACACTACTCTGTGCAAAATGTTTCACGATACATGCAGTTTATAATGTCTTTTCATACATAGTTTTAAAACTCTCTGCCTTATACGGACTTCCATTTGCAATATGATCTTTATACACTCATTTGATATAACAGATTAAATTCTGTATTATATTGTTGCATCTAATTTCAACTAGACCCATAGAAGGTTAAGGCACAGAAAGGGCCATTTGTCCTTTGCACCTGTGCCAGAGCACAACAAGCGAGTCATTTAGTTGCATATCCCTGTCCTTTCCTCAAATTTTTCTTTTACAAATATGTATCTGTGTTTCTTTTTAAAAGCTATTATGAATTCTGCTTGCACCACTGTTTCTGGGCGGGCATTCCACATCCTAATGACCTGCTTCACAAGAAATTTCTCTCACCCTCTCCTTCACTATGTTTGGTGCCTTAAATTTATGCCTTCAAATGGCAGTTGGAACAGTTTTTCCCTATTTACCTTATAAGAATCTATTATACTTTTGAGCAGTCCTGATCTTTTGTAACCTTCTCTGTTCTACTGATAAGAGTCAATTTCTCTCGTCTCTCCTCGTAACTAAAGCTGCTCTTCCCCATCATGTCAATTTTCTGTAACATTTCTATGGTCTTGACATGCTTCTTAAAGTAAGATGTTCAAAACTGGACATAATACTTTAATTACAACCTAATCAATGATATATATGGATTGTACATCACTTAGCTTTCTGCTCCTGGTTGTAAAGCCTAGGATTCAATAGCCTTCCTCTGCCATCCTCTTCCCACCTACCCGAAAAAAAAGTTAACAACATTTTTTGTGTTTCTGAACCCTCAAGTCTCTGTTCTTCTGTTCCTTCAAAGTTTTGCTATTTGGTCTATATTTCCTCTACTTATTCTTCTACCCAAAAATCATCTCATTTCTCTACATTAAATTTCATCCAACATCTATCTGCCAAATATACCAACCTGCCTATGTCCTCCTAAGATCCCTTACAATCAATGTTCCTTCTAATTTCTGTTTGCTGTGCGCGGCCGGCTTGTTGCAATGTATGGTCCCTCTAAGATTGATGCATGGCCTCGCGTGTGGGCATCTTAAAGGGAATGTTGCGTGTGTGCAGCCTGTTTGTTCCTTGCATGGCATATTTCTGATTGCTGCACAGCCGCAAACCTTAGAGGGAACATTGCTTACAATCCTTATTTTTATCACTAAAAATTAACATTGTGCACCCTACACCCAAATTTATATAGCCTATGAAAGAAAGAGAACAAAAAAACACAATATTCCTCAAGCCGATCCCCAAGGAATATCACTGCTTGCATCCACAGTCTGAAAAAAGTCCATTAACTACCTTTTTAGATTTCTGTCCTTCAGCCAAACTCATACTACTGCATTCCTCCTTAATACAGTGTGCCTTAATTTTACAAACAAGCTTTCTATGCGGCACTTTATCAAACCCCTTCACACAACATCCAGTTTTTCCTTTATATAATTATTTCCTGAAAGAATCTTAAATTTTGTAATCATATGACCATACTAATTAGTAGAAGTCAGCCATTCGGCCCATCAAGCCTGCTCTGCCATTCAATAAGATCTTGGCTGATCTGTTTCTGTCTCAAATTCCACACTCCCATATACTCCTGATAATCTTTGATTCCCTTGCCTAACAAGAATCTATTTACCTATCTACTTGGATCTTTTAAGATGGCTCTCACCAATTCTGTAACATTAAAACAAACATATGTCAAAACCCAAGATGACCATGAAAGTTTTACTTTATGGATGAGAGGACATTCCAATTATATCCAATAGAAAAGCTTGTTAAAGCTTCTTCTTCAACAGTAAATTTACAGACCAGAAACTAAATTAAACTAAGCAAAAGCACAACGGATCAGTGAAGCACAATACTCTTTCAAAAAAAATTACATGATTAGTAAATTGCTTTATATTCAAGTCATTAATAGTCCAGCAATAATTAGGGAAAGAAATATTCTTTTTAAAAGCCCAGACAGTAAAAAAAAAAGGTGCTTCCTGCCGACATGCTGTCGATGACTGAAAATCCATCTTGCAGTAACATATGAAGGTAAATAAGATTTCAATTCTACTACTTTACACAAATGTCATGTACTACCCATGTAGCTCCCTCCTGTTCAGATGCAAATATATACAAATAAGGCCCTTTTTTATAACAACTTGAATGTATTGTGGTGATCTTTGATGACTACAGTTTATCCACTTTAGGGGTGGTTGTGAAAGTCAGAAAGGAAGTGCCTCCACTGTAAAGATTAACACTATGTTTTATGCACACACTCAAGAGTTCTGTCAAAAGAATACAGAGGTAGCTTAGTATTCATCTGGGAACAGCATCCAGGTGGCTTCAAAACATCAGCAGCTTGACATTCCCCGGGGCATTCCAGCACAAGTGTTATGTAACTAAAGATCTCCAAGTGGAAGATACCCCTGGAATTAACTACGGCTCAAACAGTCAAAGTACTAATGGAGCCTCACAGCTCCAGCGACCCGGGTTCAGTTCTGAGTACTGCCTGTGTGGAGTTTGCAAGTTCTCCCTATGACCGCGTGGGTTTCCGTCAGGTGCTCCGGTTTCCTCCCACAGACAAAGACTTGCAGGTTGATAGGTAAATTGGCCATTGTAAATTGCCCTAGTGTAGGTAGGTGGTAGGAGAATGGTGGGGATGTAGTAGGGAATATGGGATTAATGTAGGATTAGTATAAATGCGTGGTTGTTGGTCGGCACAGACTCGGTGGGCCGAAGGGCCTGTTTCAGTCTCTAAATAAAATAAATAAAAATAACTCAAAGCCAACTGGCGATCCTTCTTTATAAGAGTTTTGTAGACTATTAACTACATAAGACTATTTTGGACAGGTTACTGAAAAGGGAGATTAGCAAAGATCAATCATCTAGAATTCTAAAAGATTGATGTCCAAGTGATTTCTTCATATATCACTGGGCATTTGGGAAGAGTATTGGACATCCCAATCTCTTGTATTGACATCCGTTTCAAGGGCGGCACAGTGGCGCGGTGGTTAGCACCGCAGCCTCACAGCTCCAGGGACCCGGGTTCGATTCCTGGTACTGTCTGTGTGGAGTTTGCAAGTTCTCCCTGTGTCTGCGTGGGTTTTCTCCGGGTGCTCCAGTTTCCTCCCACAAGCCAAAAGACTTGCAGGTTGATAGGTAAATTGGCCATTATAAATTGTCACTAGTATAGGTAGGTGGTAGGGAAATATAGGAACAGGTGGGGATGTTTGGTAGGAATATGGGATTAGTGTAGGATTAGTATAAATGGGTGGTTGATGTTCGGCACAGACTCGGTGGGCCAAAGGGCCTGTTTCAGTGCTGTATCTCTAATCTAATCTAAGGCTGCAGACTATGGTTCGACAAAGGGATTCAGGATCTTCTGAAACTAATTCCGCCACACCAGCGTAACAATCACAAATACTGAAATAGAGAACAAAAAATGAAAATATATTGGATTTGAGGGAGCCTGTGGACCAATACCTATAGGTCACCTTCTGCAGGTGGGAAGGGCAGATTTGGAAGAACAATGAGATTTCCTTAGAAACATTTTTGAATATGACAAAGACCAAAATCCATCACAGAAATGAAACCTCCACAGGGGAGATGGCAGTAGACAACAGGAATGCAATAGAGAAATATCAACAAGCTAGAACTAGATCAAGGCTCTGATGAAGGCAAGTACAAATATCAACTCAGAAAATAAAAACAAGGAATGATGGAAATACTCAGCAGAACAGGCAGCATCTGATGAGAGGGAAACAGAGTTAATGTCTTCAGGTTGATAACCTTTTGTCAATATTGGAATAAGTTACAGATGTAACAAGTTTTAAGCAAGTACAGAGGCAGGGGTAGGGGGGGTAAGAACAAAAGGAAAGGTCTGTGATAAGGTGAGACAGTAGAGATTAAATGACAAAAGGTATGATAGTGCAAGGCAAAGGGGGATGGTAATGGGATAAATAAAGAAACAAAGATGGGTCTAGAGGAGGTTTGAATGGAAATCGCAGGATCAAAATTGCCGTCTCAAAAAAATGGGGGAAAAATGAGAGTGGCTGTTGGAGGCGATAGGGGAGTGGACCAGGGTGTCGTGGAGGGAATGGTCCCTTCAGAATGCTAAAAAGGGAGTTAAGAGATAGATGCGTTTGGTGGTCGCATCATGGTGGAGGTGGCAGAAATGGCAGAGGATGATCTGTTGAATGTGGAGACTGGTGGGGTGGAAGATGGGGACAAGGGGAAGCCTACCGTGGCTCCAGGAAGGAGGGGAAGGGGTGAGAGCAGAAGTGCGTGAAATTGAATGGATTGGGTTGAGGGCCCGGTCAACTGCAGTGGAAGGAACTCAAGGAACCCGGGACACTCAGGAAAACTGTGCATCAAACAGGGAGAGAGTCTGAATGAAATAAAAGCAAGAAATGCTGGAAATACTCAGCAAGTCTGGCAGCATCTGTGGAGAGAGAAGCAAAGATAACGTTTCAGGTCAGTGACCTTTCATCAGAACAGAGTTTGACTGTATAGTTCCGAAATCATATGAAACAGAACAAAAACAGGGCCAGACAGCCCCAAATAGCTATTTTACAGATGTCTCCAGCTTAGGGTCTGTGTAAGAAATTTAAAGACTTAATTTCTTCAGGCATTAACCCACAAGGCCACACAGTCCTAGACTTTCACATTCATGAATACAATATTCAAAACAAAAGCTAAGCAGAAAGACTGTAACATAGGCCTAGATTTAAAAAACACACCATCCAGAGATTGAGTTAACCACAAAAACAGAGTGACTTGTCCACATCTGTAGCTGCTACACAGTATATTAAATTCCACAAATGTAACATTTAATATGAATCACAATCTTTTCTAAAATTGGCATAAATGTGCATAAAACTTTTGAAACGCTAAAAGCCTAAAAAGAAATTTGAACAGTACATAAATTATATGTAGCGAAGGTCACACAGACACACACAAAGATAAAGGATGAACAACAAAAAAAGGATTCCAGTGGTACTTTATATGATTCAGTGCTTGATTTTCAAATTGGCCAATTTAAACTGTAAAGTGGCTTTGGAGACTCAAAGTAATATTGAAAAAACTGCATATGGACAGGAACTGCATAAATGCAGTTGCAACAAAGCTCTATTTCTGACTTTGCTAGTCAGGCCAAAGACCTTGCTAACACCGTTGAGGCTTTCTCTCAACATTTTTAAACTCAAAAACAAAGTGCTGGAAATACTCAGCAGGTCTGGCAGCATCTGTGGAGAGAGAAACAGAGTTAACTTTTCAGGTCTATGACCTTTCATCACAACTGACAAAGGTTAGAAATGTAATAAGTTTTAGCAAGTGAAGTGGGGTGGGGGAAGAGAACAAAAGGGAAGATGTGTGACGGGGCTGAGGGCAGGAGAGATTAAATGACAAAGATGTCATGGGGACAAAGGCAAAGGGAGTGCTAATGGTTGTGGTGAAAGACAAAGAATTAGTCCAGAGATAGTGTTAATGGCAGAATAATGAATAGCTCTATCCAAAAGCACAAACATGAAAAATCAAGTTTAAGGCAGTCACATGGTTAAAAAATAAAATAATAAAAAAAGGATAGCCATGCTCTGAAATTGTTGAACTCATTGTAGAGTGACTAATTGGAAGATAAGACACTGCTCCTTGAGCTTGCGTTGATGTTCACTGGAACACTGCAGCAGGCCAAGGATAGAAATGTGGGTATGAGAGCAGTGTGGTGAATTGAAATGGCAAGAAACCGCAAGCTCAAGGTCATGCTTGCGCAAGGCGGTCACCCAATCTGCATCTCCCCAATGTAGAGGCAACTGCATTGTGAGCAGCCAATACAGTATAATAAATTGAAAGTACAAGTGAATCGCTGCTTCACCTGGAAGAAGTGTTTCGGGCCTTGGATGGTGAGAAGCGAGGAGGTAAAAGGGCAGGTATTATACATCCTGCGATTGCATGGGAAAGTGCCGTGGGAAGAGGACAAGGTGTTGGGGGTAACGGAGGAGTTATTTTATTTTTTTAAACCATGTGCCTGCCTTAAACTTGCTATTTCATGTTTCTGCTGTTGGACAGAGCTGTTAATTCTTCTGCCATTAACACACTCTCTGGACGAATGCTTTGTCTTTTACCACAGCCATTAGCACTCCCTTTGCCTTTGTTCCATGACATCTTTTGTCATTTAATCTTTCCTGCCCTTTGCCATATCACACACCTTCCCTTTTGTTCTCTTCCCCACCACCCCCACCATTTAAAGGCCTGCTTGGGTCTGCAAATGAGACCCAATCCGAGCCCGAGCCGACCAGAGTCCTTCCGTTTTATCCCGCACCCGACCCGACCATCAGTTAACTTACCGTCCGTTTTTCACATTGTTCCTTACCTGCACAAGCTTAAAATAACTAACAAAACCACCTTTAAAGTCCTAAAAGTAAATTAACATTAGTCACTTACCTGAGGTTGTGAGAAAGCGTGCCCGATCCAGCCCGACTCAACCCCAGCCCGAATGCCGGACCCGGAAGTGCGACCCAACCCAAACCTGACACGTGTCGTCGGGTCCCATTGCGTTCGGGTCGGGTAGCAGGCCTTTACCACCACTGCTTAAAACCTATAACATTTCTAACCTTTGCCACTTCTGATGAAAGGTGACAGAGCTGAAACATCAACTCCGTTTCTCTCTCCACAGATGCTGCCAACCCTGAGTATTTCCAGCCCCTTGTTTTTATTTCAGATTTCCAGCATTCACAGTATTTTGCTTTTATTTTACTTTTAAACTTATATTCACTGCAGATAGGCAATTTCAATAAACAGATTGAGTCTGTAAACTGAAACCTGCACCCTTGTACCATGCCATGTACAGGTTAGTGCAGCACAGAACTAGAAATTAGCCTTGGATAAGTTATAATACACCAGACATCACATGGGATGCCCACCAATCTCATCTTCTCTAAAAGATAGTAAATACTGAGACACCAGTCCTGTGCATTCAGGCTAAACATGCAAGATAATACACAGAAGCTGTAAGACAACACAAAACAAAGTACAATACAAAACAGAATTACTCCATAGGCACTTAGAAGTACCCTTTCTAGAGCATATTTCTGCCACATTTGTCTAGCAACAAGGATTGTTGGATTTTTGATAAAAATCTATTTGCATTTTGAATCAATGCTAACCATCTCCTAAGGAAGCTGTTCCACAGACTTACCAGTCACTCACTCAAATAATGTTTCTGCAGTTTCACTTTGAATTTAATTCCCCCTGCTTTGCCCCTCCCGACCCCCAAGGAAACACAAATCACATTCCACTGCCCCAATTATAGCACCTCTATGTATTTCCCAGCCACTGACTCAATCCCCCTCAATGACTGAAGCTGAACCAGACTGTTCGCAGCCTTGGCATCCTATTTTAGCCTGAGCTCATTTTCTAACCCTATATCCTTTCTATCAGCAAGACAATCCATTTCCATCTGTATTATATTCAGATATATTCACCTATAACTCAGTCCATCTGATGCTGAAACACTCATGCTTGTTACCTCCAAACTTTCCACCCTCCATAAAAGTCAGCTCATTCCTGCTGCCTGTTCGCCAATCACCATAGTGCTTGCTGACCTACATTGGCTCCCAATCCAGCAATGTCTCAAATTTAAAATTCTCATCCTTGGATTCCAATCCCTCATGGCTCACCTCAGCCTAACTCTAACCTTCTCCAACCTACAGCCCTCTTGAGGTCTCTGTGATCCTCCAATTCTGACTACTTGCACATCCCCAATTTCCATCATTTCAGAGGGCTTAACCCTAAGTTCCGGAACCTGCCTCTTTGCCTCCTTCAAGATGCTATTTAAAGTCTACCTCTTTGACCAAGCTTTTAGTCACCTGACTTAATGTCTCTTGATGTGGCTGTCACATTTTGGCTGATAATACTCCTGTGAAACACCTTGGGATGTGTTATTACATTAAAGGTGCTATATAAATGGAAGTTGTTACACAATTGCAATCTATATTATCATGACTATAACCCTTGGCTGTTCCTTTAGAATCGGTTAATAAACACTGAGCCTGATATTTCACAGTTACTGTGAAAGGCTCGGAGGGCGATTCCTCACTGCAGCTCCAATACCAGACTGGAAGGCTCTGTCTGGAACACAGACCAAGCTCCAGCATCGATCCCGGCTCTACACAATTCCCCTCGTCCTGTCCTTGGCCAGGGCTTGGACCAACTTTGACCCTTCAGTCCCTGGCCTAACCTTGTTCCGGGTGTGTGCATGTGTCCGAGCTCCTAGTGTAACCTCTTAGAGTCCCTGTAGCCCCGGCCTCACCTCACCTCACTCAAAGGTCCGCCATCCTCCGCCGAGTCGCTCCCGTTCAGCACTTTCTTCAATTTGTCCATGTCTCTCTCTCTCTGTCTCTGCCTCTCCCCAAACGGATCGATCAACACTACACACCCCACCCCAAATGCGCAGGCGCCAGAGCAACCAGCGCATGCGTACAGCGCTTAATGAGCACACCGCCCTCTATAGGACATGTGGAGTCTTGACTCTGGCTCACCTGTGCACGAAGTGACAGAAAAAAATCTGTCCTGGCCTTCTCCACACGGCTTACACTATACAATCCATTCTGCCCATCCATTATTTTTCATACAATGTAAAACATGTGGCTACACTGTTGCTAAATCTGGTTAGAGGCATTCCTGCAGCTCACATTCTGACAACAAGCCGGATCAAGTGATATTTGCAAATGGCATTGAATTTACCATATACAACAGTCGGTCTCGTTAGTATCTTTGCTCATGGTTTTGCCCCAGCAGCTGTTGTACGAGAAGTTCCGAGACCTGGGAGGCCACCCGTGGGCATAAAATCGTTTTAAATTTTTTTTTGGTGGGGGGGGTTAGTTTTGTTACAGGATTTTGGCCAAGTGGATATCGTGATGGTTATATAGCAGATGGCGTGAAAGATGGGGAATTGTGGAACAGCTGTGATGTGGAGATGAGATCTCAGAGGAAGCGGAGCTTTGGTTATTTGCTCACAGACAGTTTGTCCTCTTTCTCTTCCTCCCCCTCCTCCCAAGGTGCCCTCTGAAGGCCTGATGGCAAGGGCTGTGCCCTCATGATAACAAGATTGTGCAGGATGCAGCAGGTCACCACGAACTTAGAGATACACTCAAGCTGCAGGGCTCTTCCCTCGCAGTGGAACCATTGTTTCAGGATGCTGATGGCTTGCTCCACGATGTTCCGGGTTGCTGCATGACTAGGTATGCTGTCCACGCATGATAGGGTGGCAGAGGAGTGTCATAAACCAGATAGGTTTCTCTTGTCACCTAGCAGCCAGCCTCTGGTTTTTCGTGGTGGGCCAAAGATGGTGGGTACGGCTGACTGGTGCAGAAAGAATGCATTGTGGCTACTGCCAGAATAGCAAGCATTCACCGAAAGGATCTTCTGAGCATGGTTGTACATCAACTGCACTTTGATGGCGTGGTTGCATTTGTAGTACATCTCCTTGTTAACATGTGTGCAGTCCATTGCATCCTGCATCATTGGGAATCCCACTAGCCTGGCAAAGCCATGTGCTCATGCCTCTTGTTTCTCTTTGGTAAGTGAGAAGGCGATAAGGTCCCCTCTCCTTCTGTAGAGGGCCTCTGTCACCTTGCTGATGCAGTGATGGACAGAAAACTAGGAGATGTTTGCTAATGTTGCCTGTAACAGTGTGGAAGGATCTGCTGGCATAGAAATTGAGGGCCACAGTGACCTTGACAGCTACTGGTTGCACCACCCTCACCCTGCTGTGTGGCTGCAAGTTTGGTTGTAGGAGGTGGCACAGTTCAGTCATCATCTCCTTGATGTAAAATAGCCACCTCAGACATTGCTCCCGGCTAAGGTAAAGGTAGGAGAAGTGCGCCTGAAAGACCTTTGGTGGGTAGGGCCCATTATTAAGAGCCCACCTCCTCCTCCTCCCTCTGTACACAGCTTCCCCTGTCTGCTGCCTGTTCACCACCTCCAAGTCATGCTGCAGTCCAAGAGAGATTGCAGCTATCGCCCCCATTACTAAAGCAGGCTTTTTCTTGACAGATCTTCCAACACCTCTGACCTCACTGTCAGAATCCAACACCATTCCCTTGAAAATCCAAAAGGCTTGCAAAACTCCCCCTATAGCATTCAACACAAAACTTCCACTAACTCTGCAACAGCAAAGGAAAGTCAAAATCACTCCCCCTGAAGATTGATTATCCCTTCAAATAGCGGTAGTGTGGAGTGGTCACTTGTGCGCTGAATGCAGTCAGCTTGAACTGATTAAAAGAGGGCATTAGCTGGACATGCGCGATCCAAAATGATAAATCATGTGCCAAATTAGCATTAGAGGCTGTTTGGCACCACGATCCATTCACTCTGCATACTTCCAGCATGTACATAGCATGCCCTCGCTAGCACCCTTATAGTCAGGGCGTGTTGCACAGGCTGTGCTGGAAGTCTTCTGACCAAAATTTTGAGTTCTGAGGTTTCATAGCACCAGCATCAGCACTGCTACAGAGCCAAATGTCATGTCCTTGTTGCTTTAATTGTGGTAAAGCAATCCAGAAAACAAATATAATGTTGGGATGTATAGGCAGGGCTGTGGCAGCACTGTGGTAGACAGTCGGGATTGAATGGCCCTGGGAGTCTTCAACATCGTGTCCGAACCTCATGAAGTCTCATGGCATCAAATCAAACATGGGCAAGGAAACCGCTTGTTTATTACCACTTACCACCCTCCCTCCGCTGATGAATCAGTACTTTTACATGTTGAACACCATTTGGAAGAAGCAGTTCAATGTCCATCACCAAGAGAGGCTCAGTAGCACCCCCACTACTGGCCAAGCAGGCCGATTCCTGAAGGACATAGCTACCAGACTATGCCTGCGGCAGGTGGTGAGAGAACCAACAAGAGGGGAAAAACCAACTTGATCTCACCCTCACCAACCTACCTGTCACAGATGCATCTGTCCATGATGGTATTCGTAGGAGTAACCACTGCACAGTCCTTGTGGAGATGAAGTCCTGTCTTCATGTTGAGGATACCTTCCATCTTGTTGTGTGGCACTACCACTGTGCTAAACGGGATAGATTCAGAACAGATCTAGCTGCTCAAAACTGGGCATCCATGAGGCGCTGTGGGCCATCAGCAGCAGAATTGTATTCAAACACAATCTGTAACCTCAAGACCCGGCATATCCTTCATTCTAGCATTACCGTCAAACCATGGGATCAACCTTGGTTTAATGTGGAGTGCAGTTTGGGTTCCGCCAGGGCCACTCAGCTCTAGATCTCAGTACAGCCTTAATCCAAAAATGGACAAAAGAGCTGAATTCTAGAGGTGAGGTAAGACTGGCTACCCTGGACATCAAGGCAGCATTTGACTGAATATGGCATCAAGGAGCCCTAGCAAAATTGAAGTCAATGGGAATCAGGGGGAACATTCTCCACTGGTTGGAGTCATGCCTAGCACAAAGGAAGATAGTTGTGGTTGTTGGAGGCCAAACATCTAAGCCCCAGGAGATTGTGGCAGGAGTTCCTCAGGGTAGTGTCCTAGGCCCAAACATCTTCAGCTCCATCATCAATGACCTTCCCTCCATCATAAGGTCAAAAGTGGGGATGTTCGCTGATGGTTGCGCAATGTTCAGCACCATTCACAACTCCTCAGATACTGAAGCAGTCTGTGCCCATATGCAGCAAGACCTGGTCAACATCCAAGCTTGGGCTGATAAGTAGCAAGGATCATTCGCTCAACACAAGCGCCAGGCAATGACCATCACCAACAAGAGAGAATCTAACCATCTCCCCTTGATATTCAATGCCATTACCATCGCTGAATCCACCACCATCAACATCCTGGGGGTTACCATTGACCAGAAAGTTAACTGGACCAGCCATATAAATACTGTGGCTACAAGAACAGGCCAGAGGTTGGGAATTCTGCAGCAAGTAACTCACCTCCTGACTCCGCACAACTTGTCCACCAGCTACAAGGCACAAGTCATGAGTGTGATGGAATACTCTCCACTTGCCTGGATGGGTGCAACTCCAACATGCTATGAAGGTGTTTCTGTTAATTGTTAGAAATATTTTTTAAAGGAATTATAGTCAAACTGAATAAATGTTGGACCATTTTTGTTCAAGAGGGTATTTAAGGGCACTGAAAGAACTAGTTTGGCAACAACGTATACTGGTTGTCACATGACTCAAGTTAAAAATAGAACAGAAACCCTGGTACAGGGGAAGATGTGGGCAGAGAACTCAGTCACGCTCCCTAATAGAACAAGCCAGGATGCAGCAGAGTGCACCAGAGAGGGCAGCAGACTCACAAGTTTTGGTTGTAGTGTCAGTATGTTTTACTTTCTGGAGTGAGCGGCTGATAAAGTTAGCCTTCTGCTGAAGAAGTGAAGGAAGGAGAGAAGACTGCTACCGAGCTCACTTTCCAGCATCTCTAAAAGACCCTGAGAAGCCCACTGTGTCAATTCATCTCGTCTCCTGTTTTTGAGGAAAAGCTTGCTAGACTGGTTCTCAGTGCCACCTGAAAAGAACTGTTCTAAAAGATCCCAGTGACCTGTCTATGTGTACTCGGAAGTTGGACTGTATGCCAGTTTTGGAACAACATATCTCATCTGCTGTTTTCTTCAGAAATGAGCAAGTAATTAGCCCAAGTTTTTTTTGTGTCTGTAACAGAGCTCTGAATTTTAAAAATCCCTTTTATTTTTCCGGTTAACCATTGTATGTATGTGTGTGTGTGTGTGTGTGTGTGAGGGGCTAAGGTAAAAAGGGGACTTTAAAATTTAAATCTGTGTGTTTATGCTTTATTTCATTACTAGTTAAGACTTGTTTTATAATAAACTGATAATTTTGTTGCTCATTAAAGAAACCTGGTTAGTGTGTTCTATTCTGGGAAAAATGGAGTATATGATTGACTGTATTTGTAAGTGGGAAAATTTAAAATATATGTTCCATAGAAACATAGAAAATAGGAGCAGGATTAGGCCATTTGGCCCTTGGGGCCTGCTTCACCGTTCAAAAAAGATCACGGCTGATCATCTAATTCAGTACCCTGTTCCCACTTTCTCCCCATATCCCTTGATCCCTTTGGCATTAAGAAATATATCTATCTCCTTCTTGAATATATTTAATGACTTGGCCTCCACTGCCTTCTGCGGTAGAGAATTCCACAGGTTCACCACCCTCTGAGTGAAGAAATTTCTTCTCATCTCAATTCTAAATGGCATACCCCGTATCCTGTTGTGACCTGTAGAGAAGTGGGACTAGAATAAACAGTGCACGCCTCCCGCCTTGGTCGTAACAAACAACATTCAAGAAGTTTCATACTATTCAGGACAAAGCAGCCCAAATGGTTGGCACCCCATTCACCACTTTAAACATTCACTCCCTCCACCATTTGTGCACATTGGCAGCAGTGTGTACTATATACAAGATACACTGCAGCAACATGCCAAGCCTCCTTTAACGGCACCTTCCAAACCTGCAAACTCTACCACCTAGAAGGACAAGGACAGCAGATGTATGGGAACACCACCACCTGTAAGTTCCCCTCCAAGACAGACAACATCCTGACTTGGAATTATATTGCCCTTCCTGCATTGTTGCTGGGTCAAAAATCTGGAACTCCTTCCCTACACCACGTGGACTGCAGCGGTTCAAGATGGCAACTCACCACCACCTTCTCAAGGGCAATTAGAGATGGGCAACAAATGCTGGTCTTGGTGGTGATGCTTACATCCCATGACTGAATAAAAATAAATAAATAATTGAGTATATTTGTACAGCGATGATACCAACACTGAAATTGGGTGCCGTACCACCGTTGGTGTGCAAATCAGAAAAAGGTTCACTGCACTTTTGGCCACTCCTAGTGTGGTTCTTGTGATGCTCCATGCTGGGAAGGGCACTACTGTGGGCGTGCTGTGCATGCACCAGAAACTTTTAGCCGTGCCAGCTGATTTGATGCACATTTTTGAAACTTGGACCGTGCCTGAACTAATCTCTCTCAGCTGAACAAACATTTATCTGTACGTGGAACCCATCACTTGTGCTATTTAAAGGGCCACATATCCAACTTAAAGTTAAGGTAATTTGGACTAACTTCTGCTATTGTAACGGTTGTGCAAGTACTGTGGAGTATTTTTGGAGGTGTTGTGGTGAATTGCTGGAGCTGGCAGGGAGTGTTGCTTCAACCGTACAGGGAGGGCAGAGGATTTGGTGATCCATCCACACAAAGATTGTAACAGGTATGGGGGCTGTAGTTGCAGTGCCTCTGGGTCTGCAATGACAGGCAAATGGAGCAGATGCTACAGAGAGGGGAAGCTCTGCTCAGAGGGGGTTGGAGAAGGAGGGATCTACACATCAGTCCCTACCCACCACAGGTTTTCCAGGAACACTTCTCCTACTGCCACCTTAGCCAGGAGCAATGCCTGGGACACCTGAGATTCAACAAGGAGGTGGTCCCAGTACTGTGCCACCTCCTTCAACTGGACTGCACCCTCACAGCAGGGCAAAGACTGCGCTGCCAGTGGCTGTCAAGGTGATTGTCGCTCTAAACTTCTACGTGACCAGATCATTGCAGGTGGGAACAGGCAACATAGCGAACATATGTACATCTTTGATCGCTGCATCAGAAAGCAATGAAGGCACTCTGTGTGAGAAGGGGCAAGTTCATCACTTTCTGTCTTATCAGGATGAGCAGGCATGTGGCTTTGCCAGGATATTGGCTCCCCAAAGGTGCAGGACACCATCGACTGCACGCAAGTGGCTCTGTTGGACCCCCCCATGTAAACGGGGGTGTGTACAGGAACCGCAAGGGGTTCCACTCTATTAATGTGTAGTTGTTGTGTGACTGTACACAATACGTCACATCAGTGAATGCACTCTATCCTGGCTGCAGCCATGATGCCTTCATCCTGAGACATTCTGCCATTCCTGCTGTCTTCGGGCCACCATGAAGAACCAGAGGCTGACTGCTCGGAGACAAGGGATACCTCCTCTACACATGGCTGATGATCCTCCTCTGTCACTCGACCACACAAGGAAAACAGGCATACAATAAGAGACACACTGACACCAGAAACATTGTAGAGCAGACCATTGGCATTCATAAACAACCTTGCTTTGCTGCCTGGACTGCTCAGGGGGACCCCTACAATACAGTCGGAAGCATGTCTCCAGGTTTATGGTGGTCTGCTGCATCGTCCACAACATCACTATTATGTGGGTGCAGCCATTTCCACCAGGTATCCAGAGGCCATCTCGGGAGAAGGAGGTGGAGGAGGCAGGAAGGAGGCATCAGGGACCCCTTTTCTCCAGACGGGCTGTCCATATGCGTCTATTCAGACTCTGGTTCCTTTCACCACTATTCCCCATTTCCCCATCTATCTGCTATATTCCACCATAGCATCCGCTTGGCAAAATCATGCTATAAAAGTCACCAACAAAAACCTTATCATAATATTTTTCTCCAATCACACATGTAATGTTATGAACAACAATTATCTATTCATCCTTATACTTTCCCTTTGTGCCTGTCTTGTGGGTGCCTTTGCCTGCCCTACTGCTGCTCCCCTATCACCCCAGTGGCTGCAGCATAGTTTCTGAAAGGCTGCTGACTTTCACTGGGGAGACTGCAGATGGCCTTGCAGAACACCCTCGAGTGACTCTGAGCCTTGAGAGTCTGGTTTCAGACTTCAGCCTGGGCAGCAGCAGTTCTGATGAAAAGTCACAGACCTGAAGCATTGACTCTGCTTCTCTCTTCACAGGTGCTGCCAGACCTACTGAGTATTTCCAGCACTTTCTGTTCTTGTTGTAGCAGTCTGGGCTGATTGGTTGACAGGCAACAGCAAGGGTACTGGTGGATTGGCAGTGGTGGGAGCACGAATACGTCATACTGAGAGCAGACAGCAGGTTCTTTCTCCAGGGTGCCATTGTCCCTCCCACGGGGCAGTGTCTCAACAATCTTAGTAATCTGTTGGAGAACAGATTGCTGGACTCCCCACAATAGTCTGCATATTCCTTTGAGCTCTGAGATCTGCTGCCATGATGCAGCAGTCTAAGTCTGCGAGGCAGAAAGCATGGATCCCAAGACCTCCGTCTGAGCTTCCACTGCAGCACAAAGATGTTGGGTGGCTTCCATCTCTGCTGCAGTGGAAGGTGAGACATCAACCAACAGACGTTGCATCACGGCTGGATCTGCCAGTGCTGTCATGGAGTTGGCCACCATTGCCACGCTGGAAAGGATAGGTTCCAAGCTCTGCATGATGCCCTGTACCGTGTTGGAGCCGGTCTCCACTGTGCTCCTTGACAGTGATAAAAGGCTATCTGGCAAGTCTGTCAATGCACCACGCATCTCCATATGCATGCTCATCAGCATTCTCCTGTAGGCTAACCCATCGATGTTCTCTTCTGAGTCCCCTGACCTCATCTGTGTCATCACCCTGCAGTGAGTTGGTACACAAACTATTTGTTCAGCTTCAACTTGCAGCCAATTGAACTACAGTCAACAGCAGCTTCCTTCTTATGAGTGTACTCATCTTTAGGAGGGGCAGGCTGTCAGGTTAGCTGGAGCACAAGCTAGCACACATGTTGCTGGGCCTTCTGTTAGCATTCAGCCAGCCAGCAGCGTGGCTTACACTTGGCTAAACAGTGCAATAGTGCAAAAAGTTTACATGTTGCCTGCCTCAACAGGACCATGCATGGGCAGATCGCAAATTGCAACCCCCGCACCCAAAAATAGGAGGAAACCAATTTTTAGCCCCAAGATGTGGTAATGCACTGGTCAGACCACACTTACTGGAAACACTACATTCAATTTGGTCTTCAAAAAGGGTTTCAAAAAGAATGTGCCCCTGTTAATGATAATTCTGAGAAGAACAATATGTTCCCAGGTGTAAACGGTAAGAGTTTTGTGGAACGAACAGAGAAACTTACTTTCTATAACATAGAATTACAGAGACAAAATAAGGGCATTGGGGAGGGGGGGGGGGGGGGGGTGGAGAAATCTGATTGAAATATATAAAGAAAAAAGTGATCTAGATAACTTGAACCTAGAATATTGTCAAGGTAAATTAGGTCAGTAGGGCTAGAGGACATAAAATTAGATTGATAAAAAGTAAATTTAAACCACATATGCTGGAAACAAGTTCTTGAATTGTTTGAGATTACTTGGAAGCAAGGCAGGGAAGTTCAAATGTAATTGGATACTGGGCTGGAAGCAGTAAGAGTACTAGAGTTCCAAGTGTTGAAAGGCTGAATGCTCTTTTCTCATCCTTGACTGTCCTTTTGTTTGCAGACTAAGTCAGTCAATCATAGAGTCATAGAGTTATACAGCACAGAAACAGGCCCTTCGGCCCTTGTGTCCGTGCCGGCCATCAAGCACCTAACTATTCTACTCCCATTTTCCAGCACTTGGCTCATAGCCTTGTATGCTAGGGCATTTCAAGTGCTCGTCTAAATACTTCTTAAATCACTTGAACACAATTTATGGAACAATAAAAGGTAAGTGCATTTAAGAACACTGATTTTAATTAAAATATTCTTTTTCAGAAGGTAGAGACTCTTCATTCACAGATATAATTATATACAGTAACTGCCGAAGTTATCAGTAATTTAACAGAAACTGCAGGTATTCTTCAAAATTGAACAAAAAACTCTTGACAATTCCTTGTTGAACAAAGTTGAAAAAAATCTTAATTTCTTTTTTTACCTTCACTAATAATACGAATACATTATGACAACACAATGATATACTCATATAACTGCCTAAAAACAGTACCATTTGCCATTTGCGACAGGAACAATTCTCAACAACAAATATTAAAGACATAAAAAGCCTGTGAAATTTAATGTATCTCATAGTAACACAGTTAAATGGAAAACAAATCAATACACTATCAATCAATAATTAACATTTATTTTTAAAGTTGAGATATCTTGGAGATTTTCTTTTGGTCCTTGCTGAACAATATTGCATTGTGAACAGGCTCATTGACAAACTGAATCAAGTACACATCATACAAGACAACATTTAAATAGAGAACTGAATCAACTCCAAAGGTTGTGCTTGTTTTACAAAGTAAGCAAACTAAATAATATATTTTTCTCAGTCATAGAAAATAAATATTCATTTTATCTCAGGTACATACTATTTATTTAACAATAATATATTATCTAAGATTACAAAAGAGGGAAAGCTAAGTTCATCCAAGTTGTATTTGTTTAGAAAATGTTTCCACAAAAAATTGCAACAGTTAATTTGTTTTTATGTTTTCAAGTTTCCATGTTCAATCCTTTACATGCTACACATCAAGTATGGTTCTAAAAACATGTCAATTTTTTTGTACATTATTTATAAATATGATTTTCTGTGAATCTTCAAGATTTTAAAATTGATTAGATAAATATGTAGGATTGGAGAATATTTGGGAGAATGTACAGAAAGGTTTTAAGATCTACTTGAGAACAAACTACATATGGAAAAAAGGAATGTTCTGTGATTGTCCAAAACACTTTTGCATTTTTTGCACTCTGCATCCAGTCACACATTATTAAATGCCAAGAAAGTGTCCATCAATTGTGTACTGGAAGACAGGCAGTTGTTAAAACACCAATAACCCTGATCAATTCAAAATTACATTCCATACAAATTCTTAATCAGGAGGACTTTGAAATATGATGGCCACTCTATGGTCAAGTACAAAACTACAATATCATTTCTTGCATTAAATGTTTAAACGCCACTTTCTCTAGATTTTAGGCTATCCACCATTGCCTCCTGTTCTCATGCTGAGGCTGGGTGGAGGGTCTACATAGGTTTATGGTGTATACCCACTTTAAGTTTTGTTAAGTTTTTGCTCACTTGTGGGGACTCTGAAACAGTGCCGTACGTTCATTAACTGGTTACCAATTGTCTTAGAGTCATTCTCAGCCCATCCCATACCAACTACTGCTGCAGCTCCTACTGAATCCTGTTTCTGGCTTAGTACAAGCAAAAAAGATTAAACGTGTCTGCTGTATGTAACTATCAATCAATTCTGCTTTTACTCGGACAGCAACAGAATAGGAGCAGCGCCACCACTCAGGCAGGGGTGAGACAAACATTGATGACGCTTGTGTAGGGAGCGGGAAGAGAGAAGGGTAATCCAGAGTTTTGTTGTTGGAAACACAATGACATTATAGGGAAGGGGATCAAATGGGAATGGGAGAGGAAGGATGCAGTGACAACATGGGAAGAGCAGGGAGTTGGACATAGTGCCAGCATAAACTGGACACTAATGAACAGGAGAATTTGGGAGGTCGGTGGGTTGCTTAATTCTAGCAGGGAAGCAGAAGAGTGCTTATATGTTCTGTCATCGTACCAACAGCCAAGCTGTAGATTTTTCTAGCCTCAAGGACTACATTCAACTGGTGCTGTGTCTATGCAAGTTCCTTGGCAGCCCAATAATACACTGAGCAGTTTTTCACTTTCCAGGTAGTAATAATTGCAGCAGTTAATTCAATTTCTTTCACAAGTTAAGTTCCAAACTCTCCCTTGGCTGCCAAATCCTGGACTTTCTCTCTTACCACTTCCCCTTCCAGGCCTCCAGTTCTATCCTGGCAGCTAGCTGTGAACTGATTGTAGATAGGTGGGTTCCACTGACTGGCTGCTGCTGATTGCTGGATAGCTTTTGCTGGCTAGTTGTGATTGTGGATGGTTGATTGTTATGAATGGGTGGTTGTAGTAGCTGTTAGCTGGTTTTCAATGGATAGTTTCTGGTTTTAGCAATTATGGATAGGTAGCTCCTGGTGCTGGCAAACTGAATTTCGGTGATGGTGGTAGCCAGTCATAGGCTCAAGGGCTCGCTAGGTTTCTGGCCTTTAAGACTCAATCACACATTGAATAAGATTACTGATTCACCAAAGGAACACCCCAAGTAGGTAGTAACAGTTAATACAATGTTATGATTTGTTTGAGCATGATTTATTTGCTTTGATTGTGTAACATATTTTTAATGTCATAAAGTAGTGCACATATCCTAAAATGTAGGCATGTGTGTAAAAGATGTCAAAATTCAGAATGTTTAGGGGGGATGGCCCAAAACTTTCAACCCCCTTTCAGTGAGAGATTTTCATCCATCATATATGGTATACTTATTCTAAATCACTGCTGCACCACACAAGAAGAGTACTTTTTAAACAGTATTGTCACCTATTGGTGATGGAACCATTTGCTTCCAGCCAATTTTCCAACTAATTTCTGAGAAAGGGAAAATCTTCCTTAAGGACAGCAGGTGGGGTCAAATATTAGTCCAGAAAGTGATTCAGACTTGATGCTCAGTGTTTGGAATGCAATGCTCAAATGTCAAGGCGAACCTTCTCTTTCAGAGCAGGAGAAGGGGGAAAAACAAGCATTGGCTACTATCTAATAATAAATGTGACCAGCAATGGAGCACAACTAATTATTAGCATCAGAACTGATAAAGAGATTTGCAACTCAGTTCCTTGTCCTCCCCAGTAACAAAGATTTCAAATAAACATGTTTTAAAGGTGCAATATTGTTATATTTTAGAATGCACCAATGTACTGAAGGGCACCTATTATGCCACCATATTGCAGCAATAATTTTCATTTCCAATCTATAAGAGATTTTATTTCACGTTAAACTGTATGATTTATCAAAAATGAATCCTCAATGAAACTGTTGGTATAAAAGGTATTATGTTACGATTTCCTATTTGTTTTGTCATTTAGTATTTTCGTGGTGAAAACTGCACATTGCTACCAGAAGCTTTTCACTAAATATTCACTTCTGGTATTAGCTACTACTCTTCAGTCAGTCCTGGGTTTTATTTCCTAAAATGATTTCTAATAATGTTCTCATTCCAAAAGAGGTATTAAAGAACCTTAAGATCAATCGTACTATATGGAGTTTCTTCCCTTTAAACGTATTTTTAAACACTAAAGATTTAAAGTAATTGGTAAAAGAAGCAAAAGCGATATGAGGAAAAACTTCTTCACACAGTGAGTGGTTAAGGTCTGGAATGCACTGCCTGAGAGTGTGGTGGTGGCAGGTTCAACTGAAGCATTCAGAAGGGAATTAGACTGTTTTCTGAAAAAGAAGGATCTGCAGGGTTACGGGGAAAAGGAGGAGGAGTGGCACTAAGTGAACTGATCATTCAGAGAGCTGGTACAGACATGATGGGCCAAATGGCCTCCTTCTACACAGTAATAATTCTGTGATTCTGTGATAATAGACACAATGATATTTAAAATTCATAACACATAATAACTGAAGTGAAATGATCCAACACAAATGTTAGCATGGAAAAGTATATGTCCCATAATTAAGTTGCAATCAAGTAATCCCAGCTGGGAATTTTCTCAGAATTCTATAATCAGTCTGTGTAACTTTGGCTGAAATCCCATTTGCACGGAGTATCTGGACAGGAAAACCCCAAGGAGATTCTAGGCATCCATAAGTCCTCAAGTGGAAATCAGAAATAATTGCTTTTATGCTAGTTTGCAAGGATGATTTTTTTGTTTGTTAGTTGTAACAAAAGCATAAGCACATATATAAAACACATCTTCGTGATTTAGTTACACATAGCGAAGATAGAAAGACTTCCCCCGTGATGTTGAACATTGCTTCAGAATGTGGCTCTGTAACAAACTTTGCAATGATGCTATTGCAGACACTTTAAGCATGTGTGGGGGTGAAACTATCTTTGACAATAGTGTGAAATGGGCTCATGGTGACTCGGCAGCCCATTTTACACAGCACTCGATTTCCTTTCCAATGGCTGTAATATGGGTTGCTAGTTCACTGGTTCTATGTTACTGCCTAAAATCAATTTATTTAAAAATTTCTTTATGGAGCTTGCACTTTTTAAAGTTCTTTGGAAATGTAATTATCTGAAAGATCATATTAATGAACAATGTCCTATAATGAACAATGCTAACCTAAAGCATCTAAGCCACTTACTCATCCTCACGGGTTAGTAGGAGAACACTATGGTTGACAATGGAGTGAAGCCCGAACTTAAACAGGCTGGTATACAGCATACTGCAAGTATTCAGAAAGGATAGACTTTCAAGTTTCATTGCGAAAGCACGCACCTTTATCCATATATCTGTCTCTGGGTAACACATTTTCAAAACTGAAGAGTTTACTTCAACAGGAGCATTTTAAAAATAATAATAAAATTATTGGAAAATCAGACATTATGTCATCTCACACATATACAAACTGAATTTTATATCACCTCAAATCATTGGTGTGGATTCATGGATTAGACCCTGGACTGAAATAACAATATCTGAGCTGCTGTACATAGTTATAAGATGTTTTGTTTTTAATTTGCATAATATGTCTCGGTAGAAGTTTTTAAATCACCATTCTAACTGGCCATGGTTCCCAACACCTAAATATTTCTTTGACTTTTGTCAACAGAAATGGCAATAGTGTGAATGGACTCAGCAGCCCATTTTGCACTGCAGACGATCCTCTTTTCAATAAATGTGGAGGGCTTGGTTTACTATGAGCCCATTCTGCGTTACTGGCGAAAACCAATTTTATCCCCGTCATCTTTATTTAAAAAATTATTTATGAAGCTTCCACTTTTTAAAAATTCTTTTGAAGTATTATCAGGATGATCACAACTTTCTTTTAGGCCTTGCTCATTCTTAGTCACGAGTTTTAAAACACAGAAAATAAAAGACAGGCTGCCAGTAGCAAAGGATGTATTTCCCCCACTTCACTAATGATTGTAGAGTGCTGTGCTAAGTTTTGAGTATTGTAAAGTTGCACAATACTGCCATTTTCTGCTAATTGATTTGACAGGAATTGAAGACAGCAGTACAGAAACATGCAGTCCATTTCTATGCATAAACTCATGATAGTTCGATACATTTGCTTCATTGCAGACACGGGGTTATGCTTGTGAAAGGGGTTAACATCAGAAACTACTAAACATTCTTAAAGGGTATATTCTTATAATAAAGAAGGCACAATAGTAGCAAACTACAAGATTTATCTGGCTATATTTCTTCTTCAACCTCTTGATCTTTTTCAGATGATTTCAACAGTCCCATTTCCAGAGACTCGACCTGTTTTAACTTTGTATGAATCACCCTACAAACACACAAAAGATATACATAAATTTGGTGAAATCAATGATGGTGTGAGTTTGAAGATTAAAAAATATATTATTGATTGTTGATGCATTATGGTACAATGCTTTTATTTATCCAAATTTGCCAGTTATCCAAAGCTCTGCTTTTACTAAGGCTGTGTTTTTTCTCCTCATTTAATTGATTCTTCCTTCTCTGATGGAGAAACCTATATAGACTACAAACGCAAGAATAGTTTCAGGTTTCCTAAGATTGTAGCACACATCTATTGAAGTCTCCTGGGAGAAATTCCTGCTACTCTCAATTTTAAAAATTTATATGACTGAATTGCCACGGTGATGTGAGAAAAATTCCAGCTTCTGTGAAGATGAATATTTTGACTCTAGAGGGCAGAATTGCTACATTATTTTGAACTCAGCAATTCAAGTTGGCATGCACCGGCATTTCAAATACAATCAATTTTCATTTCAACTAATTCATGTTTTTGTACTTAGTTTTAGCCTTGTTTTTAGTCTCTGAGTGCATATTAATGCTGCACTGAGTAAGAAATGCTGGTCATTACACCTTTGTGACATAAACAGTTGTACTTAGTGTTTGGGGCCGGAAGTGATTTTGGCAGCAACTCAGTTTTCTTGTGCACTGGTGCTGCTTTTGTCATTAATATGGGGTTATCCCAATTAAAACAGAAGAGTTTAGAGGTATGTAAACAATGCACACCAATGATGGCAGTACCAGAAACATCCTGCAACTGTAAATCAGTGTATTCAATACAGTCAGTAGCACTATTATAATAAATACTTGCTTTACCATGTGTTATGATTCTGTAATTTTTTTTTCTCGGGAGTATGCGGTGTGCCTTTAAGGTTGTAAAAGGATCAGTACTGCTTTAAGGCAACAAGCTCCAGGGACTGTGAGTCAAAAGATGCATTTTGGTTGCCATTGGATACAACCCTACAGAGTGGAAGAACCAGTCAGCTTCAGATGTGCATCTTGGTTGTCCCAGATACAGCCACTCAGAGACTGAGGTTAAATATACATTGTTGCGATTGATAGTTTGAAACTAGCTGAAAAACTGGCTTTTGAGACACAGTTGACAGATACGCAGACAGCTGTTCTGCCAGCACATACTGAAGGAAATAGAGCTCTCGCTCAGTCTGTTTAAACCCTATTTATTATACTCTCAGAATTCTGATTCGTCAAGCCAGATTAATTTCTTAAAAGAAAGTAACCAATTACTTTAACTACTGAACTGTAATTTCTGAATTCATCGCTGGAAAAGGAAGAAAAGCATCACTTGAACTGCTGAACTAGACTACGGACTGTTCTACTGTTGAAGAACCTTTATTTCCCCATTGGACGGCTGTGAGGACTTCAAGCATCCTTGGACTATTCCACATTGGAAGATTCTACTTCAGCAGGAGCGTAAATCTGCAAGGACACTATTCTTTTCTATTTTAAATGTTGTTTATATTTTAGTAGTGGTTAAGAATAATTTTTCTAATTAAATGGTTAATTTGTTAATCTAAAGACACCTGGTTTGGTTAGTCATTCGGGGTTAATAGATGGTCAATTTGGCTGTGACTTTCTTCAATTTGGAAAGTTTAAAGAGATATGTTAGGCGATCTGTGGAGGGACGGGACTGAATCAACAGTGCATTTCTCCCACCACAATCAGAATCATATATTTTGATTGGGAGCTTTGTCTTGAGCAGTCGGTCAGAACACATGCTGAAATATCACAAAGCACTTGACACAAGAAAAACTGACAGATTATTATGGTACCATGCAATATATGCACACCTTTAAAAACAACCATTTACTGTTTTCTCTGCTGCTGTCAGATGTGTTGAAATGAATACTCAAACTCTTCAACCAGTCAAATACACTAAGCAGAAGCTCAATAATACATTTGTGCCTGCTTGTTATATTAACAAAATCTATCAAGTATTTTAAAGCCTGTGTTGTGGCTGTCAGTTTGTATAGAACTGATTATAAAAAAAATATTTGTAAGTAGGTTCTTTTATGGCTACAAAACCATTTCACTGAAATAGCACAAAGAACCTTCAATAAATTCAGGCAGTAAATTGTTCTTAATAAATAATCCAGCCCAAAGATACTAGGCTGAATTTTATCAGCACACCACACTCCACAGTGGCGTACTGTGAAAGCAGCAACCTTCCGACACGGAAGTTCTGCCGCGCAGCCCCCACGATATTCTGCGCAGAGGCTGATTTAAATGGAAGGGGCGGAGCAGCCACCCCCGATGACATAAGTGAGGCGGCCACCACGTCCCCGGCAACAGAATCCGGCGCCACCATGCAGGCGCCGGCGCCGCTTATATCTGGTGGGGCCTTCTCGGTGTCGTGGCAGGTTGCTCCCGCTAGCATTTTATGGGCCTCCCCACCACAACCCACGGCGTCCAGGGGCCGGTAAAATTCAGCCCACTATAAAATTCAATTCTAGCACATTTATATTTTGGTTTATTCCAACTTACTCCATTCACTGTCACTTTTGGACAAGAAAGAAATATTAAGAAATTAGTTTTTTTTTTATTTCTCACCCTCTCAGCCCAGAGCTTTGATGCTGGAACAAATAATGGGAATTTTGGGCATGCTTCCATGATTTTGCATCCTTTAATTTTAATATTAACAGATGGAAAACATTGGAGGTGCGCAAACCAAATTTACAAGTGTTCTTGATGATCGTAGCTCTGCATTGTAGGATTGAGAGTCCACAGTACCCGAGGACTTCAGTGTCCCGGGCAGCTTGTGGGATCAGCACACAGCAATGTAGGATCATTGCACAATGAGCTAAAACTGTTTTCTACTGAATAAGGGATTGTAAGCCATGTATTGTGTAAGCAAGCGCAGGGAATGAGAATCTCCACAGATATAGAAGGGGTCTGAAAGTAAGTGCTCAGCAAAGTCTGTAGTGATCTGGAATATGCCTATCTGATGACTGATGCTTGTAAGAAATGGTACTGAGCCAATAAAGGCAACATAACCATGGTAATGGTATAATTGGAAGGGATTGAGAAGGACAAAATCTATTTTAGCAATGTGCATGTATCTTTGCTTCACCACAATTAATTGGTTATAATGCCACCTGCATGTATCTTTGCTTCATCGTGATTTATTGATAACATGCATGAAATGTATGACCAAAATAAATAGTAGTATTTAAGGGTGAGCAAATCACCGTATAGGAGCAATCATACTGGAATCATACTGAATGATGACTCAGAGACCTGACTCTAGATTGTTACAATTTCATGTGCATGTACTCTGGTTTTAAAGTAACAAGACGAATTAGAACAAGAAAGCAGTCCAACATGCATTAGGAGTACGAAAAAGGAAAATATGCTACATATCACTTCAATCTTTAATTTTATGAATCATTTTCTTCCTACCCAGGGCCACTAATTGTGTCTCTCCCCTCTACTCCTTGCCCCCATCCCTGAACCAAGATGGCACATGCCAAAGCACATCTGTATGCATCCTGTAGCAGTTCCATTCACTTGCATGGAAGGTGGCTTTGTTTGGTTCCTGCTTCAGAAGCAGCTATGCAGGGAAAAAGTAGTGCTGACTGAGTAAACCAATAGCTAAACTATGGTAGTAAGAAGAGTAACTTTTAAACTCACAGGTTTTGTAATAACTTTGCTCAATTTCTAAACTTGCTGATGATACCAAACTTGATGAGGATAATGTAGAACTTCAAAAGGACAGACAAGTTGATGAATGGGCGGATAAGTGGCAGATGAAGTTCAATGCAGAGAAATGTGAAACGATTCATTTTGGTAGGAAGAACATGGAGGGACAATATAAAATAAAGGGGGTGCAGGAGCAGAGGGACCTGGATGTGTATGTGTATAGGTCATTGAAGGTGTCAGAACAGGTTGAGAGAGCAGGTGCCAGCGCCACTTTTAAAGGGCTTCAAGCCCTTACCGATAATTAAATTTTTAAAGTGAAATGGATGTTAAATTTACTTTTCTAAATTTAATAAAAGATCGCAGGCCCTCTCCCACCCCCCCAAGGGCGGCACAGTGGCGCAGTGGTTAGCACCGCAGCCTCACAGCTCCAGCGACCCGGGTTCAATTCTGGGTACTGCCTGTGTGGAGTTTGCAAGTTCTCCCCGTGTCTGCGTGAGTTTTCTCCGGGTGCTCCGGTTTCCTCCCACAGCCAAAAGACTTGCAGGTTGGTAGGTAAATTGGCCATTATAAATTGCCCCTAGTATAGGTAGGTGGTAGGGAAATACAGGGACAGGTGGGGATGTGGTAGGAATATGGGATTAGTGTAGGATTAGTACAAATGGGTGGTTGATGGTCGGCACAGACTCGGTGGGCCGAAGGGCCTGTTTCAGTGCTGTACCTCTAAACTAAACTAAACTTCAGTTATTGCCTTTTCCCCAGTAACAAAATTTTTATTCCCACCCTGAACTTTACACCCCCGAATTTTATGATCTTTGCCCTTCAACCCCTTCCCACCATCCCCTCAGCCAACAGTAAATGTTTTCTCCACTATCCCTCACCACCCTGAAAATTTCACTCCTCCTCCCTCCCAGCCAGTGTTACACCTCGGATCTCTGAAAGGTGTGGAACTTCCGGCAACTGGTCGGAATATCGGCGTGGGACGGCTGTCACGACAAGGTAGGTAATTATTCATTTATTAGCATTGATTTTAATATATAAATTAGGGGGTTTTTTTGCTGAGCGGTTGGGGGGTGGGGGGGCAGCCCCGAGGCCTCGCCGCTGCTGGTAAAATGGGGCGGGGCCTTCCCGGCATCAAGGCCCATAGTGGGCCTTTC
Source organism: Heterodontus francisci (assembly GCF_036365525.1). Lineage (NCBI taxonomy): Eukaryota > Metazoa > Chordata > Chondrichthyes > Heterodontiformes > Heterodontidae > Heterodontus > Heterodontus francisci. The sequence goes on along the minus strand of NC_090380.1, from coordinate 90,053,396 downwards.
CTGGAGGTATTTTCCGGGCCCCCCTGCCACAACCCCTGACGTCAGGGAGCTGGTAAAATTCAGCCCACTGTTACAGTCTTCAAAAGGTTACAGAAATTGGATAACAGTGCAGGTTGTTTATGTATTTCTTTATGAAAGACTAATCTTTAATTAAAAGAAGTTAATTTGGAGATTTAATTTTCTCTGATGGTGTACTGATCAACGCATTTCTGACAAAGTTTCTTTGTTCAGTTGTGAACGCATTTAAATTAATGTGTGTGTTAAAATAGTGCCACTAAGGTATTTTATGTAATGCAACCACCACTGTTTTCCAGAGGAAATAAGTCCCTTAGTGTTCAAATATTTGAGGGGAAAATGTTTTACTCACCAACTGACAACAGTATAGCTAACAGCCACAATGAGAAGTGAAAAGGCATAATGCCAGCAGTAACACATGGTAATAAACATCATATTGTCATGGCTGTTTTGGTCCCATTCAGAGCCTCCATTAGGAGGATACAAAATAAATCCAATCTGCAAAAAAGAAATGAAAAAATCTGGAGAAAGGTGATTGAAAATATTTATAGGCTTTTAAAAACAAATTCCAGCAATGTAGCTAAAAATTAAATTTCTTTCTAATGACACAATTACACTATTTTAAGCTAATAGTAATGGTTTAGCAACGATGCCTTCCACACAAAAGATCACTGTAACTAAAAAGGCATACAGTAATATGGCTTTATGAGAGTGGCACTTGTCAATAACAATGACTGATCAAAAATCTAAAAATTATGATTTAAAAGCACATTCTGCCATCATCTTCCTTGGTGCCTGAAAATTGTTTCAGGAAATATTTTGAGCTGAAAATAGATATTAGATTCAGACCAAGAATTACCAATCTAATTGTTCATTGTGAAATCAAACGCACAAATATAATTAAATATTAAATAAATATAATGCTGATGTAATGATCTGCAGTAACTTTTTCATTAAGTAGCCTTTAGAGTGGTACAGGAATAATTCCTATGCATATGCTATTATCTGTTTGCCATCTGGTAACTCTGAAAATATGGCACTGAGCCCATTAAAACAGACAAAAGGAAAACATAGTGCAATGACAAGGCAACATGCAGTTTAGATACCAAACTAATTAGTCTGTGTTGCCACTTTTTTGCATGTTTGCTTGCAACATCAGTTATTAGTTATCATAATTGAAAAAATGAACTTGTGCTTATCACTTGCACTCACTTAAAAAGTGGGTGTGACTACAGTTGTAGTATGAAAACAATGCTGTCCTCCACCTCTCCAGTGGAATTTTCAACAGATGCAAATTATGCTGCTATTCTTTATTGAAATTTTGTAAAAAGAGAAAATTAGAAATATGCAGACATAAATAATGAAAAATTTAAGTAAAGTTAACCATATGAAAACAATCAAAAACCCTGACGAACAATAAAAAAAAATCAGCATGAGCTACATTCTAATTCACAGGCAATCTTTAACTTACAGTGCTCCAAATCTCCTTAAACTACAGGTTTCATCATAGCGTACCATGGTTTAATGATGATTGTAATTTGAAGTATCTATCATATTGCCAACTGTAACCTATATAATCAGCGCCAACTGTTCTCTAAATTCTAAAGGGGGAGACATTTTTTTTTTAAACAGGGAATTGAAAATCTTTGTGTTAACGGAAAAGAGCAAAGATTTCATTTAAAACATACTATGGACATTTTTCACCACTGGCATTAAAAGAGCTAAAATCAATCAATTAAATTTCCACAAAATATTATGCAACACTTCTCGTCAGAGAAACATACAGTACTTTAAAACTCACTGTCAGACAGTGTTTGCTTTCTCTTTGAGGGCAATTGGATTCAGATCACAGAAGGTGGCTCATTTGCAGAGTATGAATTTACCAGATGCCAAAACTGTTATCCGTATTCTGCCTTTATTACTTTTGGGCTAAATAGCCTTGGAGGAATGTGTTATGTCTAGGAAGAATAGAAAGAACAACCTAGACAAAAGCAAGGAATATGTGAAAACTGGGTGGTGATTTTAAAGGTAACTACCATGTTTTAAATCTAATTACGGTATTACTGACAGTACTGAGCACTCAAATGTCTCAAATCTATAAGGTTCAAAACACAATACACACCTCCAGTTATGTACCATGTGCATGAAGATACTAAACAGCCATCATTTTGCGAATAAGTATATTAATCAAGGTCAAGATAATAGCGCTGCAGACTGAATTCTTATTATGTTTGATAAACATTGCAGCATTTAGCATTAGGCACACCTAAGTCAGGAGATGGTAGATTTTTGTCCACAATATCTGACAGGTAATCCTGTGGGACACCTCCGATGCCCTTTATGTTGTATCAAATGAAAATCAGGCAGATTCTATAAAAGCTGTAACATCTGCTCCAACAGATTACTATCAAGGCATTGAAGAAAAACTCTACACTGTTGAGGCAGATTTTCAACATATGTTTGCCTGTTTCTTGACTGAAAAACAGACGGCTGGCCTTTGTAAATCAAGGAGGGGGGAATCTTCACTCCCTCCATGGATGCCCATGGCCCATCTGATGAAATAGCGTAATGAGTTATCCTTTAATTCTCTCTCCACAGATGCTGCCTGACCTGCTCAGTATTTCCGCATTTTCTGTTTTTATTTCCGATTTTCAGCATCCTAAGTATTTCGCTTTTATATCCTTTAATTCACCTCGTTTCCCCCTCTCCAGATCGCTCCTCCCCTCAACACCTCTCCCCCCAAGCCCTGATCGCCTCCCCAACTGGAATTGATATTCTCTTCATCAGCAATTGCCGAGGGAGGTCTAGTAGGTAGGAGGTGCAAACAATTTCTAGGACTAAGTATCTAAGTGATTCAGGGAGCGATTTTCACCAAATACTTTAGGCGCTAAAGAGCCTCCAAAGTGACCAAGATGGGGTGTTAAACAGAACCTTCCATTTAGCCCACATATGCTGCTCCACGAAAATGGTACTTAATCAGTATTTGAGAGCTAAACCTGCAGGTTTTTCCAGGCAAATTCAAATTATGGTAATCAGCAAATTAGGACTCAAATTGTGAGCTAAATCCAGACTCTCAAGCAGGCTAATCTTAACAGCACTTCACCCATTTAGCACCTCATTTCGCCTTTTGGCCAAAATAAATACCACCTACTGTTTTTGACTAGACTGTACTCAAAGGGCTGGATTGTGTATTGGAGGCTGGGCTCCCAGCGCCGGGCTGAAAAGGCAGGGGGAGCCACACCCCAACCTTTTTGTACCTCGCCCTCCCAAAGCTATCCTTGAGTCTTTTAACCTCCGTTTCACGAGCCAGGATTGCCGTCCCTTTAAAGTCAGGGATCCCGCCTCCATGAGCTGCCAGCCAGTCAGAGGCTGGCAGCTCAGCAGTCTCGGCAGTGCCACCGGGAGCGATGGCCACTGCCAGTAGTGCAGAGGCATCAGCTGGTACCCTGGACCAGAGGTAGGTGAGACGGGGTTGCTGGGACCAGTCTGGAAGGCCCTGGTGAGGGAGTGGTTGTGCAGTCCAGTGAGAGGGGGATCCCAGCGGGTGAAGTAGTTCATGGCAGGAGTCCTCAGTGGGCCACAAATTGCCCACGGAGGAGAGACCAGCCCCCTCCCCCCTCCGAGCCCGCAGGCAATGCGCCTCGTGTTACAAGGCGACCTCCGGTGTGGCGGAGGCCTCCCCCCCTGCTGCTGGTAAGATCCCAGCAGCGGCGAGAAGAGGCCCTTAATTGGCCATTAATAGGCCACTTAAGGGCTTCAATTGGCTTCTGGATGGGAAGAACGTCGTCAGCCTATCCCCCTGGGATGATCACTTGGCGATGGGCCATCCGCAATCTCCACCCCCCCCCCCCCACCCCCCCAACCTTATCACGATATTCCGTGCCCTCCAGCTCCGACCCTGCCTCAGGGGGGCCTGTAAAATTCCAGCCAAAATGTCAATCAGTGCAAAGCAGCAATCAAAGAAAACAGAATTCTAGCTAGATTGTTAAATTCAGAAGCAGGTGGAGGTATTTAAGAGTATTTTATAGAAAAAGTAAATTTGGAATACTACTTCAAACTGACCTGTGACTTTAGCACAAGGTGACACAAGTTCAAACTTATGCCTGATGTCAGGAGATTCTTCATCACAAAGAGCAATTAATACATCAGGGAGACCTAGCAGTTGGGCACTATGATGGGGCTTTGCAGAGTCATTCTTGATAATGAACCCAGAGGGGTGAGTGGCCTTTTTTGCATATTTATATTAGAACCCTATAATCAGGGTTATTGCAGCACGCATAAATCAATTGCAAATCTTATCCATTGGTATCTAAGTACAATTTCTCAGTGTCCCATGTTCCTAGTAATCATGTGGGTCAATTTCATCTATCCTAGTTATAGTTTGTTCCATCTGCACCCACTTGTTATGCTAGCTAATCTATAAGGGAAAAATATATGTAAGGTTACAGTGCTTATATTTCTGTCACATGCAATTATATGTTGGCAATGCAGGTTCTGTGTACTAATGAATGGAACAATAAAACCAAGAGCAGTAAGTTATTTTTGTTATAAAAACAAGAAATGCTGGAAATACTCAGCAGGTCTGGCAGCATCTGTGGAGAGAGAAGCAGAGTTAACGTTTCAGGTCAATGATCCATCATCAGAACTGAAGAAGTTATTTTTGTTCACGCATGATGGGCCTCCACAGTAGTCCTCAGTGTTTGCAGAGCATTTCCCACTCCCATGTTTAAAGCATTTATCTACATAAATTGGTATAATTTTGCTGTTATTGGAACAAATCTGATTTTGCTCCTTTACCCTCACTCTTGTTTCCTTTATTAACTTAAATTTTGTTCAATTTCGCGTACCAATGTTACTCTGTCATTGTCCCTTATTCTATTTGCATCGTTACATGGAAGTATTTGCATTAATAGTTTGTGGAAGGGGGAGGAGGGAACTCAAATGAAAAGAATCTCTTACCTGCCAGAACCAGCTGCCCTGCAATATACAAAGGCTTGTCCTTAAAAGCTCCAGTACTATATTACCCCGGAGGAAGACTTCAAGAAAGATGCTAATGGAACCGCCAAACACTGCCACCAACAGCAGGATGTGCACATGAATGTCAAGCATCGCACGCCCGTGGACATGATAATAAAACAAGAAACCTGTAGACAAAATAAAATAAAGGGAGGGGGAGTGAATACATTCTTTGTGATTTTAAGACACACTGGATTTTACAAGGTGAACTACCGAAGGTGTGGAAGTCGAAGGCTCTCCTGACGATTTGGTGGTGAAGTTTTTAGTTTAGAGATACAGCATTGAAACAGGCCCTTCGGCCCACCCAGTCTGTGCCGACCATCAACCACCCATTTATACTAATCCTACACTAATCCCATATTCCTACCACATCCCCATCTGTCCCTATACTTTCCTACCACCTACCTCTACTAGTGGCAATTTATAATGGCCAATTTACCTACCAACCTGCAAGTCTTTTGGCTTGTGGGAGGAAACCGGAGCACCCGGAGAAAACCCACGCAGACACAGGTAGAACTTGCAAACTCCACACATACAGTACCCAGAATTGAACCCGGGTCGCTGGAACGGTGAGGCTGCGGTGCTAACCACTGCGCCACTGTGCCGCCCACAGTGGGGTTCTCCCAATTGCCTGCTGTAACTTTGATGGAGGCTTTGCTGAAATGAAAGTGGATGATCAGGAGAAACTAAACATCTTTGAGGGCAAAACTAAACAAGATTATTTAAGGAGGCTGCACTCCAATTAATGCTTATTTAATTTCATTGTGCATCAGATAAACAGAAACACAGGGCTGGATTTTACCAAGCCCTCGACTTCCGGCTCTGCAGCGGGGGAGGGAGGGTAGGCAGCCTGAGATGGGTCTGGAAGCGGCCCGCCACGGACCTCAACGCCAGGACGTCCTGGCCCAATCCTTCAGGCAGTGGCGAGGCTCCGTGGCGGCCAACCCACTGCTGGGCGACGGGACCTCAATTACAATATTCAAATGAATAAAATGAATAAGTTTACATAGACTTACTTGCAATCTTGAGGGCCCGCCATGATCTTCGGCGTGGCGGCCTACACTCCTGCGCCTTCAATTCCCTGTCCAGGGAAAGGTGATGTGACACTGGTGGGGAAGGGGGAGGAGGTAGGATTTTCAGTGCAGGGGGTGGATGCGGTGCTCAAAAACATGTAATGGGTGTAGGGGATGGTGGGAAGGGTTGAACTTCAAACTTTGTGCAGTCTGGGGCAGGGGGGAAGCTCACAATTAAATGTTAAGTGTTTTTGGGGGGGGGGAAGGGCAAATGGTTATTGTAATTGTTATTGGGGAAGTGGGAAAGGGGCGTTATAAATTTATTTATTTAATTTGGGGGTATGTGTTTAAAAATTTAAATTGGGCGGCAGGGCTGGCTGCATTTTAAAAATGGCACCAGGGCCTGTGCACAGGCAGCACCCCCCCCCTCCACAAGATTGGGGGGGGGTGGTTGTGCGGGACGCCCCAGCTATTTAAATGAGCCGCTGCGCTTGAGATCACAGCAGCTCTTTGGCGTGTGGCCTGCATTTTTTGTGCTCGCCAATGAGATCGCAGCGGGGTCGTAAAATCCAGCCCACAGTTGGAGGTATTTATAATAGTAAAAATAATTGTTTTAATCTACATGAAAAGTTTGAGTATATTCTTTAGGGAGCTCTGAAAACCTGACTTTTATTAGAATTGATGGTTGAGGACAGTGTTGCCTTTAAATTAACTATAATTACAGATTTACACAGTAAATTCAGTAATCCCACGATTCCCGTGAGGGAGCTGCAAAAGGCTCAAATTCTCCAAATCACACTCCCTTCATGTGCAATGTCCCAATGGAGCATGGGATAGTTGAATTTACTCTTACTGATTAAAACTGGTGACGTCAATTAAAGACAAATAATTGTAATGCCATTATTCTCTTGTACATGCATCTTACAGAACCTGACAGAATTATAAAATAAAATATCAGTCCGATGGGGGCTGATAATGTAGAACAACACTGTGGCACAAGGCATGAAATAGAGGCTGTGGGCAACACAGCATCCTACTCCCTGTCTGATGGCTGGTAGAATGGACCTGCTGCGACAGGAGGAAGATTGACCTGTTCGGCATTCTAGATCACCCTCCCTTCAGACAGAAAGAAAGATGAGAAACATGCATTTATCTAGCACACTTAGTACCTTTGACCTCAAGACATTGCAAAGTGCTTTACAGCCAATTAGATACTTCTGAAGTGCAGTCACTGTTTTACTTGCTCCTTGTCCAACATCCAGTACTGGATAAACAGAAATTTCCTGCAACTAAATAGTGGGAAGACAGAAGCCATTGTCTTTGGTCCCCACTACAAACTCTGTTCCCCAGCCACCGAGTCCTTCCTCTCTCTGGCAACTGTCTGTGGTTGAACCAGACGTTTTGCAACCTTGGTGTCATATCTGAACCAGAGGTGAGCACCGATCATATAACCATGCCATCACTAAGCCCGCTGATTTCCACCTCTGCAAGATCACCCGACTCCACCCGAGCTCAGCTCATCTGATGCTGAAACACTCATCCATGCCTTTGTTAACTCATCTCCACATTCTATCCTCCATAAACTTGAGGTCATCCACATCTCTGCTCTAACTCACACCAAATGGATAAGCACCTCAAGTGCCGTAACCTGCAGGACCACCGACCAAATGCTGGAAGGTGGGATTAGGTTGGGTGGCTCATTTTTCAGCTGGCACAGACACAATGGGCCAAGTGGCCTCTTTCTGTGCTGTAAACTTTCTATAATTCTATGATTCTAAATCCTGTTCACCCATCACTCCTGCGCTCACTGATGTACATTGGCTCCAGGTAAAACAATGCCTCGATTTTAAAATTCTCATACTTGTTTTCAAATCCCTGCATGTACTCACCCCTCCCTATCTCTGTAATCTCCTCCAGCCCACAACCTTCTGAGATATCTGTGCTCCTCCAATTCTGACCTCTTCAGCATCTCTGATTTTAATCCACCATTGGCGGCTATGCTTTCAGCTGCCTAGGCCCCAAGCTCTGGAATATCCTCCCTAAACCTCTCCACCTCTCTTTCTTCCCTAAAACCTACCTCTAGCCAAGCTTTTGATCATCAGCCCTAATGTCTTCTATGTGGCTCAATTTTTTTCAATTCTTTCATGGGATGTGGACATTGCTGGCAAATCCAGCATTTATTGCCCATCCCTAATTGCCCTTGAGCAAGTGGTGGTGAGCCACCTTCTTGAACTGCTGCAGTCCATCAATGCTGTTAGGGAGGGAGTTCCGGTTTTTTGACCCAGCAACAGTGAAGGAACGGCGATATAGTTCCAAGTCAGGATGGTGTGTGGCATGGAGGGGAACTTGCGGGTGGTGGTGTTCCCATGCATCTACTGCCCTTGTCCTGCTGGATGGTAGAGATCATGGGTTTGGAAGGTGCTGCCGAAGGAGCCTTGGCAAGCTGCTGTAGTGCATCTTGTATATGGTACATACTGCTGCCACTGTGTGGGGGGAGGGAGTGAATGTTTAAGTTGGTAGATAGGGATTTGATAAATCGGGCTGCTTTGTCCTGGATGATGTCGAGTTTCTTAAGTGTTGTTGGAGCTGCAATCATCCAGGCAAGGGCAGAGTATTCCATCACACTTCTGACTTGTGCCTTGTAGAGGATGGACAGGCTTTGGGGAGTTAGGAGGTGAGTTACTCACTGCATAATTCTCAGCCTCTGACCTGCTCTTGTAGCCACAGTATTTATATGGCTGGTCCAGTTAAGTTTCTGGTCAATGGTAATCCCCAGGATGTTGATGGTGGGGGATTCAGCAATGATAATGCCATTGAATGTCAAAGGGGAATGGTTAGATTCTCTTTTGTTGGTGATGGTCATTGCCTGGCACTTGTGCAGCATGAATGTTACTTGCCACTTATCAGCCGAAGCCTGAATGTCACATTCTACATAGGATATGTGGCACAGAAACAGTTCATTCAGCTCAACCAGTCTATGCGTGTGTTTATGCTCCACTCACGCCTCCTCCCATCTTTCCTCATCTAAATCTATCATTGTAACCCTCTATTCCATTCTCCCTCATATGCTTGTCTAGCTTCCCCTTAAATGCATCTATACTATCCACTTCAACCACTCCCTGCGGTAGCGAGTTCCACATTCTCACCACTCTTTGGGTAAAGAAGTTTCTTCCGCATTCCCTATTGAATTTAAGACATAGACATAGAGAGATACAGCACTGAAACAGGCCCTTCGGCCCACCGAGTCTGTGCCGACCAACAACCACCCATTTATACTAATCCTACGTTAATCCTATATTCCCTACCATATTCCCACCATTCTCCTACCACCTACCTACACTAGGGGCAATTTACAATGGCCAATTTACTTATCAACCTGCAAGTCTTTGGCTGTGGGAGGAAACTGGAGCACCCGGCAGAAACCCACGCGGTCACAGGGAGAACTTGCAAACTCCGCACAGGCAGCACCCAGAACAGAACCCAGGTCACTGGAGCTGTGAGGCTGCGGTGCTAATCACTGCGCCACTGTGCCACCCCTTGATGGCTTCTAATATCCACTCTATCAAAACCTTTCATAATTTTAAAGACCTCTATTAGGTCACCCTTCAGCCTTCTTTTTTCAAAAGAGACGCTGTTGATCCTTTCCTGATATGTATGTCCACACATTTCTGATATCATCCTTGTAAATCTTTGATGCACCCTCTCTGGTGCCTCTGTATCCTTTCTATAATATGGCAACCAGAACTGCATGCAGGACTCTAAGTGTGGTCTAACCAAGGTTTGATACAGGTTTGGCAAAACCTCCCTACTTTTCAACTCCATCCCTCTAGAAATAAAGCTTAGTGCTTGGTTTGCTTTTTTATGGCCTTGCTAACCTGTGGCGCAACTTTTAGTGATTGGTGTATTTGTACTCCGAGATCTCTTTGTTCCTCTACCTCACCCTAGACTTCCAAGTAATAAGTGACCTCCCTAATCTTCTGATCAAAATGTACCACCTCACATTTATCTGTGTTGAACTTCATTTGTCAATTATTTGCCCATTCTGAGAGTTTATTAATGTCCTCCTGTAATTTGTTGCAGTCCTCAGAATTGACCAAAATTCTCAATTTGATCTCATTTGCAAATTTAGAAAATGTGTTTTTGATTCCAAAGTCCAAATCATTCATGTAAATTGTGAACAGCAGTGGTGCCAGCACTGATCCTTGTGGAACACCACTTCCCACCTTCTGCCACTCTGAATAACTACCCTTTATTCCCACTCTCTGTTTTCTGTCTTGAAGCCAGCTAGTAATCCATTCTTCCACTTGTCCCCGACTCCACATTCTCTGACCTTATTCATTAGTCTATTACAGGGCAGCTTATTGAAGACCTTTTGAAAATCCAAATAAATTACATCTACTGCATTACCTTTGTTCACTCTATCTGTTACCTCCTCAAAAAATTCAAAAAGGTTGTTTAAGCAAGATTTTCCCTTTTGAAATCCATGCTGACTATTCATTGTTATAGCTGGAACTGTCTGGTGGTGGTGGTGGGGGGGGGGGCGCCATAAAATTGAGTGGGAGGCAGGGGGTGCCATTCCCGACACCTTCCCGCCCCACTGCACTTTTACAAGGGGCAGCGGCGGCAAGAAACGGCCCGCCCACCCCAGGCCAATCAAGGCCGTTAAGTGGCCAATTAACTGCTGCTCCACGGCCTCCTCCCACCACTGCTGATATTTTCCCAGTGGCGGGAGAGCGGCTCAGGCCCCCAGAATGGGGTCATTCCTTGCGGGCTGGGGGAACCCTCCTGATCAGGTACCCTGTGCCCCACGGATGGCCCCCCACCCCCGAAACTCCAACCGCCCTCACTGTAAGAAAGCTCCCGCCTCCTCCCAATCAACCTCCCCTCCCTCCCAATCAACCCCCCCCCCCCCCCCCCCCCCACCCCCCCATTGCCTTGCCAGGGCTCTGGGGCCGTCATCCCACTTGCTGCAGTGGCTGGGTTGTAGCCCTAGCAGTGGCCACTGCTCCCGGTGAGAGGTGGAAGTCCCACCCAAGGCCAATTAAGGGCCTGGGGAGCATAAAATCCCAACATGGCTCCCCAGGCCTGACGAAGGCGAGTTCGCCCCTGACTTTTGGGCTGGTGGGTGTGACCTCCCGCCCAACATAAAATTCTGGCCTATATTTTTCATTTCGAGATGTTCTTCTATTCTCTGCTTTAGTCGCGATTCCATTATTTTTCCTGACACCAATGTTAATTTGACTATGTATTCCTGGACATGTTCTGTTCTCTTAAATGTAGGAATTACGTTAGCATCTGCCCGTCTTCTGACACAACACCTTTTTCTAATGTATTATTAAATATCTGTAGTAATACATCTGCTATCTCTTCCCTAGATTCTAAAATAAGTGGATCCAAACATCCGCACCAATGGCTTTATCCTCTTTGAGTTTGATTAGTTAAGTCAATACATACCCCTTTTTAAATTTGAAATGAGTTTATCTCATTGCTAAGCTCATCATTCAATGTCATGTCCACCTGTTCTATCTCCCTGGTAAATACCCTTTGAAGCACTTTGGGACAGTTTACAACATTAAAGGCATTATGTAACTACAAGTTGTAGTAATGTAGAAAACATGACAGACAATTTGCATAAAAGGCAATGTGATAATGATCAGATAATCTACTTTTGTAATATGGGTTGAGTTTTAGCAATTAGACAGGACACCAGGGAGAATGTTCCTGCTCTTCTTCATCTACCTGAAAGGGCCTCAGATTAACGTCTCATCCAAAAGATGCCACCTCCAATCGTGCAGCACACCCTTAGCACTGCAATGGAGTGTCAGCCTAGATTTTGGCTCAAGTTTTTGGAGAGGGGTACCACTAAGCCCTGGCTGACAGCAGCATATCTTATGTGTCAGGAGGTGACAGCCAGGCTCTATGGTCTGCACTGTACTAGTGTGCCATCTCTGACGCTCACCATTCTTGGGAAGCTTACCACCAGGAAATGTTTTGTGTTCTGTTGAGCTGGCTGACTGACTGCTTTGGTATCTGTCACTATGATAGCCTGATAGTATTTAGTGGCATGAACTTTCTATGCCTATGGGTAGAACCTTTCTTGTAGCATAAGATGTTTGTAGGTCAACCTCCAGCAGGTGTCACAGATATGTAGCAGCTTCCTATGTGAAACAGATGTGCCAAAGACAGGTCTCCTCTGGCGTACTTAGGAGGGAGTATCTGGGCCAGTAAATGAGGATCTGGGAGTAAGGGTTTGTGATGAAATATAGTCACATCTGCTTATTATTGTCCTGTCACGAAATGTTTTCCACTTACAAATGCAGATACAACACCAGAATCCCCAAAGCATTTTGATCCTGCCCAGGAAATTGCATATTGAAGCAAGGGTTTAGAAAATAAAAGTTTAGCAATGGAAAAAATTCTAACTGCTCTTTATGTAAATGCATTTTTTCTAATCTCTCCTTTAATTCTTTTTGAGATGACCTTAAATTTGTGCCCTCTTGCTACTGTCTCACCAAACAGTGTAAACAATCAATCAATATTTACCTTATTGTAATACAGCAACTCACTTTTGTGAGTTTAACAACACTTCCTTCCCCTGTGACCTCTACCATAGAGAAAGACAAAAGCAGAAACGTCACCTGCAAATTCCTCTTCAATTTGCATCACCCTCACTTGTTTATATATCCCCGTACTTTCTTCATTGCTGGGTCAATATCCTGGAATTCCATCATTGGAGCATTGCCACACAAGGAATGGCTTAAAGAGAATGCCCATAACCATGTCCTCAGGCCAACTTGGGATAGGAAATAAATTTAGCCTTGCCAGCATTGTCCACATCCCGAGAACAAATTTTTTAAAAACCACTGATCGGGTACTAAGAAATTAACTAAAATGATCGGAGGGGTTGAAAGGTTTTAGGTATCAAGAGAGACTAGAAAAAAAGGGATGTTATGATTAGAACAAAGAAGATTCAGAAGAAATTTGTGCACCCAAAATTATGAAATATTTCAATGATGGGAAAAATTATTACACAGGTTGGTGAGTCAGTAACCTTAGGAGATTAATTTGCGACCATCACCAAAAGAATGAATGGAGAAGTTATCATTTGTTTTACACAAGCGATTGTTAAGACATTGAACACTTACCAAAAACAATGGTGGAATCAGAATCCGTTATAGTTTTTTGAAAAGGGAAGCAAATAAATATTTGAAAAATAAATATTTTAAAGGGTATGGGGAAAGTGACTAATTGGATACTTTTTCAGAGAGCTAACAAAGACTTGATGCACTGAATGACCTCCCTCTGTGCTGTACGGTTCTACGACTATAATTGTTCATCACATAAGAACATAAGAACTAGCAGCAGCAGTAGGCAATTCAGCCCCTCGAGTCTGCTCTGCCATTCAATACGATCATGGCTGATCTTATCTCAGCTTCAACTCCACTTTCCTTCCTGTTCTCCATAACCCTTCAACACATTACTAATTAAAAATCTAACTAACTCCTCCTTAAATTTACTCAATGCCCCGGCATCCACCGCACTCTGGGGTAGTGAATTCCACAGACTCACGACCCTTTGAGAGAAGGAATTTCTCCTCATCTCTGTTTTAAATCTGATACCCCTTATCCTAAAACTACGACCTCTCGTTCTAGGTTGTCCCACCAGATGAAACATCCTCTCTACGTCTACTTTGTCAATCCCCTTAATCATCCATATACCTCAATTAGATCTCATCTCATTCTTCTAAACTCTAGAGAGTAAAGGCCTAAACTGCTCAACCTTTTTTCATAAGACAAACCCCTCATCCCTGGAATCAATCTAGTGGACCTCCTCTGAACTGCCCCCAATGCAACTACATCCTTCCTCAAGTAAGGGGACCAAAACTGTACGCAATACTCCAGGTGCGGTCCCACTAATGTCTTATACAGTTGCAGCAACACTTCCCTACTTTTATACTCTATTCCTTTAGCAATAAATGCCAAAATTCCATTTGCCTTCCTTATTACCTGCTGTACCTGCGTACTAGTTTTCTACGATTCATGCATGAGGACACCCAGATCCCTCTGCATCGAAGCACTCTGAAGTTTCTTTCCATTTAGATAATAATTTGCCTTTCTATTCTTCCGAACAAAATGGATAACCTCACACTTATCCAGGTTAAACGCCATCTGTCAAATTTTGGCCCATTCACCTAACTTATCCATATCCATTTGTAAATTTCTTATTTCTTTATTGCAACTTACTATCCCACCTATTTTAGTGTCATCTGCAAATTTGGCTATAGTACCTTCTATCCCTGCATCCAGGTCATTAATATAGATTGTAAATAGTTGGGGCCCGAGGACCGATCCCTGTGGCACCCCACTAGTTACTTCTTGCCAACCAGAAAGGACCCAATTATCCCGACTCTGTTTTCTGTTGGTTAGCCAATCCTCTATCAAAGCTAATAAATTGCCCCTAACCCCATGTGATCTTACCTTGTGTATTAACCTTTTGTGCTGCACCTTATCAAATGCCTTCTGGAAGTCCAGATATACTACATCTACAGGATCCCCATTATCCACTTTGCTTGTTACAGCTTCGAAGAACTCTAGCAAATTAGTCACACACGATTTCATAAAACCATGCTGACTCTGATGGATTGCGTTTTGACTTTCTAAATGTCCTATTATTACTTCCTGAATAATGGATTCTAACAATTTCCCAACGACAGATGTTAAACTAACTGGTCTATAGTTACCTACTTTCTGCCTCCCTCCCTTTTGAATAAGGGCATTAAATTAGCATTTTTCCAATCCACTGGAACCTTTCCTGCATCCAGGGAATTTTGGAATATTATAACCAATGGATCCACTATCTCTGCTGCCACTTCCTTTAAGACCCTAGGATGTAGGCCATCAGACCCTGGGGACTTGTCTGCCTTCAATCCCAATATGGTACACTATCCTATTTACAACATGCATTAGGAGATGCCTTCATTTTACTGGAGAGTCAGTCAGCATTTTAAAATGTCCTTTTTACTGTGAACACTGTTAAACGGTACGGGGAAATAAAATTGATTCTTATCTTCTCCTTCTAAAGCATTTGGTTAAGGGACAGGCTAAGGAAATTGAGTGTAAGTTGTCATGATCGGTACAATATCACAAACAATGTCAGTAAGAGTCATCCTCGCAATTGAAATAAGTAAGTGAGATTGCTTGACTAAGGAAATTAATCCCCACTTTAGAGAGTAGATGCAGACAGCCATGCAGCAATCAGTTGGATTGAGCAAGAAAATAGGAATCTGACAGTAGGTCCAGTCACTAACACCCCAGGAAATGTTCTGTACATTCTGTGTTAGCTTGGGTCAGTTGGTAACACACATACTTCTGAATCAGGATGTTTTGGACTCAAGCCCCACACCCTGACTTCAGCACATAATCTGGGCCGATCGCGCAATTCTATGGGAATTCTGCATTGTCAAAAGTGTTCTCCTTCAGATCAGATGTTAAATGAAGACCTTGTTTTGTCTGTTCTAGTGGTTCAGGTGAATGTTAGAGATTCCAAGTCACAGAATGAAAGGCAGGAGTTCTCATGATGTCAAAAAGACAGATAGATAAGATTAAATGCAAGAGGTTTAGGACAGAGAGCAGGAGAAACCTTTTTTTTTAATACAGGGTTGTGAGGCTGTGGGATGTACTGCTGGAGTTAGCAATTGAGGTGGAGACTGTATCAACAGTTAAGAATATGTTTGATAGCTAGTTAAAAGATAGGGGAATGAAGGGATATGGGAGCAGTGTGGGAACATGGGATTAGGACGACTGCTTTTCTGGGTGATAACCCCAACGTGGACTGATTGGGCTGATTTTAGCAGTGCAATTCTTTCACCACCACACCAAAATATACAGAACATTGTTATTTGCAGAGCATTGCTGTGTGTAAAATAGTTCCTACATTTGTCTAATAATAATGATAGTGTTCTCAAAGCAATTCATTGGATATGGAAAGCTCTTTGGGACGTTTCCAAGATGTAAGAAGATCTTATACAAATACAAGTTCTTTTTTAATATGCATAGCCACAAGAATAGAGAAGCTAAACTATCCTGATAACAATCACCTAACAAGTGTGTCACAGGTATTTCCAACAATTTCAAACTTTAATCTTCTCAGCTACTTTATATGTGACTATAGGTATCAAATAAAGTTTTCTAACTATATTAGTAATCTTTATCATTAAAACAGATTGATTTTTTAAAAAGTTTCATGGTTAAATGATGTGATCTCTTTGAAGATACATATACATTTTTTGACAAGGTACCACATTGGATGACCATTTTGAGTGGTTGTCAGCCACTGAAGAATTTTATGATGTGTGCCACCTTGTGGCTAAATATCAGTTATAAACAATATACAGTTATGCCAGAACCCTTTGTTACTTTAAGAATGAATTAAGCAAACCTTCAATGAAGACTGCAATGGCAAGCATGAGCCTGTCCAGGGCTAAAGGCACCGAAGGTGTTATATGGACTATAATGTCCACAATCCCTGAGATACCATAGAAGAGATACATAGTTGCATGCTGCCAGTTCATCAGGTGGTCCCAGTGCTGTTCCTCATAGTTATATAGCTTCAGATGAGGCCCATCAGGAACAAATTGCTCAGCTATCATGCCTGCAACAAAAAGAGATTAAGAGGACATTTCAGTCTCATAGATAATCCCTATTGTTATTCAAAAACGCTGAACACTTCACAGTCCTTTCATCTTTATGGGATGCAGAACACCTTGATACATTATATTGAATAGAATTACATAACTGAATGCTTATTGCCCCCATTTTTTTGTTTACTTTCTATGTGTCCTACTCCTTCATGATAGTCATACCAATTAGCTCTCAGAACCCCTGGGGAAATTCAATCTCTATGTACTGAACATGCACAATATTGTATAAGTGAGCTGAGCCCATGAGGTCATATAAATGCAGGGTAAGCACCCAAACAGCAGTGATCCCTGGCACTACTGCATTCAGAGTGCAGTATCAGCCTCTCAGTCTTATGCAGAATAGCCATGCAACATTAAGCACATGTATTTATAATGTTCTAAACCCTATCTTCTATTTTCTAACAGAAATTGTTAGCATTGTTAGACATGAAAACAGAAAATGCTGGAAATACTCAGCAGGTCAGGTAGCAGTCGTGGAGAGAAAAACAGAGTTAATGTTTCAAGTCTGTGTGACCTTTAAAATACCTGAGTATTTCAGTATTTGCTGTTTCTGTTTCAGCATCTGCAGTATTTTGCTTTTGTGTTACTGTAGGTTATGCAGAATTTGCTCCAAGGGAGCAATCAGTAAATTGCACCCAAAATGCACTGTCTGACTGATGTAAAATTCCTCCCAAATTTCCAAGCATTTGTGGGCCAACATTTTCAGGTTCTCATCAATGTTCCCTTTAATTTCTCTTTGCTGTGCGTGGCTGGCTTTTGGCACTGTGCAGCTCCTTTAAGACTGTCGCAAAGTTGTATTTGTGCATGGCCTGTTTGTTCCCTTTGCAGCCACGCAGCTTAGAGGGAACATTGGTTCCTTTGGTACTGTTGCTCTGCAGAGCTTCAGAATTTGGTAATTGTTTAATTACACTGTTGAAACCAATACCAACAGTGAGTACGATCAATTACATTGATGTAAATGCAAAATTTCAGGTCAGTGACCCTTCTTCAGAACAGTACAACATAGCCAACTCTGAAACGTTAACTCTGCTTCTCTCTCCACAGATGCTGCCAGACCTGCTGAGTATTTCCAGCATTTCTTATTAATAATTATGTAGTATCTTGTTGTAAGTTACCAGAGAATTCACTGTGGAAAATATTTGATGAAGAGCCATGAGATACAAATATCCAAGTAGGCTGATCTACCAAATTACAAATCAACAAAGCTGTAAATGTCATGCATGGATATTGATCATACCCAACAGTTCCACACTGTATGTCATGATAGGGTAAGTAAGCTGGCTGCATTTTCCATGACTTGACCCCTAGAATGCAGGACAACATAGCCAACTCTGGTTGAATAAATTCCCAGAGGCTGGATCATGTGACATTAGATCACATGACACTTCGCCAGTTTGCAAAAGTTATTGCCTTCATCTTAAAAAAATGGTGTCTCCTTTTGTTGAGTGTCTTTGCTTGAGCATAATAGTATTTTTATGAAAAAAATACAAAAATAGTTAAACAAACCCATTTTGATGCTGCTTGCTTGCTGCCTCTCCCAACTTCCCCCATGTTCACTTTTATTTCATGCTGCTTTAACACCTACCAAGCCATTGCCTTAGAAACCAACCAAACTGTTATATTTATATTCCTTTGTTGATATAATGACACCACTTTCACAGCCCCGCAGTGCACCAGTTGATCAGTGCACAGCAATTACATGTGAGTGGGGAAAATGATCACAAGTTGATGCAATTTAACAGAGCATAGAGATCCCATGATAAAATGCACCTGCCACCTAAAACTAGTTTAGTATCTTTAATTCACACCACATGGGAACAGCTGTATCTGAAATGACTTAAAAGGCTTAAAGGGGGCAGAATTCTTAAAGTGCATCCAGGAGAGCTTTTTGAGCCAGCATGTAGAAAGTCCTACAAGAGAAGGGGTGGTACTGGACCTAATCTTAGGGAATGAAACCGGACAAGTGGTAGAAGTGCCAGTGGGGGAACATTTCGGGGATAGTGACCATAACTCTAAGATTTAAGGTAGTTATGGAAAAGGACAAAGATGGACCGGAAATAAAGGTACTGAATTGGGGGAAGGCCGATTTCAATATGATAAAACAGGATCTGGCCGAAGTGGACTGGGAGCAGCTACTTGTAGGAAAGTCTACATCAGACCAGTGGGAGTCATTCAAAACGGAAATAGTGAGAGTTCAGGGCCAACATGTTCCCGTAAAGATGAAGGGTAGGATCAATAAATCCAGGGAACTCTGGATGTCAAGGGATGTAGAGGATCGGATAAGGAAACCAGTTGCTCCAACGTTGCATTGCAAAGGCAGGAATTGAGCCCATTGATGTTATTATATGTGGCATAATATATATTTAATATTTTTAGGACTTATATAAATGCCTACTGTACATCTCTGGTCAATTACTGCCATATTTGAAAAACACAGCATGTGTGTCGAGCTATAACACCTGATTCATGAACTGAACCAGTGGGAGCACCAAGATATCATCATATTCATCGTAAGTGAAAACAGAAAATGCTGGAAAATGCACAGCAGGTTGGCCACCTCAGCAATTGAAAGAGAAAGGTAGGTTCATGCTTCAAGAGGAGCCCTTCGCTTGAAGCTTCTGAAAAGAATCACACCAAAAACATTTATCTATCTTTCTCTTGCAGATGCTGACCCACATGCTGTGCATTTCCAGCTTTTTCTTTTATTTCAGGTCTCCAATAATAACTGCTCACCTTTTCATCTCCCTGATCACTTTCATCATCGTGTCTTAAGTCACTTCATAATCATATTACCAACTGCCCTGCTCTGATTTGCAGACAGAACATACAGTATTCAATTTAGAACATCAGCAGTAAATGACTTCAATTGCTATAATCAAGAGACTACACTATGGCAACCGGTGAACATTAGAAGCTAAGCAAGATTAGCTTCCTGCGATTGCATGAGTGGCTATGCCGAAAATAAATCTTACCTCTAATTACAATGAGCAATTTACAGAAAATACAAAGATGGAATTTTAGAAATATACCAGAACAGAAAATGCTGGAAAGACACAGTGGCCACGAAATTCAACAACCTCCGAAAATGGGCACAGGGATCGCGATGCGCGATTAACCCGCACCCGTTGCTTCTGATGCAGGAAACATGCCAACTTCATGCTGCCTGCTCATTACCATGATTCTAGTGTGTAGCCAGTGCTAACCATACTTTTCAGTGGCTGCATGCCTAAAATTGTGAGAGGCTAGCACCAATTAAAGCTAGCCTGGAGTACTTAAAGCTAGCCTGCACCTCTTTAAAGGGAGCTGCACTACAGCTGGAGCAGGTGCAGGATGTCAATCTACAACTGATTCTGACCTGGGAAGGATAGGAATGGTAGGCCATATGTTATGCAGGCCCCCACCTGCCAAGCATGAGGTATATTAATTTCACCACATGGACATTAAATTTCAAACTGTTGTTGAAGTGAAGAAAGGACTTGCTTTAAAAATTGCCAGATCTTGGCTGGAAAGACATTTGCATATTAACAGACAGTGTTTGGAAAGGACAACGGACCATTCCCTGACACATTCAACCCACAATGGACTTTTGATCACCAGACGTTGAAGATGGGGGAGCTCTCATTCCAAGTTTTTTTTTTATTCATTCATGGGATGTGGGCGTCGCTGGCCAGGCCAGCATTTATTGCCCATCCCTAATTGCCCTAACTGAGTGGCTTGCTAGGCCATTTCAGTGGGCATGTAAGAGTCAACCACATTGCTGTGGGTCTGGAGTCATATGTAGGCCAGACCAGGTAAGGACAGCAGATTTCCTTCCCGAAAGGACATTAGTGAACCAGATGGGTTTTTACAACAATCGACAATGGTTTCATGGCCATCATTAGACTAGCAGGTTGACTGCTAAGATGGCCGAATGCACAAACGGACATGGTCAAACCAGCTAGTCACATGACTAACCTGCTGGGCAACATGAATTTTTGAATTTGTACTAACAATGCTCCTGAACTGAAGATCTCTCCTGGCTGGCTCACCACAGCCTCTCCTGTCTGCCTGCTCCCATCTCTTTCTCACAAGCCTCTGAATCCACTGAAGACACATGAACCCCAAGAGAGAAAAGTCTCCTACAGCAAACAAAGTTTAAGAAGAATACTGGGCCCCAATGAAAAGCAAGATCTACCTACAATCAAGGACTCTACAATGAGCAGCCTTCCACCAGCCATGCTGCAGCCACTGGGGTAACACTATGTAGGAGCACTAGGACAGTCAAAGGCACACGGAAGACAGGCACTAAAGGAATGCATAAGGGTGATTGGTTGACGTTTGTATGAATGTGGCATGCTTTAATTTATAAATTTGGTTTGGAATATTAACCTTACGGTGGCTTTTTATTTTTGCACTGTGGTCAAGCAGACACTCTGATGATCAGTGACAAAGGGAAGATAAGGTGTGAGACTGTTGGTGAATGGTGAATTGTGGTTACATTAACTGGTATCGCAGTTGGATGAGTTGTTTATGGACAACCCAGGCAGAAAGGGGCTGTCTAGGTTGCCTCCTCCCTTCCTCTTCCACCTGCTCTTCAGCTGTTCGCCATATGGCTGGCGGTAAGGGCTGTGCCCTCAGGATGGCAAGGTTGTGTGCACGCAGCAGACCACCATGAATCCTGACACCTGCTCCACTGAGCAATCCAGGCAACAGAAGTGTTGTTTTAGCACATCAATGGTATGATCTATCACATTTTGTGTGGCAGCATGGCTTTCATTGAATGCATGCTGTCCACGTGTGTGTGAATTGCACACTGGAGTCATCACTCATGTTGTTAAATGATAGCCCTTGTCGCCCAGTCGCCATGCTTTGGTTTGTCACGATTACTCATCTCCTTACCTTGCCTTTATTCTCCTGAAGACAATGAGTTACGCTGGGCTACAGTTCCATAGGCACAGGGAGTTCTCCGGTATCTTGTCAAATGAGGATCCTACCTCAATCTTCACCTGATGTTCAAGTAAGCACACTTTCTACCAGGGGTTATTGGAAATCACCCTGCTTGTTTTTACCACTTTCACTGAGGCGAATAGGAGAATCTCTACCTGCTCCCTGGCTCACAGCATAGATGGGCAATGAATCTAGAATATTCCTGTACCACATAACATAGTTGGGAGAGCTGTTTGCCATAAAGTTCTGAAAAGCATATCAAGTACCAAGGACAGCAATGGTTCTAAAGACTGGAGTGAAGCTTTTTGATAAAACATCATTCTTAAAAGAAAGCTATTTAACAAGATAAATAACATTGTAAACAAACAGGAGCCATACAGTCTACCTACCTAAATGATCATTTTGACAAATCACATTGACTATGTCCAGTTCTATTGCCAAACTGAGTTAAGTCCACACTTGGAGTAGTGCGTACAGTTCTAGTTGCCATATTATGAAAAGGATAGAGAAGCACTGGAGAGGGTGCAAAAAAGATTTATAAGAATGATACCAGAACTGTGAGGTTACACCTATCAGGTAAGGATGAACAGGACGGACCTCTTTTCTCTTGAAAAGAGAAGGCTGAGGGGTAACCCAATAGAGGGCTTTAAAATTATGAAAGGTTTTGATAGAATAGACACAGAGTGTGGCCAAAATTTTCGCCTGTGCGGAGAGGTGTTGTGGGGGTGCTGGGGGGTGGAGGGGGGGGGCGGTGGTGTGGCATTGTTGTGAGATTGAAAAACCCTGAAGTATGAGTTTCCCAAATGTCCTGTAGAACTTAACTGCAGGGCTGCTTTGATTTTTTTTTTCTGTGGCGTTCCTGCCTTCAGGCAGCCTGATCCATACTGGAGGCCTTTTGGATGGAAAGACTACTTCACAAGGCCGAAGCTGATGAGAACAGGTAGATGTATTGGGGGAATGAGAAAGATTGTAGTGAGGGTATCCCAAATGCAAGGTGGGTGCGGGGGCATTCCAATCGCAGGGTGAGGAGTTTGGATCATGGGGGTGTGGGGTGCGATGCTGGTCTGAGTGGATGGGGTCCCAATCATCATCCAATGGTGGTCAGGAGGGAGTGCGATAGTGGTCAGGCGGGGAAGAGCAGCCAGATCGTGACATGGTGAGGCTTTACTAGGTAACTTGTTGGACAGGGAGCGAACACTCCTGCTCCTCCTGCCTACAGATAGTGCTGTAAAGTCATCATGGATTCAGCCCTTTTCGTCTTCTCTCAGCTGCTGACTTTCCCAAGGCCCAGGAAACCCCGTGGTTAAAAATAGAATGACTGTTAAAACTAAGGCACACAGCCTCATTATAATATATAAATGACCAAACTGCTTTCCATGAGTGGATAGGTTGCCCACCATCATTAAAACTGGAAGTAGTGGGTTCCTGGCGGGTTGGGTTCCTATTCCAGATTATGTGCATCTGACCTGACCAGAGCCCACCTGTTTTGGGGCACTAAGATTCAGCCCTGTCTTTCCACTTGTGGGATACAGAAAAATTAGATGTCATCAATATAAGAGAATCACTAAGAAATCGAATGGGGAATTCAGAAGAAACGTCTTTACCCAGAGAGACGTAGAATGCGGAACTTGCTACCACAAGGAGTGGTTGAGGCAAACAGTATGTAAACAAGGGATAAGGGAATAGAGGGTTATGCTGATCAGAAACTTGATAAGGAAGGATGGGACGAGGCTCAAGTGGAGCATAAATGCCGGCATTTTGTCTTGGATGGTCTGTTGCTGTGCTGTATATTCTGTGTAATTGTATGTAAAGTCCTTAGTCTTCCTTTATATTCATTATCAATTTATGTTTCCCTTTTGGTTGTATATACATCCTTATCCTAAATCATGCCCCAAAGAGGATTATTAAAAGGCATGTGCATAATGTACACTAACGTCACTATCATCTGCAAGAACTGGTGGTACACTTCTACCCAGGAGGAATGTGTAACCTACATCAGTTTTCAAAACAGGAGAGGTATCCCACTGTAAGTATTGGGTTTATGTAGAAATGGATAAGCATGAAACCAGCACTATCAGATATTTTTCACTTACCTATCATTGCAAAGCTGGCTTTCACAATTCCCTCAATGATGTCTAATCGCCGATGCCCTGAGATTGATACTAGGTAACAAACACT
Organism: Heterodontus francisci; assembly: GCF_036365525.1. Taxonomy (NCBI): domain Eukaryota; kingdom Metazoa; phylum Chordata; class Chondrichthyes; order Heterodontiformes; family Heterodontidae; genus Heterodontus; species Heterodontus francisci. The sequence continues at coordinate 90,029,549 of NC_090380.1, read as the reverse complement.
CTTATTCTTTCTGCAGAGGTACCGCATAGGGTATTTCACTGACCACCACAGGCCAAATAAGAGGAAAAAGCTTCCAGGGAGTGCGTGTCCTTTGAAATTACCCATGGTTTTTCAGTCGTGCTAAGTTTCTGTAAAAAAAAGTGAAGCACAATCAATGAAAAATGCTGAAAGAACACAAACACATTCCCACATATACAACTCCCCCAAATGACTATAGGTGGCTCTCAGCTATTAAATAGTCTTAAAAATATTGAAAGTAAGCTGCTTTAAATGAATATTTTAAATCAGCCTCTAATTCATTTTATACCTGAGATAAAGTTTGCACTTGTTTGTCTTTCGAGCTATCTGTGTAGTTAACTGACAGCTTAAAATTAGAATAATTTGCTATACTTCTGTGTATTTCTATATTCCTCTTTGATAGTTGCAGTGCAGTGAGGTTAACTTAAATATAAAAACAGCAAATGCTGGAAATACACAATAGGTCAGGCAGCATAGGAAGAGAGAGAAACCAAGATAACTTTTCAAGTCGATGACCTTTCATGACCTTTCAGTTGTTGTTTGGAAACATGAACTCTTGTTTCTCTCTCCACAGATGCTACCTGGCCTGCTGAGTATTTCCAGCATTTTATGTTTTCACTTCAGCTTTCCTGCATCTGCAGTATTTTGCTTTTGACTGGCATATAACATTGATCCTTTTTATACGGTATTGCAGTAGTACAGCAGGATGATGTTTAGCCTCTGAGCTCACCACCAATGCCAATAAAACTGTTAGCAGGTGGCAAAATATGCCCTTGTCATCACCAGACTCCATTTTTCCACTGCTTTCCTTGCCGCTCTCCTAAACTCCATTCTGCATAAACTCCAACTCACCCGGAACACTGCCGCCTGCAATCTATCCTGCACAAAGGCCTGCTCACCCATCATCTCTTCTTGCCAACTTTCATTGGCTCTCTACTCCTCAGCACATCGAGTTCTTATCTACAAATCCCATCATGACCTGGTGCCACCCTATCTCTGGAACCTCCTCCAGGCCTGTCTCCCTCTCACACTCTCTTCCAGCTGTGGTCTACCATTCTTTCCCTCTCCTTCCACTTGACCACTGATGACAGAGCCTTCATCAATGTTTGCCTCCTAATATGGAATACCATCTATAAATCCACCTTACTACATCTTTCCCCAATTCAAAACTACACACAGCAATTTGACAAGGCCTTCGGTCACTTTTAATTTTCCTCTGTTTCTAATCAGATCTGTGTTAGTGTCTAAGTTCTGTTAATGGATGTTAAATACCTAGTGGTTGAAGGTAATAGGGTGAACAGGTGTTGGCTGTTGATTAATTAATTGCATTTAAATATGTATATAGAAAGAATCAGCCAGCACTGGCTGGGTGTTGTTAGGAGTGAAGAAGTAATGCTCTGTGGCAAATAATAAACAGTCTCCACCAAAGCATCCCAGTCTCAGTTTCTTCTTCACAAACAGCCTGGCAGTTTCTGTAATAGTCTGATGCCAGCACCCACAAGACACAACCCCAACCAACCTTTAAAGCATCTGAGGGCACTGTTGTGGAACAAAAGTTGTTGCTTATATGGCAGTTTTCTGCCCTCAGAGTGGTATGGTATTGGTTACCATCCATAATTCCCTATATGGCAACTTCCCAATGTTTTAGGGGCTGATGTGCTGGTGCTGAGTGAAGGACACACACTCCATGATGGAGAAGGAAATAGAAAAGAAAATGTATTTCAATCAAAGGGCTTGTGTTTGTTGGAATGACAGAGTTGCATTAGCGGAGTCTTGGAAGCTAAGGATAGTGCTTGGCAAGGAGGAACATTAAATTTCAAAAAGAGAAACAGTATATAAATACAGAATGGAACACCCTTATTTCTTTTAGCAACAAGAAGTGACGGAGAGATTGCACAGCAGTCCCAGTCCGTCTACTATATTTTTTTTCCTTTCTCCCCCCTCATATTCCATTGGTGGTCTTCCTGTTTAAACAGACCACAGCATGAAACAAATGTGGAATTGATGGAATTGCTGAGATATTTTGACCAAGTAAATATTGTAGCATTTATAATTTTCTGCTCCTTTATAGATTTTCTGGGGTTACCTTAATCATTACATGTCCTCTTTGGCTCCGGCTACAGACGTCTTCATGACCTTTGCCAACAATATATAGAGTCTATGATCCGAAAAACTGTAAATCCTCCTACCTTATTTTGTTCTGGTCGTCTTCACTCCATTTTGTCTGTTTCTATTCCTGACTCACTGGTGGGAACTTTATGCTCCCCCTCGTGGCAGGTTTGGAGGTGGGGAGAGCATAAAATTGGGTGGGATGGTGGTGGTGGTGGGGGGAGGGTTCCAGCCATCCTGCCGTGCCCGGCGCCAATTGGAGCCCTTAACCGGACAATTAACCCCAATTAAGGGCCTCATCCTGCAGATGCCACCATTAGCTGTATGGCGGGCGGCCCTGTCACCGCACGGGAAGCACAGCATGTAGAACCATGCAGGTTGCTTCCTGGCTCCAAAGAAGCCGGGTGGGGGCGGGGGGAGAGGCTCCTCATTAAAAGGCATTTAGCTCCTGAACGAGGGACCCAGCATTGGGATGGGGCAGCCTCCAATTGGCCGGCAGCTCTCCAAGGGTGGGACTTCCGCGTTGGGGTCCTTGATCCTGTGAAAGGCTTGCCGCTGTCCACTTAAGTGCCTGAGTGGCACCAGATTCTGCAGGCCTTTCAGGGAAGAGGCGACACGGCGTTCTTGGCGTTGCTTTTTCCAGTCAAAACCCCCATCGTCAGCATAAAATCCTGGCCAACTGCATTTTTTTTGGTCAATGCCACTCATTTCTCTGTCCCAGTATCATGGCTTGGTAGGAAACAACCTGGGCTTTGCTGTATGGTTGTATCCTACACTGGAAGCTTTTACATAGAATCAGTTTACAAAGGCCATGATTATTCTTAAAAATATGACTCATAAGTATATCGTTGTGAATCGTACTCACATGTTTTTAAAATGGCAAGGCAAAGGCTTGTTGGTTGGGAGGGTAGAGACCTGTAAATATGGAAGCACTGGAATGGGTTTAATGAAAATAAAACACACAATGTGTGTCTTGGAGGAATACTAATAACAAATAGTATAATAATTAGAATTTACAAATGCCCTAAATCCAAAGCACATCAACTGCTCATCGTACTGCATGTTATCTGAGATAATTAGATCCTTGTTTTGAATATCAACAGCTGCACACTTACGCTTCCCAGCATATTCAGTGTAATTAGTTATCAAAGTACGGCACATGTTTGGAACTCACACTTTGAATGGAACCGAAAGGCTCATGAGATAAAAAACAGCACATCCACTGTACCATACACCTGTTCCTGACTACTAAAGCACTCCTGTATTTGATCATAAGTAACAGTGAAAGCAGAAGAATAATCTGGAACAACAAGCATCCTCAAGGGTTCATTCAGGTTGCACAACAAACAGATTGCATTTCATTTCCTCTGTGCAATTTTTGACTACCAAAGACCATTTTCTGATTGCCAAATGCGTGCAAGTTTTCAATTATTTAGAACTATCGAACATTGGTCTAGATATTGCTCTGAAAATAATGATGAGGCTAACGGTGCTCATCGTTATTTATGTGCAAATCAGACAGCAACTTCCGGCTAGCATACATGTGCAGTTAAACACGAAGATTCAAAAGTTACTGTTTGAGATGCTCCATAAGTTGCGTGAAACGGCATCTCGCCGTGTGGCTCTCCATTCAAAATGTATTGAACAGTATGAAGTTCCTATATAGATCTACAGATATGGACTAGACTCGGCACAAAAAGTTAGGCCTTTGTCCATTCCAGTCTACGTATCCTTTTATTGGCTGGGAACTCATAGTTACTGCCAAATGACCTCTCTAGCACTGAAAATTAACTTTTATAAGTGTGCACTCTTATTCTTCAGTTTGTATCGTTCAAGCATTTTTTTTAAAAAGTAACATTTCTTTTTCTTTCTGCCTGTTTTATCTGTCCTCTCTCTTAATCCACCCTTTTTTCCCTCTCTTTATTTCACTTTTTGTACCTGGTTTGACATTGAATTAAGTATTCTAACTTGCACTTCCTGGTTTAGACAGTGCTGCTTATTAATGATTCTTTAATATGATTGGTTATGGAGATACACAGTTGCTTTCCCTGGATGTTTGGCTGACAGCAACTTGCTGTGCAAAACCTCAGAGAAAGACTATAGGCAAGTACAAATCTAACTTGTGACTCACAGCGAAATTGGGCCATTATTTTTTGGCACTTTCTGATGCTTTGTATCATAAAGCTGAATGAGGAACATCTTTGTTCCCACCCATCTCTCCCCGTTATTTTGGTTTGTCTTCAATCATGTATGTAATTATTGGGATCGACATTGGTATGCATTGCACCTGTTTCTCAATTATAAAATGGGTGCAACACACACCAATTTAGCAGAGGGACTGCCTGTGCACTATCTGCAAATACATTGCTCAATCTCAAGGCCCGTCTTTTAATCATTCCAGAAAAAAGCACACATGGGGACAAAAATATTGGTAGATTTTTAACACAGGCAGGTAAAACATTTAAAATATATCAGCTTTTACAAGGACCTTTTTGAATATCAAAAATAGCTGTCAAGACCGAATGGAGACAGGAAACTACCCAAGTGATACAGCAGTGCAATATACAAATCCCACATCAAATAGCTGGCCGAGTGGAGGAAATGGTAACAAGTAGGGTGGTCCTGCCTCACACTAGAGACTGTCAGCTGTGGCTCCGTTGGTAGCAGTCTTAACTCTTGGTCATACGGTTCTGGGCTCAAGTCCCACTCTGAGACTTGTGCACAAAAGTCAAGGCTGACACTCCAGTGCAGTATGAAGGGGGTACTACACTGTGGGAAATCTCTCACATGCGATGTTAAAATTGAAGCCCCATCTGCTTGTGTAGGTGGATGTGCTTTAAGCTCAATAAAAAACAGAAACCTTGGTGATGTGGGGAAGATGTTTACAGAGAAGCCACATGTCAAGGTTTATAGAGGTCAGGAGGATGACTTTCTGTTTTGGGGTTAGAATATTGTTTTCAGTTCAGTTGGGGTGTGAAATGTTTTGAAGACAGTTGGTGTTTTGCCTGCCTAGGAAAAAGAAACCACCCAGCTCACTTCTTTCTCTACCTCTTTGAAGAAACCCTGCAAAGATCCTGTGTGGGAGAGCTAAAATCCCTGGTGCTGCATCTCTCTTGAGAGGCTGGAAAAACCTGCCAGAGTAATTCTCAACGTCGCCTGAAAAGAACTGCTTTAGAAAAGATCCCAGTGACCCGTCTCCATATACCCAGATGCCAGACCAAAAGGGACAACTGAATTCCTTCCATATCTTCTCTTTTTCTCTTCAAGAATTAGCAAAGTGTTCTTTTTTTGGTCTTTGTTTTGTAACAGACAAAGGAGAGAATTTCTGTATTTTTTTCAGTGTGTTTGAGGGTGGGGGGAATTTTAAAGGGAACTGGACAACTCTTGTTTCATAATAAACTGATAATTTTGATGTTCATTAAAGAAACCTGCTTGATGTACTTTATTCTGGGATAAAGTGTATAGTTTATGATTGACCGAATCGGTAACTGGGTAAACATTTTTAAAATATATGTTGTGACCTGCGGAGAAGTGGGACCAGAAAAGACAGTGCACTCCTCCCACCTCGGTCGTAAAAGATCCCATGGCACTATCTTCATGAACAGCATGGGAGTTATCCTGGTGTCCTGACTGATATGTATCCCTCAATCAACATGACAAAAACAGATTATCTGATCATTATCACATGGCTATTTGTGAGAGTTTGTTGAGTGCAAATTGGCTGCTGCATTTCCTACATTATAACAGTGACTATACTTTATAAGCACGCCAATGGCTGTAAAGCACATTGGAATGTCTGGTGGTTGTGAAAAGTGCTATATAAACATAAGTCCTTCTTTTTCACACCCCATAGGATTGCATAGCAGTTTGCCAGGAAAGACACAGAGGAAGAGAATTTGAGGGCATAGCCATAGGCAGTTCCAGTTCTTTTATGCATTTAAGGTGCAGATATCCTTGCAGAACACGGCACAACTCCAGATGTAGTTCCCTGCTGACCGAAAGCCTTGTTGAGTCAGTTCTAATTGGGTATTGCCAAGTAGCTGTGCCTCTGCCTACAAATGAGGGTGGACTATGTGCCTGTGAAGCCTGACCTCCATTCACTGCTTCTCTTCATTTTCTTCCAAACAATATATGGAATACCCACAGGGAAAACCATAATTTGGATGTACCAAAATATTGCAATGCCAAAATACTTGGCATAAAGTCTCCTGAAAACAGGAAAGAAAAAAGAGCAAGGGTCCTGAAATAGTCTCAACATTCTACTATAAATCGTACGACTGGGCTCTGTAAATACAGTTCCATAAACAGCGCAGTCCCTAGCAGGCCTGAACACCCATTTTATATAGTTGGGTAGATGACAGAGCATTATGCCAGGCTAAGCCAGGAAATTTCATGCATGAATGATTTCACAGGGGTTTATTTTAATATAACAACCTGCAAACTGGTGGCACTTCTGATTCCAGTATATAAGCCAACTGCAAAATTGGACAGGGCCCTAAATGGACAGAAATTCACCACAGTGGATTTCCTTCATTTTACTGACTTTTTTTATTAATTCGTATGGGTATGTGGGCATCACTGGCAAAGCCAGCATTTATTGCCCATCCCCTAATTGCCCTTGAGAAGGTGGTGGTGAACTGCCTTCTTGAACCGCTGCAGTCCTTGGGGTGCAGGTACACCAACAGTGCTGTTCGGGTAGGACACACTTTACTCACATTTATTGGGTGTAACTGATTGGAAAATCTACTCTTAAATCCACACTTCAAACACCTGAATTCTATTGTGCCTATGTTCTTTAATTTGTGAAGTCAATTCCCTCTATTCCTCCCTCTTGCTGCACCTCCAAACACAACAAACACGTTTATTAGCAAGTGCTAAATAGGGTTGGTTGCATTATAGTCCCTTTAAATAATTCTCAGTTCAACCATCAAACTCTTCACATCCCAGTTTTTTTTGTTATATAGTTTTTAAGATAAATGTTATGTTTGTCTTACATTCACCATTTTGTCTAATTGCAAGTGTCTAAATCTACTTGCTTGTTTTACTGTGATCTGTCTTGGTGAGCTGTCAGCCCATTAATATTATCTTAATTATCTTGGCATTCAATTTTAATTGCAATTTCTTTCCTTCTTGACTACAGGTTTTTAAATAGCGGCCATATTCCTGTCCAACAGTTACCTGTATACCAAGGGTGCCTACTATAACTTCAGCACTACCTTTTCATTGATAGCCAATCTTCTCAATCCACCCTCCTTGTGTATCACAGTCTAAGGCTTACTGATATTACTTAGTATTGAAGCTGTATAACGCAAGATGATGTTGCTTAGTGTATAATTACATCCCACCAAAATCATTACTGATGCCATCATATGTGTAAGCTGGATGTATTGTATTGAAAAAGTGAAAGCCTTTCAAAAACCTTCCTATTTTGTAGATAAGATTGTTTACTCTAAATTGCCTTCATGGGAAATTTAGAGTTCAGGTCTCATCATTGCATGTGACCTGCTTTTCTGATATCAGCAGGTGATGAATCAGCACCGTGATAAATGGGATAGATTTTGAACAGATCTAGCAATGCAAAACTGGGCATCCATGAGGTGCTGTGGGCCTTCAGCAGCAGCAGAATTGTACTCAACCACAATCTGTAACCTCATGGCCCAGCACATCCTCCACTCTACCATTACCATCAAGCTGGGGGACCAACCCTGGTTCAATGAAGAGTGCAGGAGGACATGCCAGGAGCAGCACCAGGCATACCTCAAAATGAGGTGTCAACCTGGTAAAGCTACAACACAGGACTAGTTGCATGCCAAACAGAGGAAGCAGCATGCGATAGACAGAGCTAAGCGATCCTACAACTAACAGATCAGATCTAAGCTCTGCAGTCCTACCACATCCAGTCGTGAATGGTGGTGGACAATTAAACAACAAACTGGAGGAGCTGACTCCACCAAATATCCCCATCCTCAATGATGGAGGAGACCAGCACATCAGTGCAAAAGATAAGGTTGAAGCATTAGCAACAATCTTCAGCCAGAAGTGCAGACTGGATGATCCATCTCGGCCATCTCCTGAAATGCCCAGCATCACAGATGCCAGTCTTCAGCCAATTCGATTCACTCCCCGTGATATCAAGAAATGACTGAAGGCACTGGATACTGCAAAGGCTATGGGCCCTGACAACATTCCGGCAATAGTATTGAGGACCTCTGCTCCAGACCTTGCCCCGCCCCTAGCCAATACAGTGTTCCAGTACAGCTACAACACTGGCAATTACCCGGCAATGTGAAAAATTGCCCAGGTATGTCCTGTACACAAAAAGCAGGACAAATCCAACACGGCCAACTACTGCCACATCAGTCTATTCTTGATCATCAGTAAAGTGATGGAAGGCATCATTGACAGTGCTATCAAGCGGCACTTGCTTAGCAATAACCTGCTCCGTGACACTCAGTTTGGGTTCCTTGGTTCAAACATGGACAAAAGAGCTGAACTCAAGAGGTGAGGTGAGAGTGACTGCCCTTGACATCAAGGTAGCATTTGACTGAGTATGGCATCAAGGAGCATTTGCAAAACTGGAGTCAATGGGAATCAGGGAGAAAACTCTCCGCTGGTTAGAATCGTACCTAGCGTGCAGGACGATGGTTGTGGTTGTTGGAGGTCAATCATCTGAGCTTCAGGACATCACTGCAGGAATTCCTCAGGATAGTGTCCTAGGCCCAACCATCTTTAGCTGCTTCATCAATGACCTTCCTTCAATTATAAGGTCAGAAGTTGGGATGTTCACTGATGATTGCACAATGTTCAGCACCATTCGTTACTCCTCAGATACTGAAGCAGTCCGTGTAGAAATGCAGCAAGACCTGGACAATATCCAGGCTTGGGCTGATAGTAGAAAGTAACATTTACACCACAAAAGTGCCAGGCAATGACAATCTCAAACAAGAGATAATCTAACCATCTCCCCTTGATGTTCAATGGCATTACCATTGCTGAATCCCCCACTATGAACATCCTGGGGCTTACCATTGACCAGAAACTGAACTGGAGTAGCCATATAAATACCATGGCTACAAGAGCAGGTCAGAGGCAAGGAATCCTGCAGCGAGTAACTCACCTCCTGACTCCCCAAAGCCTGTCCACCGTCTACAAGGCACAAGTCAGGAGTGTGATGGAATATTCTCCTCTTGCCTGGATGGGGTGCAGCTCCAACAACATTCGAGAAGCTCGACACTATCCAGGACAAAGCAGTCCGCTTGACTGATACCCCATCCACACCTGCAACATTCACTCCCTCCACCACCGATGCACAGTGGCAGCAGTGTATACCATCTACAACATACACTGCAGCAACTTGCCAAGGCTTCTTCAACAGCACCTTCCAAACCCACAACCTCTACTACCAAGAAGGACAAGGGCAGCAGGTGCGTGGAAACACCACCAGCTACAAGTTCCCCTCCAAGCCACACACCATCCTGACTTGGAACTATATCGCCATTCCTTCACTGTCGCTGGGTTAAAATCCTGGAACTCCCTTCCTAACAACACTGTTGGTGTACCTACACCAACTGCAGGGGTCCCAGAAGGCAGCTTACCTCCACCTTCTCAAGGGCAATTAGGGATGGCAATAAATGCTGGCCTAGCCAGTGATGCTAACATCCCATGAACGAATATAAAACAATTAGTATCTCTGAAATAGCCAAGTGTCCTCGATGCCAAACTGGAGCTAGAGATTTTAAAATTCAGTAACACGGGGCTACCTATTGCCACAAATTAGATTTTATTTTCGCAAGTGGTAGTATGTGTCCATTGGCAGATTTTAATAAATTCAATTAAAACATGAAAGCATGAAAATTGCCAGAGTTGACTTTGAACTTACATCAGTTCAGAAAATCTGATAAGGAGCACAATAACTGTTAAATATTGAGGAACCATAATTACAGCTTCACACAAAACAGGAGTTTAGAATGTACTGCATACAATTAGAATTGGAGAATCCTGCTTACAGTATTGGTTTGCAAAGTTAGCAGGCCCACTTTTTAGTTTTAATATCTCATTGATCTTCTCAAATACTCACCTAATAGCATACAGCCTCAATAGTTAACTATGACAGAGACGTTCAGGCTTTAGAGTTTCTGTGATTGTTTATTAGATGCAAGTGAAAATGGATTTAGATAGCAGAAAATTAACAACTGCTCACCAACACACTTCTGCCACCTGTTCCAAGAGAAGAATACTCTTGTATTATTATTGTGAGGTGGTCCATCTGGTAACATTGCCAAATACTGACAATATTTACTCAACTGTGACTGATGGATCAGTAAGAGACAAACCTAGAAACTGAACTCGAATCCACAAATTGCAATTTACTACTGAGGTGCACTCAACCATAGGTACTAAGCTCCTGCTCAAATTTCTCATTATTCAGAGAACTGCAAGTACTACATTTCAAGTAAATTGGCATTTTCTGTAAAGTCCACATAGTACTTTCTCAACTCATATCCTACTTTAACATTTAGCAACATGCTTGCATATCGCTCTTTGCTATAACGTACACCACTTCACTGTATAGCACGCACGATACAAAGCAGGCCACTCTGAGATAAACCAACTCACACTAAATAGCATCTTTCTAGAGATCAGAATCTAAGGAATGTCATACCTTTAATATCAACAGTTCTCCTCCTTCTGTTTCTGTAGCTTTAGCGGGATTTAATTTCATTTTTAAAAAAGATGGTTTCTCAAGCAGGATATATTTCCTTCCTGATAGACTATGCAAGCAGATGATTTAGCAGCTAATGAGAACTTCTCACTCTATAAAAATAATGGCAGTTTGTTAATCATTTACTAAAGTGGCATGCCTATCTTGTCAAAGATTGCTAGTACGGCCCCTGCAGAAACAATGAAACTTGATATGCATCTGTAAAACAGGATACCTATCTATTACTAAAAATAAGTGAGCAAAACACAGAATTATAAAAAGGACACAGATGAAATAATTAACATTCTTTAATGTATTTGTCTTTAAAATGGGCACATGTAGCCCTCGGCCTACCTGGGAGGGGAAAACAAGAACCATTAAGCTTAAAGTTTGTGAAATATTTCCATACAAAGATAAATTCATTTATGCCAAGAATAGTCAAAAACAAGTCTTTCCCTTTTATATATATAACCTTACTTTTGTGATAAAAAATGTCATTTTAGTATTGATTTATTTTAAAATTGGGGAACAGAAGGAAAAAAGATCCAAAACACACTAATCCTGCAGGAACTATCTGTAATGTGTAACTGAAGTTAAGTCTTAAAAGTTTCTTTTATTTGCCCTCAGCTCCCTTGTTTTCTAAAGGGTGCGACTTGTGTTGAAATTTGAGTCCATTGATAACAACAGCCCTTCAGTACATCATTATAGGTCTTCACATCTAAATATAAACATCAAGCATCTGTGTAATATTTAATAGTAGGAGGAAGAGAGGGAGATGACACAACCAAGTCTCATACTATTCTTATATGACATGTAGCTACACGCACATAATATATACATAGTTTTTGTATAGCACCATTAAAGAAAAGGTTATGAAATATTCTTAAAAAGTTATTCCAAATAAAATGTAAAAAGTTCTCCAGCCCCAAAGGGTTAATACTTATGTTAACAGTGGAAGCAATAACTGCATTATAAATAGCAAGGCCTGGGGAAACACTGTGAGGAAACAGTCACATGATTAAGTGAGAACGAGAGAGACGTGAGTCTGTACCTGCTGTCAATGGCCAACAAGTGACCTTTGTTTCTGTTTGAGTAACTCACTTAGTTTGTCCCATATCACCTGGAAACAACATCTTTAAAATAAAAATAGACACAGAAAGCAAATTATGCCTTTGGTAATAGAAAAAGCACTCTTAGGAGGCACCCTAGCTACCCAGACTCAAAATGTAATACTGGATTAATATTTACAAACTGCACTTAGAAGCTGCCATTACAACAGTCCCATAAATTGGTATACATGAATATCACTTTTTATGATAGCTCAGAGATTCAAACATTTCTCATCCAGGTGTAGCCCCCCAGCAAGCCTCCCCCCAGCCCCTCGCCCCCACCCAGCAAACCATGTTTGGCAATGGTGAGAACATAAAGAAGGGCACAGAGATTTTAGAAAATCGAGTAGAGGAGGAAATGTAGTGCAGTTTCAACATGATTCTAAAATGTGTGTGCAAGCCCCAAAGCTGCAGGCGCACCAGGAAAGTAGGGGACATGGAGACTTGGCAGATCTTAACAGGGCCTCATTTAAATAAAGGTTCTCAGAGTCCTGTTCGACACATGGCCAGATTGACAACTTGGCCAGCGGGCAGGAGCAGGAATTTGGTCGCAGGAGGACGCAGCCAGTGACCCATGGGTATAGTCTTCGACAGTCAGTGGGAGGAGGTATTTGGAAGTGAACAGTGGAGGGAGATAGAGGAGGTGTTCCAGGACAATTAGGGATCTGGGGGAAGCTGGATCGGGAGGGTGAGGGGGGGCAGGGGGTGTGCTGGAGAGGCCTCAGGACCATACAGAGTCTGGAGGCATAGCTGTACTGTTCCACCTAGTCCATAAGCAGATCTAACAGAATTAATTTTTAAAGACTTACCTTGGCCCCTTCTGGAAGGCTGGCACCTCCCACTGTGGTTTGGCTGCCGAGCTGCAAATAGTGCAGGATTCCCCTTGATTTTGTTAATATTGTGAATAGGAACATACAAATTAGGAGCAGAAATAGGACACTGGACACTGTAGCCTGCTCCGCCATTCAATAAGATTATGGCTGATCTCTTTGTGTCTCAAATTCCACACTCCCATCTACCCCCAATAACCTTTGATTCCTTGCCTAACAAGAATCTATCTACCTCTGCCTTAAAAATACTTAATGACCCCGCCTCCACCACCTTCTGAGGCAGAGAGTTCCAAAGTCGCACAACCCTCTGAGAGAAAACAAATTCTCCTCATCTCTGTCCTAAAAGGGCAACTCCTAATTCAAAACAGTGCTAGACTCACCCACAAGAAAAAACATCCTTTCCACATCCACCTTGTCATGACCGTTCAGGATTTTATAAACTTCAATCAATTCTCCCCTCATTCTTCTAAAATCCAACAAAAACAAGCCCAGTCTGTCCAACCTTTCCTCATAAGACAACCCGCTCATTCCAGGTATCAATGTAGCAAAACTCATCTGAACTGCTTCCAATGCATTTACATCCTTCCTTATATAAGATCAAAACTGCAAACAGTATTCGAGATGTGGACTCACCAATGCCCTGTATAACTGAAGCATAACATCCTTACTTTTATTTTCAATTCCTCTAGTAATAAAGGATCGCATTTTATTAGCCTTCTTTACTATTATTAAGTAGGCCCCCACCTGCCTTTAGCAGGACTCTCATTGATGGCATGATGCACCATCATAAAATTTACAGTTGATGAGAACACAGCGGGTTGGAGCTGGGAACCAGAAGTGTGACCTGAAGCTTCCTGTCGCCTGTCATTTCAATTCTCTACCTTGCTCCCACTCTGACCTTTCAGTCCTTGCCCTGCTACAGTGTTCTAATGAAGCTTAACGCGAGCTCGAGGAACAGCACCTCATCTGTCGGCTTGGCAATTTACAGCCTTTCAGACTCAACAATTTTAGATCACAACCTCTGCCCCCATTTTTCTGCTTTTTTAAAATTTCTCTTCCCACTCTTGTTTTTTAATAATCCCTTTAATTTATGTTCGGGCAGATTGAAAGTTTTTGGGCAAAAGATACAGGGGGAATATGAGGAAGCACTTTTTTACACAGCGGGTGGTAATGACCTGGAACTCGCTGCCCACAAGGGTGGTGGAAGAGGAGACAATCACTGACTTCAAGAGGAAGTTGGATGGCCACCTGAGAGAAATAGACTTGCAGGGCCGGGGAGTCGGATTGACTGTATAGCTCTGTGGAGAGCTGGCAAGGTCTCGATGTTCCGAATGGCCTCCTTCTGTGCCGTAAGTGACTCTATGACTCTATGCTATCACCATTCTTACCAGGCGAGTAGGTGTAAAATCTAGGCCTATGACACAGAAATAGAGAATATGGGATTGGGCCCTCATTTCACCACACAGTAAGGGTTGTTTAATGAAATTGTTTTCTGGTGCACACCCTCACCCAGTGGGAGCATATATCAGGAATTCAGGCCATGCGTCAATCCCATTGACTTTCAACAACAACTTTCATTTACATAGCACGTTTAACATGATAAAACATCCCAAGGCACTTCACAGGAGTGTTATAAATCAAAATTTGACACTGAGCCACATTAGGTAACATTCGAGCAGATGACCAAAGCTTGGTCAAAGTGGTAGGTTTTAAGAAGCGTCTCAAAGAAGGAAAAGAGGTAGAGAGATGGAGAGGTTTAGGGAGGGAATTCGAGCATGTACATTTAATACTGCAGACATTCAGTTTTATAGATTATGTTTTGCAAGCATTATGTGATTGTGCATTCAGAAAACATCACAGCTGCTGAACTGCTCAAGCAATGCTTGCTTCCAATCTGTACCACATGCAGCTATGAGCTAAATGTGTTTACACTGAGCAATTGTAATGAAAACAGTTCACCTTGATTTAACCTAAGATTACAGCTATATCACATGTTGTGTTACAAGACTAGCAACTGCTTAAAGCAATGGGATGTTGGTGGACCAAAGTTATACTTTTCATTCTGGTTGGAGAAAGCAGCTCTGTGTGCATGTCCTCGTATGTTCTGTATTGATACCACCTATCAGAGCTAGACCATCCTCCCAGTGGATCACATAGATTTATGGCACAGGACGCCATTACCCTGTGCTGGCTCTTTGCTACTATAATCCAAAATTAATCCCATTCCCTTGCTCTCACTCTACAGGACACCATCTTCCTCTGCTTCAAATGTTGATTGAATTGTCCTTTAAAAGATGCAATAATCTGTATCCAATTTTATCCAATCTACTGTAACCAATTGTAATCAGTGGCCCACTTGCAACCACTGTATATAGTTAACAGAAAAAACTATTGGCATTTCCTGTTCCTGAAACGACTGTCGGGATTTGTTGGCTCAGTTGACTAGATGGCTAATGTACAGTACAAAATAACACCAACAGCATGGATTCAATCCCTGTACTGGCTGAGGTAGTTTTTGAGGCCTACTGCCTTGCCCCATAATGATACCATGGCATTGGACAATGAGGTTGTTACATAGAGAGAGAAGCAACTATCCTCTATAAGACAATGTGATGTCCAGGTTTATGTCACTGGTTTAAGGCCTCCCCCAGCCTCTGGTGAGAGAGATTCTCCCTGCCATAGACAAAAGTGTTTTGAACATTGGCTCTCCCTTGCTAACGGGCTTTCAATTATTACAAGAACAACAACCTGCACTTATTTAGCACCATTAACATAGCAAAATGTCTCAAGGTATAATCAGGAAAAAATGGATTCCAAGACAAAGAAGGTGATATTACGAAAATGGTCAAAATCTTTATCAACAGAGATGAAGAAAGAATTCCAGAGCTGTACGGCTGAAGGCATGGGCGCCAATGCTGGGCGGAAATGGACGCATCCACAAATGTGCTAATTGAGTTGGCCGCCACTCCCATGCTGGAAAGGATAGCTCCCAAAGCTTTATGCAAGGCCCTCTGAAAGGTTGGTGCTGGACTCCTATATGCTCCTTGCCAATGAATGTGGCAAGCCTGCCACTGCACCAAGTATTTCTGTGTGCCAACTTATCAGCCTTTTTCTGAACAACATCCCATCGAAGTCCTCTGTAGTAGAACTTTGGCAAGCTGGCACCTGCACAATCTTTGCCCCCCTGCCCTGGTTGTAGCACACTTATGCCTGGTTTCTCACTACATGCAGATCTTGCCTCTAATCCATCCTCTTTAATATGCGTGTGGTCAGTATCTAATGCTGGTGGCTGTGAGTGTGAAATCAAGTGACGTTGTGTAATCATCATCCCTCTCTTCATGGTTTTCGTCCACTGCCTAATCCTGTTGCAGTTTTTGGCCATCTGAAAGGTAAAAGTCACAGGGTAAGGTTGTGATCAGGGGAGGGTGGTGGGGGTTGGAGGAAGGAAGAGATGCTTACGCCATCTGCAGCTTGTACATCAGAATAGATAGTGGAATGAGGGGGTAGTAGGATGTTAGAAGGAGGATTATGTATGAGGATCGCATCATCTTGAATGGTTTCAGTCCTACCGCTGGGCATAGCCTTGGCAATGGCCACTCCAATAATGACCAGCACCATCACCTCCATTAGGATTAAGACATGCAGGCACACTGTCTGCCTCCAGTTAATTCCTGCTGCCTCAGGTTGTACACCACCTTACCTTGCAAGAGGGAAGGAAGTATGTCAGTGTTTGTTGTGCAGTCTGGGTGATGTGACTGTCATGGTTGATTAGCTGGCAATGTGTGCAACCTGTGAGATGTGGGTGCGAGGCTTGAAGCAGTGCTAAGGGTGTGAGAATACAGTGGAGCTTATAAAAGTTAGGTTTGAGGCCTGATTGATAGAGATTGTTGATAGGTGAGTTTTGCGTGTGTGGTGAACTGAGCAGTGTCTGAGGCTAGTGATGCAGTTTGTGGGATATGGCTTTTGAAGATGCAGTCACTGATCTTCATCACTCATGTGAGATTATTGAGCTGCTTTCAGCATTGCCTCCAGGTCCTCAGGGCTAGACTCCTGGTATTGATCTTCCCTAGTTATCTGCTTCCATTGCCTTTTAACCATGCATTTGGAGGCCTTTCCGGCATCTTGTGAATATAGGACATCTTTTCTTCCTTCCACCCCTTCCAACAAGACCTCTGGTGCAGCGTGTGAAAACCTTGGAGCCCACAGTCTCCCATGTTGTGCCATGCTTCACTGTTTCCAAGGTCATATTCACTTCCTGCACGATTGGCAGCACCTGCTCCAGTCACAATGCACTTCCCCTTTAAAAGATGCATGTTAGCTTTAAGCAGTGCAGGCTAGCTTTTAGTGGTGTCAGGACATTCCAATTTTAGCTCCCCTGCTGATGTGTGCAGGCCAATGAACACCACAGTTAGTGTGACTGCATGCAGTAATAAATATGGCGTGTTGTCTGCATTTCAATCAGCATGCGTGGATGCAATAGTATCATTTGGTAGCACTCTCAACCCGAAGTCAAAAAATTGTATGTTCAAGTCTCACTCCAGAGACACTGGACTAGTTGTTCTTCTTTCATTGGCTTGTGTTCCATCTTGTGCTAAATTACAAGCAAAACAACAGCCTGTCTGCTGTCACTTGTAAGGATCAAGGTTAGTTCGGCTTTTTTTTCTGTGAAACCAGTTCACAGCTTATAAACAGCATAGTTTCTACAGCAGCTGGCTTCAGTTTAAAAGAAATCCACATGCAAAAGCCTCCATGCACGTGCACACACACACGCATACTTCATGACCGTTCAGCTGGGAGGAGTACCTTCCTCAGTGGTTTGTGACGGTCACAATAGGTCATCAATCACAAAACTACTTTCCTGGCCTCTTTAGGGTAGGCTGAAACACTTCAGCTGTTCTGGCTCAAAAGTATTGCTGTGTCTGGTTCCAACAGCAACCCCCTTTTGTACTTCTAAAGCCATCCAAGGAACTTGCTGCTTTATTGCTCCGTGCTACGGAATGAGAGGTCACAGGTTCACACTCATAAGTTCAGAATTTCTGCTGCCCATCAGGATGAAGTGTAAATTGCTGTTGAAACAACTCAAATAATATAAAATAAAATTAAAACCAGAGGATGAAGTTACCTGAGGACCCTTTCGTACAAGTCTTTAACAGCTGTTTACACAGCAGCACTCTCAGAAATGTGAAACCAGTTGTTTGCTTGCCATTTGACTAAAAAAAGGGTCTTCTGTTCTTGTTTTCTAGCCAGTGACCACTGCTGAAAGGTCTGCTAGCAACACTTGATAAGAACAGAACCAGGCTTGGCTGTGATGTTCTCCACAGTTGAATTGCTTGGGAAACACTAACTGCTAAGGCTGACATATGAAGAATGTTTATTTGGGCAAGGGCCTGAAGAACCATTAACCGAACAGGCGATAAAGCTTGATCCCACGCCAGCTCATTTATCCCTACAGAAACCATTTAAATGAACACATTAAGCCAAGAAAGTAAAAAAATTCTGGCATGTGACCAGTTGCTGAACCTTCTCACCTCTTTGGGATTATGTCTACATTACTAACAAATTAAAGTAAGCA
Source organism: Heterodontus francisci (assembly GCF_036365525.1). NCBI lineage: Eukaryota > Metazoa > Chordata > Chondrichthyes > Heterodontiformes > Heterodontidae > Heterodontus > Heterodontus francisci. The sequence continues at coordinate 90,011,210 of NC_090380.1, read as the reverse complement.
AAACACACATTTTCCTATGCCCGTTACACCAGCTTGCAAATATCAACAATATATTCAGTCCACACATTCTATAGTGTCCCTATCCTTCTCTAAGAATGTACTATAATCCTAGCTCCAGGTCATAACTTCTGGCTTCTCCCACTTCAGCACCAGCAGTGTGCTTTTAATGGCATGAAAATGCCAAAGTAGCTAATGATATGTCAATTAACAGATTCCTAACATTTTAAAACAGTTCTATATAATACAAGTCCTGATTTTAACTCCCATCTGAGAGTTGTGTGGGTGGGGGCTGAGTTGCAACACACACCAGCCAGCTCTCTGCAGCATGAGGCCCAGGAGTTTTATTCCCGCCTGGAAACGGTAGCTATCAAGCAGGCAGCAGCAACATTCCAGACTGCCACCAGGGTGCTGAATTAACAGTCCGTGGCATTCAAGAAAGTGGTTGGGCGAGGGCGGGGGTGCTGTGTAGTCATGAAGGCATCATAGTTGGGTGAGGGGGAGGGAAGGCCAGGGCAGTGGAGGCCCATGATTTCCTTGCAGGGACTGGGGGAGCACTCCTGCTCCACCTGACCCACAAGGAAATTAAGAAAAACACAACTTAGCATCTGTCCCTTTCCTGGGTCCGCCTCTTCTTGCTGCCACAATGGTGTTTCGGCACAGACCTCTGGTTAAGATTGCAGTCGGGCCTCAATGACATAATCGAAGACTGAACTGCATATTTAAAGAAGGATCCCACTGCTTTTTGGCAGGTGTCCCTGTCGTCTGTTCAGAACAGCAGGTTACTATCTGAACCCATGAGAAGGCAGCGAGGTTAGTGTGGGTAGGTTACAAAGCTACTCTAACTGCCTGCTGCCTGGTTTTCACCAGTGTTGTAGAAAAGCTTATGAAAAATATACTATTTAATTCAATTTCCTTTCTAATTTAGCGAACTAACCAACAGGAATTTCAAAAAACCTCTTTCTTTCCTTGAAATATGCCCTCTGACAAGAGTACAGTAGTCCATTTGCAACCTTTGGCTGAACTCTTTCCAGACTACCATCTGAAGTCTTATGAAACTTGAGGCTGGTCATTGAAATTTGAATCTGTTTAGTTCTCAGAAATAATGATCTTATCATTTGTCTTTCAATAGCCTTCATAGGAGTAGTTTTTGTGTTTTGGTATGATAGATGGAACTGTAGCAGTGTTGGAGAAGTTCCAGTTTCAGACAAAAAGCCTGCTTTAGAAAGGGGGGTGAATATATATCAACCTAATTTATTAATCAACCGAACTTAATAGCGAGAGACAGCATGGTTTTGTGAAGGGGAGGTCGTGTCTTACTAATTTGATTGAGTTTTTTGAGGAAGTGACAAAGATGATTGATGAAGGAAGGGCAGTGGATGTTATCTATATGGACTTTAGTAAAGCCTTTGACAAGGTCCCGCATGGCAGACTGGTACAAAAGGTGAAGTCACACAGGATCAGAGGTGAGCCGGCAAGATGGATACAGAACTGGCTCGGTCATAGAAGACAGAGGGTAGCAGTGGAAAGGTGCTTTTCTGAATGGAGGGATGTGACTAGTGGTGTTCTGCAGGGATCAGTGCTGGGACCTTTGCTGTTTGCAGTATATATAAATGATTTGGAAGAAATCGTAACTGGTCTGATTATTAAGTTTGCGGACGACACAAAGGTTGGTGGAGTTGCGGATAATGATGAGGATTGTCAGAGGATACAGCAGGATATAGATCGGTTGGAGACTTGGGCGGAGAAATGGCAGATGGAGTTTAATCCGGACAAATGTGAAGTAATGCATTTTGGAAGGTCGAATGCAGGTGGGAGGTATACAGTAAATGGCAGAACCCTTAGGAGTATTGACAGGCAGAGAGATCTGGGCGTACAGGTCCACAGGTCACTGAAAGTGGCAACGCAGGTGGATAAGGTGATCAAGAAGACATACGGCATGCTTGCCTTCATTGGTTGGGGCATAGAGTATAAAAATTGGCAAGTCATGTTGCAGCTGTACAGGACCTTAGTTAGGCCACACTTAGAATATTGCGTGCAATTCTGGTTGCCACACTACCAGAAGGACGGCACAGTGGCGCAGTGGTTAGCACCGCAGCCTCACAGCTCCAGCGACCCGGGTTCAATTCTGGGTACTGCCTGTGTGGAGTTTGCAAGTTCTCCCTGTGTCTGCGTGGGTTTCCTCCGGGTGCTCCGGTTTCCTCCCACATGCCAAAGACTTGCAGGTTGATAGGTTAATTTGCCATTATAAATTGCCCCTAGTATAGGTAGATGGTAGGGAAATATAGGGACAGGTGGGGATGTGGTAGGAATATGGGATTAGTGTAGGATTAGTATAAATGGGTGGTTGATGGTCGGCACAGACTCGGTGGGCCGAAGGGCCTGTTTCAGTGCTGTATCTCTAAACTAAACGTGGAGGCTTTGGAGAGGGTACAGAGGAGGTTTACCAGGATGTTGCCTGGTCTGGAGGGCATGAGCTATGAGGAGAGGTTGGAAAAACTCGGATTATTTTCACTGGAACGACGGAGGTGGAGGGGTGACATGATAGAGGTTTACAAAGTTATGAGCGGCATGGACAGAGTGGATAGTCAGAAGCTTTTTCCCAGGGTGGAAGAGTCAGTTACCAGGGGACATAGGTTTGAGGTGAGAAGGGCAAAGTTTAGAGGGGATGTGCGAGGCAAGTTTTTTACACAGAGGGTGGTGAGTGCCTGGAACTTGCTGCCAGGGGAGGTGGTGGAAGCAGATACGATAGCAGAGACATCTTGACAAATACATGAATAGGAAGGGAATAGAGGGATATGGGCCCCGGAAGTGCAGAAGGTGTTAGTTTAGGCAGGCATCAAGATCAGCGCAGGCTTGGAGGGCCGAATGGCCTGTTCCTGTGCTGTACTGTTCTTTGTTCTAATTGGTCAACCTGCATTCCAGTGTTTCAAGGAGTGTCACATCTTCATTGATTCGATTAGTGACAGAGACCACAGAATTCCAAGTCCTGTGACCCACCAATATGTGGTGTGAATCTCATCTGCCTCAACCAGCCTGCCACAGACTCCCTTCCAAATTCCAGGAAAAGCAAATTTAAATACTGCCTGGTGGGACAAACATGCACACCCCAACAGCAACTACCCAGTTACTGTGGGAGGCCCAGAAAACTTGTGGGGTTTTCGGCAAGCCTGTGTGAAGGTATGAGTGCTGCACTTAAAGTTGGACAGCTGTTAAAGCAAAACCAGCATACATCAATTGCAAAGTGTGAATCAAAATGGAAGCAGGAAGAGCCTGAAACTTCTCAGAGTGTGATATAACTATAATTCTAATTGAAATTCGACATGGTGGGGGGATGGAATAATGAAACTGGCTGGCAAGCTATTTACCAATACAGCAGCCAGCAGCATTTGGAAGGAAGTGGCAACTTTATAACCCCCAGATAGACAGAGCTAAGCGATCCTACAACCAACGGATCTGATCAAAGCTCATCAGTAGTCCTGCCATATCCAGTCGTGAATGGTGGTGGACAATTGAATAACTAACCAGAGGAGGTGGTTCCACAAATGTCCGCATCCTCAATGGCAGAGCAGCCCAGCACATCAATGCAAAAGACAAGGCTGAAGCATTTGTAACCACCTTCAGCCAGAATTGCCGAATGGATGATCCATCTTGGCCTCCTTCTGAGGTCCGCAGCATCACAGATGCCAATCTTAAACCAATCTGATTCATTCCAAGTGATATCAAGAAACAGCTGAAGGCACTGGATACTGCAAAAGCTATGGGCCCTGACGACATTCCGGCAATAGTTCTGAAGACCTGTGCTCCAGAATTAGCCGCGCCCCTAGCCAAGCTGTTCCAGTACAACTACAACACTGGCATCTACCTGGCAATGTGGAAAATTGCCCAGGTATGTCCTGTCCACAAAAAGCAGGACAAAGCCAATCTGGCCAATTACCACCCCGTCAGTCTACTCTTGATTATCAGTAAAGTGATGGAAGGTGTCATTGACAGTGCTAACAAGCAGCAATTACATAGCAATAACCTGATCACAGATGCTTAACGTAGGTTCTGCCAGGGCCACTTGGTGTTAGACCTCGTTACAGCCTTGGTCCAAACATGGACAAAAGAGCTGATTTCAAGAGGTCAGGTGAGAGTGACATCAAGGCAGCATTTACCAAGTGTGGCATCAAGGAGCCCTAGCAAAACTGAAGTCAAAGGGAATCGGGAGGAAAACGCACCACTGGTTGGAGTCATACCTAACACAAAGGAAGATGGTTGTGGTTGTTGCAGACCAAACATGTAAACCGCAGGACCTTACTGCAGGAGTTTCTCAGGGTAGTGTCCTAAGCCCAACCAACTTCAGCTACTTCATCAATGATCTGCCCTCCATCATAAGGTCAGAAGTGGGGATGTTCGTTTATGATTGCACAATGTTCAATACCATTTGCGACTCCTCAGATAATGAAGCAGCCCATGTCCAGATGCAGCAAGACCTGGACAACATTCACCCTTGGACTGATAAGTAGCAAGTAACATTTATACCACTCAAGAGCCAGGTAATGATCATCTCCAACAAGAGAAAATCTAACCATCTCCCCTTGACTTTCAATGGCATTATCATCACTGAAGCCCCCACTATCAACATCCTGGGGGTTACCATTGACCAGAAACTTAACTGGACCAGCCATATAAATATTGTGGCTATTAGAGCAGGTCAGAGGCCAGGAATTCTGTGACAAGTACCTTACCTCCTGACTCCCCAATGCCTGTCCACCATCAACAAGGCACAAATCAGGAGTGTGATGGAATACTCACTCTCCACTTGCCTGGATGAGTGCAGCTTCAACAACACTCAAGAAGCTCAACACCATCCAGTACAAAGCAGCCCGCTTGATCTGCACCCTATCCAGCACTTTAAACATTCACTCCCCCCACCAACGGTGCACAGTGGCAGCAGTGTGTACCATCTACAAGATGCACTGCAGCAACTCACCAAGCATACTTTGACAGCACCTTCCAAACCCACAACCTCTACAACCTAGAAGGACAAGGGCAGCAGATGCATCGGAACACCACCACCTGCAAGTTTCCCGCAAGTCACACACCATTCTGACTTGGAACTGTATTGCTGTTCCTTCACTATCATTGGGTCAACATCCTGGAATTCCCTTCCTAACAGCACTGTGGGTGTTCAAGAAAGTGACTCACCACCACCTTCTCAAGGGCTGGCCCTGCCAGCGATGCTCACATCCCATGAAGGATAAAAAAAAACCCTGAACAATGCAAGATGAGAATTAATTCTGTCACAAAGTCAGCAAAGGAGAGATGGCTGCAAACTGTCATTAATGTACATTTTGTATATTTTGACAGTAGAACTGTCTTTACCCTGGAAATGCAAATGCAAGTGCAGCAAGCAGTTAGGAAGGCAAATGGTATGTTGGCCCTCATTGCAAGAGGATTTGAGTACAGGAGCAAGGATGACTTACTGCAGTTATACAGGGCCTTGGTGAGACCACATCTGTAGTATTGTGTGCAGTTTTGGTCTCCTTATCTGAGGAAGGATGTTCTTCCCATGGACGGAGTGCAAAGAAGATTTACTAGGCTGATTCCTGGGATGGCAGGATTGACCTATGAGGAGAGGTTGGGTCGACTAGGCCTATATTCAATACAGTTTAGAAGAATGAGAGGGATCTTATAGAAACATATAAAATTCTAACAGGACTAGACAGGCTAGATGCAGCGTGGATGTTCCCGATGGCTGGGGAATCCAGAACCGGGGGTCACAGTCTCAGGATATGGGGCATACCATTTAGAACTGAGCAGAGAAGAAATTTTTTTCACTCAGAGGGTGCTGAAGCTGTGGAATTTCTACCAGAGAAGGCAGTGGAGGCCAAGTCATTAAATATATTCAAGAAGGAGATAGATATATTTCTTAATGCCAAAGAGATCAAGGGATATGGAGAGAAAGCGGGAACAGGGTACTGAATGAGACGATCAGCCATGATCTTTTTTGAATGGCACAGCAGGCCCGAAGGGCCGAACGGCCTACTCCTGCTCCTATTTTCTATCTTTCTATGCATTCATAAATCTAAGGGTATCACCCTATGCACTAAATGATTTGTCGTCATACCTACATACGAAAGGCTTCATTTAAATAGATGTGTCATCCTGCAATGCAAGGGTGCCCACTGAAAACTCTGGTTCAGTGGAATTCCACAAGATTTGTTGAGAATTCTGAAATGGTTACATTTAACTGTCTGTAACTGACAGAAATATACATTCTTTTGACATACACTTTCTCACTGCAGTACTATTGGATTTTGCAGCCAGGCACTGGCAGGCTGATGCTTGGTGATAGGAATCCCATCAGAAGACTGACCTGCATCAGTAATGGCCTTTGACCCAGGGAAATGGGTTGGGGTTGGGACAGATTGGGAGTGTAGGCAGATGACCCACCCTTGCAATATTCTACTCCATTTGAGGAGAATCCTGCACACAATGTCATCCTTGTCTAAACAAATCATTTGCATGGCTTCACTTCCGGTAGCACCAATTATTTTACACACTTTGTTATTCCTAGCACAATTTAGGCTGGAACTTAAAGGTGGTGTAAAAATGGCAGGTACAGAAGAAAAGAGCAGGGAGGTTATGCTGGAACTGTATAAATCATTAGTTAGGCCACAACTTGAGTACTGTGTGCAGTTCTGGTCACCTCATTACAGAAAGGATGTAATTGTACTGGAGAGAGTACAGAGGCGATTTATGAGGATGGTGCTAGGACTGGAAAAATGCAGTTGTGAAGAAAGATTGGATAGGCTGGGGTTGTTCTCGTTGGAACAGAGGAGGCTGAGGGGAGATTTGATTGAAATGTACAAAATTGTGAGGGGCCTTGATAGAGTGGATGTGAAGGGCCTGTTTACATTAGCAGAGAGGTTAGTGACTAGGGGACATCGATTTAAAGTGATTGATAGAAAGATTAGAGGGGAGATGAGGAAAATGCTTTTCACCCAGAGGGCAGCGGGGGTCTGGAACTCACTGCCTGAAAGTGTAGTAGAGGCAGAAACCCTGAACTCATTTAAAAGGTGTCTGGATGTGAACCTCAAGTGCCGTTACCTGCAGATCTACGGACCAAATGCTGGAAGGTGGGATTAGGCCAGGTGGCTCGTTTTGGGCCGGCGCAGGCACGATGGGCCAAGTGGCCTCTTTCTGTGCGTAAACCTTCTATGATTCTATAAATATTGGCCAGGACACCAGGGATAACTCCCTTACTCTTCTTCAAACTTGAGACTTTTACTTTCACCTAAGAGAGTAGATGGGGGCCTTGCTTTAACAGTTCATCCAAAAGACGACACGTCCTGCAGTGCAGCTCTCCTTCAGTACTGCACTAAAGTGTCAGCCTTGATTTTTGTGTTCAAATCCTGGAGGCGGATTTGATTCCACAATCTTCTGACTCAAACAAGAGTGGTACCAACTGAGGCACAGCTGATACTTATTTAACTTAAAATTTTCCCTTCTCTGCTATTTTTTTTTCATATAAATGGAAGAGATTCAATCGCCCCAACCACTCAAACACATTACAAAATAAAGGAGTAATGCAAAGTTTAATTTGTCACAACACAAGTGTGGCACTAATAAATAAAATCCAAGTCCCTAAATCATTCCAAAATTTGAAGACAGATTAAAAGATATAAAAACATGGCCCTGAAATTATATCGTGGGATACGACAAATGATTAACCCATGTGGCTGAAATTTTCTCTCTCGGCTGTTTTAGCCAAGAGATTATTCCGGTCACTGGAACCTATCTTACATAAATTGTATATGTATTGTAACAAGCTGAAGCAGCCCCACGACCCAGTGGTCAATTAAGCCCACAGACTTGAACTTAAAACTAGGGAGGTTTATTCACCCACAGCAGTTGCAATAGCAAGTTTAATGGCAGCATAACAGGAATTCCAATCCAACCTTCACCTCAGTTCCCTCCTCTCCACAAGTGAATTCTTTTCCTGCCTTTTATTCTTACAGGCTGGGAGACATTCCTGATTAAAGGCAATTAATGGCAATGATTTCTTAAAGTTATACTGCCTTGGTCATTCTAACTTTTTATATAACTTAGAGTTATACCGATCTCTCAGATACAGAGCTGTCCAAAGACTATGGCCGTAATTTTATGTTGGGTGGGAGACCCCGCACACTTGCCAGAAAGTCGGGGACATGTCTGCCTCTGCTGGACCTGGGGAGCCATGCCAGTGGCCACAGCTGGGACTGCACCCAGCCGACAGCAGGATCGTGGATGCTAACCCCGGGAGAGTGGTAAGTTTTGGGGCCTCACCAGGGATAATCAGATGGGCCCTGGCGAGGCAAGGGGGGTCAGGTAGGAAAGGGTAGGATTTTATTTCAGTTGGGGAGGTTGGGGCTTCGGGGGGCCCTCTGTGAGGCATAGGGTGCCTGATCACGAGGGCTCCCCCCAGCCCGCTAGGAGGCCACCATGTATGGCAGTTAATTGGCTACTTAAGGGCCTTGCTTAGCCTGGGACGGGCGGGCTGTTTCTCACCATCGCTGCCCCCGGTAAAATTGCAGTGGGAAGGCATCAGAAATGGCACTTCCCCATCTCCCATTCAATCTTACGTCCCTCCCCCACTCCCACCCACCTCCCCCACCGCCACCAGCCGCTTCTGTGGGGGGGGCGGGGGTGTAAAATTTCAGGCTATGGATCAAATATCATCCCCCTCTCACCCTGTTACAATATATATATATATACTTTATCAGAGCCCTTTCCTATCCTGAGTGGTGTGAAACAGGGCTGTGTTCTCGCACCCACACTTTTTGGGATTTTCTTCTCCCTGCTGCTTTCACTTGCGTTCAAATCCTCTGAAGAAGGAATTTTCCTCCACACAAGATCAGGGGGCAGGTTGTTCAACCTTGCCCGTCTAAGAGCGAAGTCCAAAGTACGGAAAGTCCTCATCAGAGAACTCCTCTTTGCTGACGATGCTGCTTTAACATCTGACACTGAAGAATGCCTGCAGAGTCTCATCGACAGGTTTGCGTCTGCCTGCAATGAATTTGGCCTAACCATCAGCCTCAAGAAAACGAACATCATGGGGCAGGATGTCAGAAATGCTCCATCCATCAATATTGGCGACCACGCTCTGGAAGTGGTTCAAGAGTTCACCTACCTAGGCTCAACTATCACCAGTAACCTGTCTCTAGATGCAGAAATCAACAAGCGCATGGGTAAGGCTTCCACTGCTATGTTCAGACTGGCCAAGAGAGTGTGGGAAAATGGCGCACTGACACGGAACACAAAAGTCCGAGTGTATCAGGCCTGTGTCCTCAGTACCTTGCTCTACGGCAGCGAGGCCTGGACAACGTATGCCAGCCAAGAGCGACGTCTCAATTCATTCCATCTTCGCTGCCTTCGGAGAATACTTGGCATCAGGTGGCAGGACTATATCTCCAACACAGAAGTCCTTGAAGCGGCCAACACCCCCAGCTTATACACACTACTGAGTCAGCGGCGCTTGAGATGGCTTGGCCATGTGAGCCGCATGGAAGATGGCAGGATCCCCAAAGACACATTGTACAGCGAGCTCGCCACTGGTATCAGACCCACCGGCCGTCCATGTCTCCGTTATAAAGACGTCTGCAAACGCGACATGAAATCGTGTGACATTGATCACAAGTCGTGGGAGTCAGTTGCCAGCATTCGCCAGAGCTGGCGGGCAGCCATAAAGACAGGGCTAAATTGTGGCGAGTCGAAGAGACTTAGTAGTTGGCAGGAAAAAAGACAGAGGCGCAAGGGGAGAGCCAACTGTGCAACAGCCCCAACAAACAAATTTCTCTGCAGCACCTGTGGAAGAGCCTGTCACTCCAGAATTGGCCTTTATAGCCACTCCAGGCGCTGCTTCACAAACCACTGACCACCTCCAGGCGCGTATCCATTGTCTCTCGAGATAAGGAGGCCCAAAAGAATCTACTGCTCTAGTTACTTGATTCACTAGGACACTGATCCATCCCAATGGAACAGCACATTCTTTCCCCAGTACTGGTGCCAGTGGCCCATGATGTGGAATCCCTGCCTCCCATACCAATCTTTCAACCATGCATTTAACCTTCTAATCCATTTGTCCCTATGCCAATTTGTACATGGCTCAGGCAATCATCCAGAGATTATTGCCGGTGAGGTTCTGTGTTTTAATTTAGACTCTAGCTCCTCAAATTCTCATCAAAACCTCATTCCTAGTTCTACCTAGGTCATTGGTTCCTACACAGACCACAACAACTGGACTTTCCCCCTCCCACGTCAAGTTCTTCGAGCCATGGTGATGTCTTTACCCTGGCACCATCAGGCAAAACAACTTTTGGAAGTCCTAGTTACAGCTGTAGAGAACAGTATCTGCACCCCTGCCTATACTGTCTCCTACCACTACAATATTCCTTTTCACTCCCTTCACTTGAGTCGTCTCCTATGTCATGGGCAGTTTGCTCAACCACCCTGCAGACCTTGCCCTCTTCCACACAGGCAGCAAGAACCTCATATCTGTTGGATAAGGGCAAAGGGTCCTCCAGCACCTGGGGTTCCATTGCCTACCTTGCAGTAACACCCTCCTCTCTATGACCACTAACCAGAAAGGTATCACTTCCTAGCTTAAATGTGGGACTGCCTCCTAGATCAAATTGTCTGGGTAACTTTATCATATCTTTTGGAGCTTCTGCATGTGCAAATTTCATAATATCTATATATCTATCCCTGTGTAAATAATTTTGCTATCAAGTTTCTGTGTTTTTACTTATAGCATATGAGACTTATTTTTGGAAAGAAAGGGGATTTTGTATGATCACCTTAAGAGTGATCTCCGTTTAAGAATTAAGTCATAGAGAGATACAAAATTGAAACAGGCCCTTCGGCCCACCGAGTCCGCACTGACCATCAACCATCCATTTATACTAATCCTACATTAATCCATTTTCCCTCTCACATCCCCACCTTCCCTCAATTCTCCTACCATCTACCTACACTAGGGGCAATTTTTTTTTATGATGGCCTATTTACCTATCAACCAGCAAGTCTTTGGCATGTAGGAAGAAACCAGAGCACCCGGAGGAAACCCACACAGTCACAGGGAGAACTTGCAAACTCCGCACAGACAGTACCCAGAACTGAACCCAGGTTGCTACAGCTGTGAGGCTGCGGTGCTAACTACTGCGCCACTGTGCTAATGAGCTAACTACTAGGATGTAGTCATGTGACTAGGAGCCACAGTCACTCTGCAACTGTAAGTCCCCAGACAAAGGTTCTGTAAATAGTTTGATCTGTATTTTTATATACTAGTTAGCTGTTAATAAACCTATTTGAGATCCTCAAGGAATTGAAATCCACATACTTCATTGTGTTGCATAAGATAACATAAACAGCACATGACACATCTGTCTATGATTCTCATACTAACTCTACTGTCTTCCTATTGTATTATCTAAAACTTTGTTAACTGAATCGTCTGATCTCAGTCACGCTTCCTGTTACCTGTTGGAGCTATTGAACACCCTCTATAATTATTTTCTGCTATCAGTACTAAATATGGGATGTGGGTGACACTGGCAAGGCCAGTATTTGTTGCCCATCCCTAATTGCCTTTGAACGGAATGGCTTGCTAGGCCAATTTAGAGGGCAATTAAGAGTCAACCACATTGCTGTGGGTCTGGAATTACATGTAGACCAGACCAGGTAAGGAAGGCAAATTTCCTTTCCTAAAGAGCATTAATGAACCAGATGAGTATTTATGACAATCATAGCACCATTATTGAGATCAGCTTTCAATTCCATTTTTTATTAATTAATTGAATTTAAATTCCACCAGCTGCCTTGGTTGGATTTTAAACCCGTGTCTCCTGAATTATTAGTCCAGTGACATTGCCACTACGCCACCGTTCCCCCTTTGCAATCTTGAAGCTTGTCCTTGTTTTGGCAAATCTGGAAGTATTGCTCCGAGTTAAAATTTCTAGCTTGATAAAGTATCTTGGATGCCTTTTTAATGTCTCTTCTGAGCTGTCTCCTTGAGGAGGATGAGCCCTAACTCATAGCTCTGTTCAGTCTGCTGCCAGGCATTAGTCTTGATGTTTATCTTTGTACTGCTTTGAGGGCCTCATGATGTCAACTCCCATACTTTGTGGTGTAAATTGAGTAATCTATATAACCACTATGGCAGAAAATCTGTGATTTGAAAAGGGTCTATTCACCTTAGCAGAGAGGTCAGTGACAAGAGGGCATAGATTTAAAGTGATTGGTAGAAAAATTAGAGGGGAGGTGAGGAAAAATGTTTTCACCTAGAGGGGGGTGATGGTCTGGAACTCACTGCCAGAAAGGGTAGTTGAGGCAGAGACCCTCAACTCATTCAAAAGGAGTCTGGATATGCACCTCAAGTGCCGTAAGCTGCAAGGCTACAGACCAAATGCTGGAAGGTGGGATTAGAACCGGTGGATCATTTTTTGGCCGGCAGAGACACAATGGGCCAAGTGGCATCTTTCTGTGCCTTAAACTTTCTATGATTCTGTGAATAGGACAAAGTTAGTCATATGAACAAGTATTCATTTGTCTGGTGTCTCGGAAGTTCTAGCAGATGTATAAATATAGTGAACCTCCCTTAAAGTAACTCTGCCTCCTTTGCAAATGATAATTAGTTGAACCGCTCCCATTCTCCCTCCCCTCCACACAATGTCAGCTTCAACAGATAGATTTTTGCTTTTGCTTTGTTAACAAACAAGCTTTATTTACTGAAAATAGATGAATGATGTCTCTACAGTTAAACTGAGGTCATTTGCTGAGATAATGGTTTGGTGGCAAAATTACAGCTTCCAATTTTCCACATGTCTATTTTCCACAGATTTAGTACAGTGTCTTTATTTACTCCCTTTTGAATTTCCAGTCAGTATGTGGAACCAATATTAATCTTGTTGCAGAGCTCCTTATTTTTCTCATGTGTTTTTGACTTTATTTTTTTAGAAATTACTATTTCAGCAAACACAGACAGCCTTAATCAACTCCAAACAAAGAGGACTAGTGATACTTTCAAATTAAATTTTCTTCTCCTAAGGTGAGCACAGCTAACACTGTGTAACAGTGGCTTTCTGACTCTGCTGATCACTAGTGGGTGGAGCTGAAGCTGAAGCCTTGCCATTCGCACCCTAACCTGCATCCATTCTTCCTTCCCACTCAATGTCTAATATGTTTTGCTCAATATGCTCTGATTCACAATTGTGACCTGTCTTGTAGACTTAGTGATTTATGTTGTTTGTTGCCATATATGTAACAACAACTATAGCATTTCAGAATGATCCTTGTATGTGAAATTTTTTGAGACAATTCCAAAAGATATAAGGTATACATACTGAAATAAAGTCCTACCCTTTCCCACCTGATTGTGCCTGGCGAGGCCCCAAAACTTACCACTCTTCTGGGGCTAGCATCCACAATCTTGCTGTCTTCTGGATGCAGTCCCAGCAGTGGCCACCGCTCGCAGTGGCGCTGCTGGGCCAATCAGTGGGCCGGCAGCTCTTGGAGGTGGGTCCTCCTGCCTCAGAAAGGTGGAAGTCCCACCCAAGTCCAATTCAGGGCCTGGGGAGCGTAAAATCCTGGCATGGCTCACCAGGTCCAGCAGAGGTGGGCTTGTTCCCGACTTTTTTCCCACCCAACATAAAATTACGGCCATAGTCTTTGGACAGCTCTGTATCTGAGAGAGCGGTATAACCATAAGAAGTTATATAAAAAATTAGAATGACCAAGGCAGTATAACTTTAAGAAATCATTGCCATTAATTGAATGTTTCCCAGCCTGTAAGAATAAAAGGCAGGAAAATAATCCACTTGAAGAGAGGAGTTTGGAAAGGAAGGCACTGAGGTGAAGGCTGGATCGTAATCCCTGTTACTGTATTTTTCATTGCTGCCATTAAACTTGCTATTGCAACTGCTGTGGGTGAATAAACCTCCCTAGTTTTAAGTTCAAGTCTGTGGGCTTAATTGGCCACTGGGTCGTGGGGCTGCTTCAGCTTGTTACAATACATATACAATTTATGTACGATAGGTTCCAGTGACTGGAATAATCTCTTAGCTAAAACAGCAGAGAGAGAAAATTTCAGCCACAAGGGTTAATCATTTGTCGTATCCCACGATATAATTTCAGGGCCATGTTTTTATATCTTTTAATCTGTCTTCAAATTTTGGAATGATTTAGGAACTTGGATTTTATTAGTGCCACACTTGTGTTAAGTGACAAATTAAACTTTGCATTGCTCCTTTATTTTGTAATGTGTTTGAGTGGTTGGGGCGATTGAATCTCTTCCATTTATATGAAAAAAAATAGCAGAGAAGGGAAAATTTTAAGTTAAATAAGTGTCAGCTGTGCCTCAGTTGGTACCACTCTTGTTTGAGTCAGAAGATTGTGGAATCAAATCCCCCTCCAGGATTTGAACACAAAAATCAAGGCTGACACTTTAGTGCAGTACTGAAGGAGAGCTGCACTGCAGGATGTGTCGTCTTTTGGATGAACTGTTAAAGCAAGGCCCCCATCTACTCTCTTAGGTGAAAGTAAAAGTCTCAAGATACTCTTTTGAAGAAGAGTAAGGGAGTTATCCCTGGTGTCCTGGCCAATATTTATAGAATCATAGAAGGTTTACGCACAGAAAGAGGCCACTTGGCCCATCGTGCCTGCGCCGGCCCAAAACGAGCCACCTGGCCTAATCCCACCTTCCAGCATTTGGTCCGTAGATCTGCAGGTAACGGCACTTGAGGTTCACATCCAGACACCTTTTAAATGAGTTGAGGGTTTCTGCCTCTACTACACTTTCAGGCAGTGAGTTCCAGACCCCCACTGCCCTCTGGGTGAAAAACATTTTCCTCATCTCCCCTCTAATCTTTCTATCAATCACTTTAAATCGATGTCCCCTAGTCACTAACCTCTCTGCTAATGTAAACAGGCCCTTCACATCCACTCTATCAAGGCCCCTCACAATTTTGTACATTTCAATCAAATCTCCCCTCAGCCTCCTCTGTTCCAACGAGAACAACCCCAGCCTATCCAATCTTTCCTCATAACTGCATTTTTCCAGTCCTAGCACCATCCTCATAATTCGCCTCTGTACTCTCTCCAGTACAATTACATCCTTTCAGTGATGAGGTGACCAGAACTGCACACAGTACTCAAGTTGTGGCCTAACTAATGATTTATACAGTTCCAGCATAACCTCCCTGCTCTTTTCTTCTGTACCTTGGCTAATAAAGGAAAAGATTCCATATGCCTTCTTAATCACCTTATCAACCTGTCCTGCTACCTTCAGGGATCGGTGGACATTCACAATGTTGAGGTCCTTACATGCTGGTAGCCCTGCCACTGCTGGTCCGCCTGTGTCCACCAGGTAACATATTTGTGGTTTCCATGCCAACTTGTCATATCTGCATAATGTGCCACTGCAAGGGATGGGTGACCCATTGTATGCAGTTAACTTTGGCGTTGTCGGTTGTATCATTAATTTCCAACGGCCCTGGCACATATCCTTCAGAATTCAGACTGGTAAGATATTTGCACTAGCTCCCGTGTCATTCTCAGCCCTGAGTGTGTGTTTGCCAGCAGTGTGTTTTCACTGGAACGACGGAGGTGGAGGGGCGACATGATAGAGGTTTACAAAGTTATGAGCGGTATGGACAGAGTGGATAGTCAGAAGCTTTTTCCCAGGGTGGAAGAGTCAGTTACTAGGGGACATAGGTTTAAGGTGCGAGGGGCAAACTTTAGAGGGGATGTGCGAGGCAAGTTTTTTACACAGAGGGTGGTGAATGTCTGGAACTTGCTGCCAGGGGAGGTGGTGGAAGCAGATACGATAGCGACGTTTAAGAGACGTCTTGACAAATACATGAATAGGAAGGGAATAGAGGGATATGGGCCCCGGAAGTGCAGAAGGTGTTAGTTTAGGCAGGCATCAAGATCGGCGCAGGCTTGGAGGGCCGAGTGGCCTGTTCCTGTGTTGTACTGTTCTTTGTTCTTTTGTTCTTTGGGCACATGATATTGATAGTAGCAAAGGTTTCCAGTTGTTTGACTTCATAAACACAATGTGTCAGGTTCACAATGTGAAACACCTGATTGTCATCTAGCTGAGAATCACTGAGCCTTGTCTCGGGTCTATTTCACTGTGGACTTCGTGTATCGGCTGCGTTTAGACAGGTCTCTTCTTGCTGCTCTCCTGTAGCTGCGCCTGTCTTCTGTTTGTTTGTACTGAACTGTGAGTTGTTCTCACATTGAACAACTTCTCTTCAACTCCACTCACTTCCTTCAAGTAAAAGGTTATGCTATGGGTACCCGCATGGGTCCTAGTTATGCTAGGATATGTCGAACATTCCTTGTTCCAGTCCTACTCAGGCCCCCTTCCCCAACTCTTTTTCCAGTACATTGATGACTGTATTGGTGCCTTTCCTGCTCTCACCCGGAACTGAAGAACTTTATCAACTCTGCTTCTAATTTCCACCCTTCTCTCACCTTTACATCGTCCATCTCCGACACTTCCCTTCCCCCACCTCAACTTCTCTGTCTCCATCTCTGGGGATAGGCTGTCTACTAATATTCATTATAAGCCGACCGACTCCCATAGCTACCTCGAATACACTTCTTCACACTTTGACTCCTGTAAGGACTGCATTCCATTCTTCCAGTTTCTCCGCCTCCAAAGTATCTGCTCTGATGATGCAACCTTCCATGACAGCACTTCTGATATGTCTTCCTTTTTCCTCAAGTGAGGATTCCCCCCCTCAACCGTGTCTGGACCATTTCCTGCACCTCTACCCTCACCCCTTCCCCTCCCTGCCAGAATCGCGACAGGGTTCCCCTTGTCTTCACTTTCCACCCCATCAGCCTCACATCCAAAGGATCATCCTCCGCCATTTCCGCCACGTCCAGCATGGTGCCACTGCCAAACACATCTTCCCCTCCCCTCCCCTGTCAGCATTCCAAAGGGATCGTTCCCTCCGCAACACCTTGGTCCACTCCTCCATTACCCCCACCACCTCGTCCCCTTCCCACGGTACCTTCCCATGCAATCGCAGGAGGTGTATTACCTGCACTTTTACCTCCTCTCTCCTCACTATCCATGACCCCAAACACTCCTTTCAGGTGAAGCAGCGATTTACTTGTACTTCTTTCAATTTAGTATACAATGCGGTCTCCTATACATTGGGGAGACCAAACACAGATTGGGTGACCGCTTTGCGGAACACCTCCGCTCAGTCTAAAAGGATGACCCTGAGCTTCCGGTTGCTGGCCATTTCAACACATCCACCCTGCTCTCATGCCCACACCTCTGTCCTGGGATTGCTGCAGTGTTCCAGTGAACATCAACGCAAGCTCAAGGAACAGCACCTCATTTACTGATTAAGCACGCTACTGCCTGCCGGTCTGAATACTGAGTTGAATAATTTCAGAGCACGACGGGCCCCCCTTTTTATTTTTATTTTTAGTTCTTTTTATTTGACTATTTTATTTTAGTTTGTTTCTACTGTGCCTACTCACTTTTTTTTCATGTTTGTGCTTGGGGCCAGGCTGTTCATTTTTCTGTCAATTAACACTCTCTCTGCACTAACACTTTGGCTTTCACCACACTATTAACATACCGTTTGCCTTTGCTCCATGATCTTCTGGTCAGTTATTCTCTGTGACCTTGTCCTATCAACACCTTCTCTTTGGTTATCTCTTGCCCCACCCTCGCTTTACTTGCTTAAAACCTATTACATTTCTAATATTTGCCAGTTCTGATGAAAGGTCACTAACCTGAAACTTTAACTCTGCTTCTCTCTCCATAGATGCTGCCAGACCTGCTGAGTATTTCCAGCATTTCTTGTTTTTATTTCAGATTTCCAGCATCTGCAGTATTTTGCTTTTATTCTGTTTGTTTATGTCCTATTGTGACTTCTGGCTGCATCCTTGGAGCCAGATTTCTTGCATAGGCGGGCCCAGTGTCCTTTTGCACCGCACACCTTGTACAGGTCTTGAAATGCAGGATAACTTCACAGTGAGTGGGACAGACCACACTTACTACACAGCTTGTTTGCTTTTTGCGACCTGGTTATCATGCTGATACTGTCGATTGCACCTAGTGTTTGCTGATGCCCTTGTCCAGCTACAATGGTTTTGTATTTCCTGCCATCTTCTAGCAGCGCATCAATGCTGTGACCTTTTATTCCCAAGAGATCTTTTTGAAATGTTTCAATAGGTGTTGAGACAATAACCAGCTCCATTATTCACTCTGGCAGCTCAGTTTCTGGAAAATCAGGGGAGGCGGTGGCACAGTGGTAATGTCACTGGACTGGTAGCCCAGAGGCCCAGGCTAATGCTCTGGGTACGTGGGTTCAAATCCCACCATGGCAGATGGTGAAATTTGAATTCAATTAATAAATCTGGAATTAAAAAGTTAGTTTAGTGTGACCATGAAGCCATTGTCAATTGTTGTAAAAACCCATCTGGTTCACTAATGTCCTTTAGGGAAGGAAATCTGTTGTCCTTACCTGGTCTGGCCTACATGTGACTCCAGACCCACAGCAATATGGTTGACTCTCAAAAAAAATGCCCTCTGAAATGGCCACTCAGTTCAAGGGCAATTAGGGATGGGCAATAAATGCTGGCCTAGCCAGCGATGTCCACATCCCTTGAACGAATAAAATAAAAATTGCATTCGTTGCCTTTATTACAGCATCTACTGATGAATTGATCTATTGATCCCAGTGGCTGTTCCCTGTAGGACATCAATTCCAGGTGATGAATTCTAAAATTAACTCTTACCCAAAACTGATCTTCCAGCACTTTCCATATCTTTGTGAGATCTTTCTGGTCCTTTTCAGATAAGCCAGAGGTATTGATTCTGTACAACCCCTCATTTCCAACTGCTATCAGTACTTCCACAGCTTGCTTCTCTGGTTCTACAACTGCTTTATCTGTGAAGCATAACTGCATTCTTTGTTTAAAAAGCTTTAACTTGGATAGGATATCAATGGCCTTGCAGTTTATGCTGGGAAATCTGATATCCATCTTTCTGCTGTTCTTTTGCTTTATGAAGATCTGAGGCAGCCAGGACTGGCAGATGATAAAGGAGTCTTGGCAACTGCCAGGAAAGTGAGTTCGCACATGGAGGAAGCTCTTGTTGTGGTCACAGACCAGTTGGAGGTTGAGGGAGTGGAAGCCCTTCCTGTTGATGGATCTCTCTGGCCGGTCACTGGGTGTCTTGATGGCTACATGGGTGCAATTGATGATGCCCTGCACCGAGGGGAATCCGGTGATGGCGATGAAATCCAATGCTCTCTGTCCCTACAAGGCCTTGTCTTCCCTTAAATGAATGTGCTGTGCAGTTCTGGCAAATAGAGCATCAGTGACCAGTGAGATGCAGTGGTGAGCAGCCATTTTTGAGTTGTCACTAAGGTCTGCAGCTGATCCTTGGAAGGAGCCAGAAGTGAAGTTCAAGGCTACAGTGTCTTTGACGGCCACGGCAACCAGTGCTGCGAGGTGCAATGTCTTCGGTGACGAGGGCACAGATGTGACCATCTGCCTGGGGAGTTGCAGTCCCCTGCGGCACACGTAGCTCTGTCCTTGGCAATCGATCTCGTGCTGAGGGTTTGGCCTCCATTGCCTTCCTGCCTTTCTTTCCTCCTCCATGCCCTTCTGATGCACAGGGTTCTGCCATTTCTGCGAAGGGTGTTGCCCCTCATTGCCACTGAGCCCAGAAACTGACAGTTGTGCCCCCATTATCAGCCGTAGCCTTCCTTCTGGGCAGTTGGCCGCCAGTTGTCCTTGGCAGTCTTGCCCCATGCTCTTCCTCTCCTGCAATGCCACAGGGGTACCAACTGTTCAAAGCCTGGGTGCTGAGTTCCCACTCTCCCTGCCAGCTGTGTAGTGCCAAGGGCCCCCCCTCACCAAGTGCCCAGTCTCCCTTTGCCTCGCTGACCGTCTTATGGGGCCAGGATGATGCCTTGCTACAGCCATGACCAGTTCCCCAATGTGCACACTCCTCTCCTCAGCTATTCAGAAACTAACAGCTTCTGAAACCTGTGCGCTCCTTTAAAATTGCACCTTCCCCCTTCAACAAGCTGTAAATGAGCTTTTTAACAAGTTTAATTGGTCTCCATGGAGGAAGAGCAGGATTCCTGACCCTCCCTCCCCCCAGCTTGGTGATTACTGCTGGTGCCCTGGTCGGTGCCTTGAAATTGACAGCTGGCGCTGGTATTTTCGGGCCGCCCCCACGCCACCCCCCCCCCCCCCCCCCCACATCTCTGTTCCTACTTTCGGGGGCTGCAAAAATTCAGCCCCTATATTTCATCATCCAGGGAGCTCTAGCTTTGGATGCCCTTCCTTTCCCCATCATGGGAATGTCCAGTCTATACCCGAACTATCTCCTCTTCAAAGGTCTCCCATTGCTCATTTACTGTTTTACCTGCCAATCTCTGATTCCAATCCACCTGGACCAGATCCCTTTCCAACTCAGTAAAATCAGCCCTCCTCCAATTCAGAAATTTTCTTTGCCTATAACTTCTCTAAACCTAATAATATTGTGATCACTGTTTCCCAAATGCTCTCCCAGTGAAACATGCTTGCCCCACTTCAATCCCCAGAACTAGAACCAGCAGTGCTTATTTTCTCGTTGGGCTGGAAATAAACTGATCAAGAAAATTCTCTTGTACACATTTTAGGAATTGCATCCTTCTTTGCTCTTTACACTGTTATTTTTCTGTCTTTATGAAAATTTCCTGAACATTTGCTCCTCTGTCCATATTATACACCTAAAAGTATAATAGTTCCTCTATTGTGCCTTA
Source organism: Heterodontus francisci (assembly GCF_036365525.1). NCBI lineage: Eukaryota > Metazoa > Chordata > Chondrichthyes > Heterodontiformes > Heterodontidae > Heterodontus > Heterodontus francisci. Next base: position 89,990,400 of record NC_090380.1, on the reverse strand, counting down.
ATTCTAATCAATTAGATTCTGTCTTTGAACCTTCAAGTGCATCATCCCTTTCTAATGCTGTAACAATATCTTTAATCAAAACTGTCATTTCCCACCCCCTCCCAACATTTTTTTCCTTCCTTATCATTCCTGAATACCTTGTAGCCAAGAACCATGTCTTCATTGTTGCCACTGTATCATAATCCCATGTGGCTACTTATGCACACTGCTCACCAACCTTATTTACCACGTTCCATTCATTTACGCACATGCACTCTAAACCCATTTGCTTCACAATTCTCCCTGTCTGATCCCTCATATTTCTGAACCACTATTTATTCTCATGCTGTTTGTCTCTCCCAGTCCTCTGTGCACCTTGTATCTTTTCTCTAATGCTTCTTCATGGTTTCTCCTCCACCTGCTAAATTAGTTTAAACCCTCACCCATGTCACTAGTTAACATCCCCACAAGGACATTTGTCCCAGCTATGTTGAACCCATCTATCTTGTACAGGTCCCTCCTGCCCCGAACAAGTCCCAATGCCGCACGAATCTGAAGCCCACCCTCCTGCACCATTTCTCCAGCCGTGCGTTAAGCTGTCTGTCTTACTGTTCCTATACTCACTAACACGTGGCACTGGAAGCAATCCGGAGATTGCTACCTTTAATGTCTTGCTCTTTAACTTCCACCCTAGCTGATGAAACTGTCGGTAGGAGCTCAACCCTTTTCCTACCTATGCTCTTGGTTCTAATATGGACCACCACAAAATCTCCTGCACCCCTTCAGTGATGTCTTTCATCATGCGAGACTCACATGGGTGGTTGCAGAAACTGACTAACAAATCCCCTATGACCACTGCAGTTCTACGCTTTGCTATGCAGTTTTTGCCCCACAGTGCCAGAATGTGCTCTAGACTGCACACCCCCAAGGTGCTGTGCCCGTTACCATTCAGCACTAGAAAAAAATAGATAAAATGGGCTTAACAGCCTTCTTCATCTAAACCAGTCTTTTGATGAGATATACAACAGATATATAGAATTAAGTTGTTAACTGTGTACTGTAGCCTCTTGTGACACTAGTTCTGGAGAACTGGTGTAAGTAAATTTGTTACTTTACTCAACCAGTATAAAATGACTTGTTAAATCACCAGAAAGGTACAAAGATAAAGCAACAGTTATGTTTCAGAAATCTGCTAGAAGGGAAAATGAGTCACTGATCATGAAACCTCTTAATATTTTTCTGAATCTTCCATGAATTAATTCTTAAAATTAACTATTTAGCAACTTCTGACAAGTCTATGGCACAACCAGATTACAAACTCTAATGTAATCACCTTAGCCTATCAGCTATCTCCTTTAATGTTCTCTAGGGAGCTTTTTTTTTGCATGGTCATCCTTAATTGGCAGAAGAGCATTGTGGGACAAATATAACACCAAAGACATGGGCTCAAAAACTAATTTGTCTCTGCAGCATGGGTGAGTTATTCAGAAACTGTAAAATTCCCATTTACAATGAAATCTATTCCTCCTGTGTACAATATAATCAAGTCAAACTATTCATCATGTGGTCTCAACTGATAATGGAAGAAACCAGTGTCTCTTCCTGCTTTCATGCTTTTTCGGTTCAAAAATGGCTGCAGACAAACTCCCTGAATGTATTTTTGCTCTTTTTTCCCTTCAGAATCTTTTAGCTACAGTTAAAATGTTATTCTTCCTTCAAATTTAAAAGTAACAAAACAAAGTGTATGGTAACAAAAACAAGAAATGCTGGAATCACTCAGCAGGTCTGGCAGCATCTGTGGAAAGAGAAGCAGAGTTAACGTTTCGGGTCAGTGACCCTTCTTCGGAACTGACAAATATTAGAAAAGTCACAGGTTATAAACAAATAAGTGTATGGTAAGTTTGCTGCAGAAATGTTAAACAGGTAAATGAAGCACAATATATGTTGCTGTAATGATCCGCACATGCAAAGTATGATTTTAAATTAATCCAAATTTTAAAGTGAATTTGTTGCTACATGGACATCGAAACTGCCGCAAATTGAGAAATGTCAACATCTGGAAAATGGTGTACGTGGAGTTTATGGTCAACAACAGTGGCATTGATTATAAAGCTGCTTCAACACACAGATGAGTTTATTTTTCAGAATGATGTACATCAAACTAGGTCCAACTATCCCCTAACAAATGACACTTGATGAATCTGTGGATTGTGCAAATATTGTCAGATGGAAAGAAAGAACTTGAATCACATCCAGATACAACTGTGGCATTAATGATGTTTCCCATAATGTATTACATAGAAATATATTGAAGTTACAACACTGAAATAGGCCATTTAGCCCAATCAATCCATGATGGTGTTTACCTTCCACACAAGCACTGTTCTGTATTATGCATCATCTACATAAGCATGCGATACTTTATTCTAAACAAATAGACCCACACTATATACACTGGCACTTTTAAAGGAGCATTATACTATATTCCCCACTATTTTTCTGCCAGTTTTCTTACCACTCAGGTGGTGCATCTATTCCATTTCTGTTCCCTATCTTAAGGATACCAGACTGAATACCTGAATGGTGTTTTCATTCTCTAAAAATATGCCTACAACAACCCCCAGCTAGCACATCAGTCCACTGACATTTAACATCCAAAAGCAACATTCAGAATAAACTTCACAAGAATAAATATTAGGTTCTCTCCCAGGGACCTCTGTAGAATCAACAGGGCATTGAAAAGGTTAAATCTTACAGATCTTTTAAGAAAATATTTTTAAACTGGACTTCTGATTCAATACCACTTCATGACCAGGAATCAATTGGAAGAAACAAATGTCATCATACATCAGATTAGCAAGCTCTTATATTTTGCACTTACCTGCTCACACACATAATCAGGAAACATTACTGTTTCCTGCCCAGAAAAAAAAACTAAAAACATCAAGTAAGCAATGCACATACTTTGTTATAGAGTCAATTATATGGATCAATCATTTCCATTCCTTCTCAAATACTACTCGGTGTTATTGAAGGTTTTGAGCAGAAATGATTTTTACTGTAAGAACTGACCGAGAAACAGACATTATACTAATACTCATGCTTTACATATTAGAGTTGGCACTGATAACAATGAACAGATATTATGCAAAAATAAAATATTTGTTACCAATCCTATCTGCAAGTTTTTTTTTAAAAGACACAATGTAGTCCTGGAGAGATCAAACTACTTCAGTCAGTGCATAACTAGGAGCCAAACCACAAAATAGTGTTAAGCTGGAGACATATTCCAGGTCACAGGAGCGAAACTCTTTGTGACATTCACAAAGAACTCATCCTCTTGATTAACAAGTAAGCAAAGTTACTTGTTAATCAAGTTATTTTAGCTTTTGCTACATGCCAATTAATTATAGATAACTCCTCAATGTGACTGAATTCCATCCAACTTCTGAACCTGCCAACAGCACGTGACTATGTTCAATATGGCATAGCAGGTTGACCAGTTCAAGCACTTTTGAAGACAACTTTAGAACAGCTTTAAACAGAGTACCTCGTATTTTGCAGTTCTTTAACAACCAATTACCCTTCAACTTTACCAGATAAAAATAAATTTAAGTGAGCTGAAGGTCTCTTGCCTCTCCATTGTAATGTATTATTTGCATACAGCTTGCAGAAATTTGTTTCTAAAGTTATGGTGTAGAAGCGTCAACTGTTACTTTGATTTGCCTTCAATGAAATGCATTCAAATAAATAGCTCACAGATCAAGTTGAGATGCTTCAGTTCCAGAATCACATTTAGAACGACCACAGCAACGAAAATATGATATGTCATGTCACCACAATGCTCACTGAAAGAGCTCTCTACCATATTGGGTTTCATCTCCAGCCAGTAAGTAAATTTAAGGACTTTCAATATTGATCTTCTTTTAGGTTGGATTCTAGGAGCCTGTTCCTGGCATTTTATCCAGGTCTACAAGTCTGCTGCCAGCCTATGGAAGCCAGATTTAACTGCATAAATGCCAGGAGCGTATAGTGGCAACCATAGATGACAGACATTTGTAAATAAACTCCAGTTACCTCAACACACAGACTACTATCTTTATTCGATACAAAGAGTATAGTAACCAAGATATTACATGGTGGCAGCGGAAAAGTTATTGTAGAAGACAAGAAACAATAACATTGAGAAAACTCATTGCCCTTGCCAGAAGCCTTCGAGCTGGTAGAAGGTCCTGGCCAAGCCTAGGTGTGGCCGAAATGAGTCTGAAGGTTCAAGAGGCGCTGTGTCGGGTTTAGCATAGAGACCAGACAAAGAGCAGGTCAGTACTTTGTTATACACCATGGGGCAGTATGCAGACAAAACTCTCATAACCCAAGGAATCAATGAGAAGCAAACTACTTATGCTGAAGTCATAAAAGCTACAGATGGGTATTTCAAGATCAGGAAAAATGTTATCGTTGAACGGGCAAAATTCAATAAGCGCAGCCAGAGAAAAAGGGAAAGCGTTGAATCATTTATTAATGACCTAAGCAAGATTGCTGAAGCTTGCGAGTATGGTAGCTTGCATGAGGAATTGATTTGAGATAGAATCGTAGTCAGAGTTGTTGACGATGTGCTTTCAGATCAACTACAGTCGAGAGAAGACTTTCAGTTAAGCAGACAGTGGGAGGTTAGAAAATATAACTGACCTGCAATTTGAGGGGATGGGGAGAGTCTGATCTTGGAGACATTAGAATCAGTGGAGCTTGTGGAAAAAAACGGAACAGAATGGCCAAAAAGTCTGAAAAACAGGAAAGGCATCCAGAGTGAGCAACATTGATTTGTAGTAAGTGTGGCCAATGGAGATATTGGTTGGAAAATTGTCCAGTCAGGGAGGCAGCATGTTCTTATGTAGAAAAAAGGGATATTTCCAGTCGAGTGTTGCAGCAAGAAGCAACTGCTGCAGACCGGCAAAGGGAGAAATTGTTTAAACAAGAGAATAAACGAGGTACAAGATGAGAAAACAACTGAAACTCCTTTCTTAAGAGAAATACAAGGAGCAAATGAAAATTGCTGGACAACAGATATCATGGCAGGAGAAAATAAAACTAGCTTTAAGTTAGACACAATGGCTTCTGCTCTGTCGGGTAAGGAACCATGGCTAAAGAAGGGAAGCTTTAGAACAACAAACAAGAAGCTATATGGATCTGGAGGCATAGAACTGGAAGTTATAGGGGAACTGAGAACGACTTTAAAATACAAGAATAAAGAGCTTTCCAAAACTCTGTATATTATTAAGAATCAGAGTTGTTTATTACTGAGCAGGAAGGCATGTGTCGACTTACAACTAATATGTAGGGTAGAAGAAATTAAGGGACAAGAGAACCAACCAAGAGATTTTGAGGCTGAATTCCCGAAGCTATTTAGAGAATTGGGAAAATTGAAAACAGAACATCACATAAGTCTGAGGAAAGAGGCAGAGCCTGAGTTTTTATTCGCACCGAAAAAGATCCCACACCTACTCCTGGAAAAGCTTAAAAGAGAAATAAAAACAACAAAGAACCAAGGAGTGCTATCAGCAACAACTAAACCAACTAGATGGTGTTCTGGTATGGTTCCAGTAAAGAAACCATGTGGATCCATAAGAATCTGTGCAGACCTCACTCAATATAACAAAGCAGTAGAGAGAGAGATCCACCCAATGGCATCAGTGGATGAAAGTTTAGCAAAACTGGGAAAAAGCCCCATATTTATGAAATAAGATGAAAACAGTGGATTCTGGCAGTTACCGTTGGACGAACAGTCTAAATTGTTGACAACATTTATAACACCATTTGGGAGATTCTGTTTCAAGAGGTTATCATTTGATATAACATTGGCACCAGAGATCTTTCAGAGAACGATGTCAAGAATCCAGGAAGGCGTAGAGGGAATAATCTGTCACATGGACGACATCCTCATTCACGGAGCAAACCAGGAAGAACACGACACAAGGGTAACAGCTGTATTACAAAGACTAGAAGAAGCAGGTCTCACGTTAAATGAGAAGTGTGTATTTTCGCAGATAACAGTGAAATTCCTTGGTCAAATAATCAATGCGTCAGACATCAAGGCAGATCCACAGACGATGAAGGCAATAAAAGATTTCCCAAAGAACATAACAGAACTACAATGATTCATAGGAATAGTGAATCAGGTAGGGAAATTCTTAGTAAATTTAGCTACGATAAACAAGCCCTTGTGGCAACTGCCAAAGAGCAGTAATATGTGGTATTGGGGAGGAAGCCAGAAAAAATCCTTTGAGAGAATCAAAGAGATGTCAACTTCATCAGAAGTGTTAGCGCACTATGATCCAGAGCTAACAATGATAACAGCGGCAGATGCATCAGCAACAGGATTAGGTGCAGTCTTGTTCCAAATCCAGAAGGATGGAAGACGCAGATCTGTATATTTTGCTTCTTGTTCGTTAACTGACACTGAACAGAGATATGCAGTTATTGAGAAGGAAGTGTTGGCAGCAATGTGGGTGTGCAAAAATTTTTCCGACTAAGTATTGGGCCTTAAGTTCAAAATTGAAACTGACCACAAGCCACTCATGACACTGTTGAATTCAAAGAGCTAGCAAAGTTACCTTAAAGGGTACAAAGATTTTGACTAAGACTAATGAGGTTTAATTTGACAACTGAATATGTTCCAGATAAGCAACAAATAACAGCAGATGCGTTATCAACAGCAGCAATTGGAAGACCTGGAGAAAGGGATGTCTTAATTCTGGAGAAAGTAGAAGTCTTTGCTTTTACAATAACCAAGAATTTGCCGACAACAGCTAAAAAATTGAGTGAAATCAGAAACTTGCAATAAGAAAACAAGGTAGCGATAGAATAAGAGGATATTGTCAAAATGGATGGACAGCATATATGCCACATAACCCAGTTTTAAGGAAATATTATGAGCAGAGAGATCATTTGAGTATTATGGACGAATTGCTAGTCTAGGATGAAAGATTGGCCACCCCAAGAGCTTTAAGATTGGATATCTTGGTGAAATTACACCAAGGTCATTTAGGAATCACTAAATATAAAGCAAGAGCCAGAAACTCAGTATGGTGGCCCGGGATATCAAAAGATAATGAAGAAATGGTATCCAGCTGCATCACATGTGCTACTACCAGACAAGAGATGTTATGGGATCGTCTAGGAATGGATCTCTTTGAGCATAAAGGGAAGATGTTCCTTATTGTAGTTGACTATTACTCGAGATGGGTTGAAGTTAGGTTACTACATGGCCAGAGTTCAGAAGCTGTGATCAAATCTTTAAGAGAAATGTTTGCTACACATGGCATTCCAGATTTTGCAATATCGGACAATGGGCCGCAATTTTACAAACAAAGTTTCAAAGCATTTACTGAAACATACGGATTTGTTCATGTCACCAGTTCACCAAGGTATCCTCAGGCCAATGGAGAAGCAGAGAGAGGTATAAGAACTGTGGAGATGTTATTGAAGAAAAACAACGATTTTGTTGAGCTATTAATCTACATCACTCCAGAATGGGTTAGCCCCATGTGAATTATTAATGGGAAGAAGACTGAACACACAACTTCCTATTCTCCCAAAGTACACTAAAGCCACGAATTAGTGCTGAAGACTTGGAAAAAGTGTGAAAGAGAGAGGATAGAGAGCAGTCAATTCAAGCTGAGAACTTTGATAGACGCTGCAGAGTGAGAAATCCAACCTGCAGAATCATTTTGGGTTAAAGATCAGAATAGATACGGAGAAGTGATAAAGATATCACCATATACAAGATTGTATGTTGTCCAGACCAACCAGGGGATGATAAGAAGAAAGAGAAGATCATTGCTACCAGTTCCACAGAAGAAACAAATGGAAAGAGTTGATGAACCGATGATACGACAATCAACACACAACCCAGGAGACAACCGAGATAGCGAACTAGAGTCATCGAATAGTTCCAGTCAAATGTAAGAAAGTGAACAGGAAGAACCAAGAGACTCTAAACCCCAAACATCTTCAGGTGAAAGGAGAACACGTTGCGGCAGAACTGTAAGAACACCACAGAGTTACTTAACCTGATGAATGAAGTCAGAGACTTGGGGGGAGATGTAGGTTGTTACTAGGTAGCTATGTAAATAGACTGTAAGCATTATTACAGGATGTGATGTCATTGATTGTACAGAGCCCCATGTGAGGAGTATTGCAGTGGCAGCCATAGATGATAGACATTTGTAAATAAACTTCAGTTACCTTACCCCACAGACTACTATCTTTATTCAGTACAAAGAGTATAGTAACCCAGATATTACAGAACAGACTCGCAGATGCCATGGTCCTGGAATCCAACTTCAAAATCCAGTACAACATTAGCTACAGTGTGCATATTGGGGTATGAAGTCTCTCCCACAAATTCAATGTGTTACTGGTTGTTATGAAAGTGCTTCCATTTTTTAATATCTTATTTTTTGAGGACTTGTATTAAAACTGAAAAGATTCCATGGATGTGTTTTTTTTTTACCAAGTTCACTGAAAGGACACTTGAGATGTTGTTTGAAAACAACTTGTGCTGGAAATCATGTGCTTTAAGCTCAATAAACAACAGAAACCTTGGTGACCGGGGGAAGATGTTTACAGGAAGCCACATGTCAAGGTTTATGGAGGTCAGGAGGTTGACTGTCTGTTAGGGGTTTAGATTGTTTACAGTTCAGTTGGGGTGTGAACTGTTTTGAAGACAGTTGGTGTTTTGCCTGCCAAGAAAAAAGAAACCACCCAGCTCACCTCTTTCTCTACCTCTTTGAAGAAACCCTGCAAAGATCCAGTGTGAGAGCGCTAAAATCCCTGATGCTGCATCTCTCCTGAGAAGCTGGAAAAACCTGCCAGATTAATTCTCAATGCTGCCTGAAAATAACTGCTTTAGAAAAGATCCCAGTGACCCATCTCCGTGTACCCAGATGTCAGACCAAAAGGGACCACTGACTTCCTTCCATATCTTCTCTTTTTTCTTCAAGAATTAGAAAGTATTTGGCCAAAGTATTCTTTTTTTTGTAGCAGATCTCTGCAGAGAGAATTTCTGTATTTTTTCAGTGTGCGTGTGTCTGTGGGGGGAATTTTAAAAGGGAACTTTCATATCTCAATCTGTGTGTTAAGGCTTTGCTTCATTACTGGATAAGTCTTGTTTTATAATAAACTGATAATTTTGTTGTTTATGAAGAAACCTGGTTGGTGTGTTTTATTCTGGGATAAAGAATGGAGTATATGATTGACCGTACCGGTAACTGGGTAAACATTTAAATATATGTTGTGACCTGTGGAGAAGTGGAACTCGAAAAGACTGTGTACTCCTCCCACCTCAGTCGTAACACTGGTACGGTCACATATACAACATATGTGCAGCATGGCACAGAATTTCGGAGAAAACTATAGCATGTAGTGTGTGTGTGGAGACGGTAGTAAGGACAGCGCAAGAGAAGTAGCATATTTACTTCACATCAGCTGGGGAAGTATAATGCCTGCATAAGCAATTCAATCCCTCTCCCAGAGGATTGGGTTCAATTTGAAATTACTAATCTGGGAAAAAATCAGTTTCTGCATCATTTACAAGCCATCCTGTTTCAAAAGCAGTCCGTGGGTGTGATGTTTTCACATTACAGTGTATACCAAAACAAAAACAAACACAGCCAGAATTCTAATCAGGCTATCTACGTTCTCATTCAAGGATACTTTAAAAGCAAGAAATCGAGATGAGCAGCACTTTTACTCCTCGGGAGAGAGCATAAATAAATGCACTATTAGTAAAATGCAACTTCAATTGCAGTTGTCATGTAAACGGAGTACTGGAGGCTGGCTGGGGTGGGAATATGTGTCATACAGCATCCCTCAGATCACAAGTTTCCATAGGCAACAACAGATGAGAAACCACTTTGAAATGTATGAAACCAGAGTCATATGTGTGAAATCCCATAATAGGTGCTCATCATTTATTATTTGTGGCTGGAAAATTCACTCTTTAAGCATGGAAATAGCTTTTCTGCTTTCAAAATCTTTTTTTTTGTCAAGCGTCATCTGTAAAAGTTATTTTCTGGGGCAAGGTGCTAACATAATGTCACAGAATGAGTTTGAAGATGTACTGCTGCAAGGAATTTCCGATTCTTTTTTCTTAGAAGATGATAATTGTCTGCCCAGCTTTGAGGAAGGAACATTAGAGGGGAGAGTCACACCTAGGTAGTTCCTAGTGCCTCCCGCCAAAACTGGCAGTGTCCTTTGAAGGAAGTCATACTGTCGGCTGGACAACAATCAGGCCACAAAGATAAAGAAAGGGATTAAATTACAAAGGGAAAAGGGGGAACTTACACCTTTATAAATAAAGTAAAAACAAAATACTTACTTCGAATTTCTGATGTTAAATGGCATTGTACTTGGTAATTACCAAAAGCAAACTACACTGGTACAAAAAAGTTAATTATTTTTGGCACAGGAATAATATTGGAGGGATTTCAATAGACTTGACAGAAGTGGGATGTTAATTAGTTGCCAGAGAGATACCATTCTGTTGTAAGACATTATTAATCAATCTATTAATTAGACCTAGTTCAGCATTATACTGAGTACTGACAGACTATCCTTTGATGCAATTGCCAGAACAGAAACTAAAGGTTGTATACTTCTAGGCTGCCTTTGTAGCAACACACTGAACACCCTGTCCTGCCACCACAGTGAATCAATTTGCAAGATGGTTCCACGACCATATTGTCAGGCAAGCCCCCAACTACCAAGACTGAGGCAAACATTATTTCACCACATGAACATTAAAACTTAAAATTGCAAGCCCGTGACTGGAAAGACATTTGCATAGTAACAGACAGTGTTGGAACAATGAGAAACCAGTCTCTGCCCCAATACACAGAAGAGACAAAGAACAAAGAACAAAGAACAGTACAGCACAGGAACAGGCCATTCGGCCCTCCAAGCCTGCGCCGATCTTGATGCCTGCCGAAACTAACACCTTCTGCACTTCCGGGGCCCATATCCCTCTATTCCCTTCCTATTCATATATTTGTCAAGATGCCTCTTAAACGTCGCTATCGTATCTGTTTCCACCACCTCCCCTGGCAGCAAGTTCCAGGCACTCACCACCCTCTGTGTAAAGAACTTGCCTCGCACATCCCCTCTAAACTTTGCCCCTCGCACCTTAAACCTATGTCCCCGAGTAACTGACTCTTCCACCCTGGGAAAAAGCTTCTGACTATCCACTCTGTCCATGCCGCTCATAACTTTGTAAACCTCTATCATGTCGCCCCTCCACCTCCGTCATTCCAGTGAAAACAATCCGAGTTTTTCCAACCTCTCCAGTCAGTCATGTGACCATCTGCTGGCCAACTAGGGGAGTTTTAAATTGGAAGAACAGAATTTGAACTCAGAAAGCCGTGTGCTCCTGGAACTGAGGCAGAACCCTCTCCTGTCTGCCTGATTATCTCTTAGGGAACTGAATCTTGTAAAGACACGTGAACCTCAAAGAGAGAAAAGTCTCCTACAGTGAACAAGGTTTAAGAATACTGGGCCCCAACGAAAAGCAAGACTACTTACAAAAGGACTACAGTGAGCTCGAAGCACAGCAAACAAGAAACTCTTCTGAAATTGCCTCAAACCTCTCCATTTTATTTTTTTCTCTTTCCTGTCCCTATTTGCATGTGTGTATTGTGTGTGCATGCTAGCGTGGGGGCGTTGTATATCCGTAGGCGTTAACCGTATTAGAGTTTAAGTTTAAGGTTTAATAAATTTCATTTTTTCTTCTTTAAACCTAAGTAAAACCTAGTTTGCTTTTCCTTATAATTGGAAAGCTGTGAACAAGGATTCACAAAGGGAGAGCTCAAAACACAGTGTGTTTAATATTAAACCCTGTTACAATAAGACCAGGTAAAGACAGCAAAAGACCCCTAGACACAGTTCTCACCTGGTCGTAACAATATGCAAAGTGTACTGCCATGGTTCCCATCAATCTGCTGTGAGCATCCTTCCCAATCATTTGGGTTCCGTATTTGTGCACAAAGGTTTTGCTGTGAACCTTCCTTAATAAACAGTTTCTTTGGTGTAATGCACACGTTTTGCCTTTGTTGGTGGAATAGTTCTTCATATAAGACACAATCCGCTGCTTATTAATTTTAGTCACAAGACTGGCTTGTGAAATGTTAACACGAAAATCTCTCCAGCAATGACTCCAGTTGACATGTGTGACTTTCTGCTATCCTAAGGAAAGATGTAGGAGTGCTTTATACATAACATATACATACATGTATCCAAGTCAGCATGGTATGTGCCCTGGAGTGAATTTGGCAGTGATAGTGTTCCCACAATATTGCTACTGTTGTCCTTCTTGTTGAGGGAGGTGATGGGGCTGGTTGGTTCTGTTAAAGTAAATGTGCAAGTTTCTGCAATCTACAGTGTAGCTAGTACATATTACAGTCACAGTAAACCCATGGTGGAGGAGGTGGATATTGAGTTCAGTGGCAGAGGCACTGACCAAGCAAATTGCTCTGTCCTGCATTGTGTTTTGCGTTTTTTTTGTTCAACTATTAATACCTGGCACTTTATGTGGCATGACTGTCATCTGCTACTTATCAGCCCAAGTCTAGATGTAATGCCATGTGGAGTAGGTTAGGCTACTGTTTTATCAGAAGAGTTGTGAGAGGCAGAACACTATCAGCAAACAGCTTCATTTCTGACCTTGTGATGGAAGGACTGGCATTAATGCAGCAACACACCTGCTCTTCTTGTTTGACTGCAACAGGATTTATTCCTTTTTAAACAGTGGATATATTTACCAATTCAGTGAGTGTTTAATCCTTTGTGTGCTATGATCATAAAAGAACCAAAGAGGTTTTCTTGAGTTTAGCCAAAAAAGAGATTACTTTATTGTACTTAAAATCAAAACCTGATATAAGTAAAATAATAAGCTACACTCCAACTTTCAAACACACACACACACACACACACACACACACACACACACACACACACACACACACACACACACACACACACACACACACACACACACACACACACACACACACACACACACACACACACACACACAAAAGTGATGAAGAATAGTTTGGTTGGATTAGAGTCCAAAACAAGTAAAAATAATATACAGTCTGTGGGATCTGGCAATTCAGTTGTCTTCCGGCTGAGGTCGTAATCCTGAAGTTCCTGGCTGGTAGAAGTACACCTGGTTCAGGGTTTTCTTGGAGACAGTGATGTAGGTGGCTTTCTCCTCCAGGGGTCTCTGTCTGTAGCAATGATAGACTTAGATGTTCCACAGGCACAGACAGGTTTTGAAACTTGCAGTATTACCTGGATAGAGAGAGACACACACAGCCCCACTGGGGTCCTGCACTGATTAGCTCTCAAAGCTTGTCTGCCGTGTGTAACAGAAACTCCAGGTTTTCACATAGACTGGGGAGACTGTCACATGATTCTTTCAGTATATTATTTTTTCCACTTTAATAGATCTCAGTCTAAGAATCCCAAATCTTTCTCAAGTCTTATCATTTCAAAGATTATCCCCTGGAGGTTTGTCTCCACTTGGGTGAATGCTCTAAGATGGCTTTGAATGTCTTATTAACAAAGGCGATGCCTGATCATTCACTCAACTGTTCGAGCTATTGTTCTGAATGACAGCTATTTAGACGTGTGTTTCCACTTCAATGTCTTGGAATGTGAGGTATTTCAATGCAAGTTGTGATGGCCATCTTAGCTGCCAGTTTTTTAAAAGTTGAATGTAGGATTCCAACTTTCCTTTTTAAAAGTTTAATGTGGAATTCCAACTGATGAATTAAAATCATCATCCAGTATAGCACATTTTCATGAGACATTGTTTAAGTGTTTGGATGTGTCATGCGAAATCCACTACGGAATGAGTAATGTTGATGCATGAATGCAATGGTTGTGATGCATCTTTTGACATGTCATTAAATCTGCACTGTCTCCTGCAGGATAAATGCACCTACAACCAGCATGAGCATGCTAAAATCGGAGGAGGTGACCCTGATATCAGGGTGCTGACCCCAGCTGAGGAGGAAGTGTCGGAAATTGCGAGGGAGGAGGAAGGCAGGGCGATCAGAGATGGCAAGGCAGGATCCTCAAGGCGTAAGGATGAAGTGTCTTCTCCACTCTTGCAGCCATCTGTGGACACCAAAGGAAAGTATATGAACTCATGTGCATCAAATGCTGAAAGCGCTTCTTTTGTGTCTCCACTGCAGGTGCCCACGCTTGAGCCACAGAATGCTGCAAGGACCAAGAATCCTCCTCTGGGGAGGAAGATGAAACCAATGTCCCAGAGGGTGCACCATCACCTGTCTCTTTTTCCAACTCCGCCAGCGCAGATACATCCACACGGTCCGTGGGGAGTTTAAGATTAGATGCCGGGTCACAACACAGACACATCCCAGCAGCTGAAGGAGTATGTGCCAGCTGAGCCCCCTTACAATCAGAGGACTGTTGGGGACCAGGCCCCTGCTCAAACCCAAGCTCGTGATGATCTTCTGTTTGTTACAACAAGAAGTATGTTGGATGTGCAGCAGCAATGCCATGTGGAAAATATGTCAGAGATGTCTGAGGTCATGCGTGGCTTTGCATATGCCATGGAGGAGTCCATGCAAGCCATGACATCTGCCATGTCACAGGCATATGAGCATATGGCTTCTTCAGTGAAGAGTTTGGCAAGCTCCGTGGTAAGTCTGGTTGAGCACTTGAGCCATATGCGATCTGTCCTGCACTCCATCGCTGTTGCTGTGGGCTCCATGCAGCAGAGTCTAAGCGAGAGATGAATGAGGAACCTGGACCTCCCTACAGATGCTTCTTCCCCTGAGGGAGACAAGCAGGTGCCATCATCCACACAGATGGAGGAGAAATGCATGCCAGCTGCCCTGGCACCTTCCTCTCAGTACACCCCCAGGGTAAGTTGCGTCTCGTCCTCCACCCAACATTGATCCCCTTACCTCCAGTAGGCGAGCAGACGGGAGATACCAGTGCTGCAGACGCCCAGTCAGATGGAGCCAAGGCCCGTTCCTCCAGAGGACGTCCGCCGCAGTCAACCACAGCAATGGGACAGTACACTGAGCAGACTGCCTCCACCTCAGCTGCTAATGTTGGGGTTGCACCTAGACATAGTGGTAGGAAACGTAAGATGAAAAAGCTATGAGCACGAAAGTGGCAGGGGTGTTGTAAATATTGTCCACATTTTGGTCCATTTTCAACACATATTTATTTAGTTTAATATTTAATGCTGTAAGGCATTTGCTTGGTTTTTTTTGAAAAGGAAAATGTTTATTGGAGGCATATGGCAGGAATGCATTGTTGCTTGCAATGTCTTTCAGAAAGTGTCCATTTTACAGTTTGCTGTTAGCCTTCAGTCCTCAATGATGGCTATATCATGTCTGTATATTTGTCAATGTTCAAACTCCAAACATGCCTTCCATTCATGGATCTGCAGTCACAACGTTCATTTTCTATCATTGTTGTTTTCCCTGTTGCATTGTAGCCCAGAGAACATTAGATCTGGTGGTCACATCAAAGTGCTGTATCCTACGTGTGCGAGTTAATGCTTGGATGTATGACAACGCTTTCAATGGAGAAACATGTCACTTTCAATGAAACGGATAGCATACAGGCCATTTGCCAAATCTCCACTGCAGGTTCATGTGCTGTTGTCAGAAGAGCCCTTCTTTTTGATTGCAGCAATGATTAAGACCTCAAGCATATGTGAACATATTAGAAGAATGTATGTTTCCTCCTCCCAACTTTTTAGATTGGGTTATTGTTGGCTGAAATGTGCAAATATGAGGTGTTCCCTGAAATCCCTTGCATGTTTTTCCTTATATGGTCCTTATATCTATAACAACATTGTTTGCATTGCTGTCCTCCTCCTCAGCCTCTTCATGGTCATCCTCATCTGCAGAGGACTGCTATTCCTCCTGTTCCTCTGCCTGCAGAAAATAGCCGTGTCTACATGCCAGGTTGTGTAATGCACAGCAGACAACAATGGCTCATGAGACCCTCTCTGGCATGTTGCGGTGAGCTCCTCCAGACCAGTCAAGGCAGCGTAAGTGCATTTTTAAAATGCCAATGGTGTTATTGATGATAGCTCTGGTGGATGTGTGAGCAGGTTTGCATCTATCTGCAGCTGCGCTTTGGGGATATCGCACTGGTGTCATCAACCATGTAGAAAGGGGGGTAACTCTTATCACCCAGGATGCAGCCGTCTACTTTGGCTGGTTCATCAAAACCTCCTGCCAGCTTGATTTCCTCAAAATGTACGAGTCGTGTCAGCTCCCTTGGAAACATGTGCAAACCTGCATTATTTTTCTCCTGTGGTCGCAAACCAGTTGTTTGTTCAAGGATTGGAAGCCTTTGTGAACCACAAATGCAGCAGGCTGCTCCCAGGGAGCTCTAATGATCACAGGAGTGTCATCGATCACCCCTCGCACTCTAGAGAAAACAGCGATGGCATTGAATGCCGCAGACCTTGCTGCCTGGCTGTCCTCATCTACAGGTAAGTAGATGAACTCATTGGCATGACGAAATAGGGCATTGGTCACCTCTTTGATACACCTATGGGTCGCAGACTGTGAAATGCTGCATATGCCGCACATTGATCCTTGGAGGACACTGATAGGCAAAAATTGAGTGCAGCAGTCACCTTGAGGGCAAGTGATGGGTTTACCACCAAACCCAAGTGGTTGCAGGTCATGCTGTAGGATCGTAGAAATTTCTGTGATCATTTCATGAAAAATCCTTGGGCGTTTTTGGCATTGCTTCTCTGACATTTGAAGGTGATTTATCCACATCCTGAGGATGTGATTACACGCCAGTGCCAGTCTTCAAAAATGCCATTCCAGGATGTTGTCAGTCACAGAATCCTCACCTTCCTGTTCTGCCTGTTGCTGGCATTCAGGCATCATGCGTTTGGGGTAAGATCCATCCTTAGTTGCTCCCTCTGCTCCTCTTCCCGTATTATGAGAAAAATTGGGGGTATGACACCTATGTCGCTGCAGCTTTGCAAATAATGAAATGAGCAGAGCATTCCAATTTAGCCTTCTGTTTCCAGTCAGCTGAACCATCCAGGCAATGTGCAGTCTTCTTTTCTGTCCCTTAGAAATGCAGCCAGGTTGCGTAGCCATACAACATCATTTGTCTCCTCCCATGGTGCAGGTACAATTTAAGGCAAGTCTCCCCACCTTCCAACCTCCTCCTGCCACCTTCCAGCCTGAGCCCATCACCCTTGACCCACCCAATCTAACCTTAACCTTTCCCTCCACTACCATTGAACCTCCCCCATCACTGTGCACAGTTTATTCAAGTATTCCTCCTCCACTGTTCCAACTCCTGTTACCATTGAAATGTTCAACATTGACAGCACTCATCTCTCCCTTTAGGCCCTTCATGACCATCTGTTGACTGTAAGACTCAAATCCACCCAACAACCCCACAGCTGCCCACAGCCAGCTTCAGCAGCAATAACAGCCATTACATATCCTGGACGCTCCCCTCCTGCCTCCCCAGCTCTTCCATGTAGACCCGGTAACCTTAAACTATCGTCCCAGAGCAACCTCCCCTGCTCCTCCACGTAGACCTGGTAATCCTGCCCTGTTCTCCCTGAGTAACCTCCCTTGCTCCCCCATGCACTCAGTAACCCCATCGTGTCCTCCCCGAGTAACCTCCTCCTGAGGGCCCCAGCATCACAAGTGCTAGTCTTCAACCAATCCGATTCACTCCACATGATATCAAGAAACAGCTGAAGGCACTGGACACAGCAAAGGCCATGTTGGGCCCTGACAACATTCCAGCAATGGTATTGAAGACATTTGCTCCAGAACTACTCTTGATCATCAGCAAAGTGATGGAAGGGGTCGTCGACAGTGCTATCAGCAGCACTTAAAAAGCAATAACCTGCTCAGTGATGCTCAGTTTGGGTTCCGCCAGAGTCACTCAGCTTCTGACCTCATTACAACCTTTGTCCAAACACAGACAAATGAGTTGAACTCCAGAGGTGAGGTGAGAGTGACTGCCCTTGACATCAAGGCAACACTTGACTGAGTATGGCATCAAGGAGCCCTAGCAAAACTGGAGTCAATGGGAATCAAGGGGTAAACTCTCCAGTGGTTGGAGTCATACCTAGCACAAAGGAAGATGGTTGTGGTTCTTGGAGGTCAATCACCTCAGTCCCAGGACATCACTGAAGGAGTTTCTCAGGGTAGTGTCCTAGGCCTAACCATCTTCAGCTGCTTCATCAACGACCTTCCCTCCATCATAAGGTCAGAAGTGGGGATGTTCACTGATGATTACACAATGTTCAGCACCATTCATGACTCCTCAGATATTGAAGCAGCCTATGTCCATATAGAGCAAGACATGGACGACATCCATGCTTGGACAGATAAGTGGCAAGTAATATGCCACACAAGTGCCAGGCAATGACCATCCCAAACAAGAGAGAATCTAACCATCTCCCATTAATGTTCAATGGCATAACTACCACTGAATCCCCCACTATTAACATCCTGGGGGGGGTCACCATTGACCAGAAACTGAACTGGACTAGCCACATAAATACTATGGCTACAACAGCAGATCAGAGGCTGGGAATTCTGCGGTGAGTAATTCACCTCCTGACTCCCCAATGCCTGTCCACCATCGCAAGGTACAAGTCAGGACTATGATGGAATACTCTCCACTTGCCTGGATGGGTGCAGCTCCAACAATACTCAAGAAGCTCGACACCATCCAGGACAAAGCAGCCCACTTAATCGGTACCCCATCCACCACCTTCAACATTCACTCCCTTCACAACCAATGCACAGTGACAGCAGTGTGTACCATCTACAAGATGCAATGCAGCAAATCACCAAGGCCCCACAGACAGCACCTTCCAAACCCGAGACCTCTACCACCAAGAGGCAGCAGATGCATGGGAACACCGCCACCTGCAAGTTCCCCTCCAAGCCACACGCCATCCTGACTTGAAACTATATCGCTGTTCCTTCACTGTCGCTGGGTCAAAATCCTGGAACTCCCTTCCTAACAGCACTGTGGGTGTACCTACAGCCCAAGGACTGCAGTGGTTCAAGAAGGCAGCTCACCACCATCTTCTTATAGGCAATTAGGGATGGGCAATAAATGCTGGCCTAGCCAGCGATGCCCACATCCCATGAATGAATAAAAAACCTCCCCTGCTCCTTCACGTAGACCTGGTAACACCACCCTGTCCTCCCTGAGTAACCACCCCTGCTCCTTCATGTAGACCCGATAACCCCACCCTGTGCTACCCGAGTAGCTTCCCCTGCTCCTCCATGTAGACCCAACCATGCCTTCGCCGCCATTCCCTGTGAAGAATCGCCCTTCTGGAGTCTGGAGACAAACATCCATTCCAATGTTCGTGTTCCTTTTGTCAATGAGTTCAAGAAAGGAAAACACTGACCTTAGACTCAACTGCACAAAGCCAACTGTTGCATGCCAAGTTCAAATGAACGAGCGCCTAGTGGCACGGGAATACTGCTCGCTGTTCAATTAATCTGGCAGGTAGTAGTATTTAACTGGAACTAAGTGTAGGGTAATGAGTATTCATGGTACGGAAATGAATGCAAAGTTGCAATCCACCACCATGTAGGGGGAACCCTGGAACGCCGCAAACACGACGCCGACTTAATTTCGGTAAACAAAATCCTGCCATCAGAAATTCAAAAAAGCAACTCATGCCTGATTAAGTCATCCCACCAAATCTGCTTTTGCAGGGCCCATAAAATTCCACCCATTGAGTTCCCATTTTCATCTGGGTCTTTAGGTCAGGCAGTGAATCAAGGTATAGTACTTCTGCAAAGGGAGTCGTGGGGGCAGAGAAGGAAGGAAGGGCGGCACAGTGGCGCAGTGGTTAGCACCACAGTCTCACAGCTCCAGTGACCCGGGTTCAATTCTGGGTACTGCCTGTGTGGAGTTTGCAAGTTCTCCCTGTGTCTGCGTGGGTTTCCTCCGGGTGCTCCGGTTTCCTCCCACATGCCAAAGACTTGCAGGTTGATAGGTTAATTGGCCATTATAAATTGCCCCTAGTATAGGAAGGTGGTAGGGAAATATAGGGACAGGTGGGGATATGGGATTAGTGTAGGATTAGTATAAATGGGTGGTTGATGGTCGGCACAGACTCGGTGGGCCGAAGGGCCTGTTTCAGTGCTGTATCTCTAAACTAAACTAAACTAAAAACTAAAAAAAAGCAGAGTTGGCTCATCCATTGACCTTCTACATAAAGTTTGGCACAATGCTGTACCTACTAGAAGATCCATGGTTTGACATTCAAATTCTGTTGCCTTACTTTGTCTCAGATGGGGCAACAGTTGAGAAACTGCAATCTGCCCAGACACATTACTTTAATAAGTGCAAATAAAAATTAGCCAGGATTCTGACTCCTGACTGTTATGCAGTGACCCCTATTGGAAACAGTCTGTGTGGTCTTTGGGTAAACACAGGATCAAAATCAATTTCCTCCTGGGCAAAATGCCTAAAGATACTCATTGTCAAACCTCACACATGAATAGTTTGGGCAAGCTTACAACAGGCAACTGATACCTGCAGAACCATTAATCAGTGAGAAAACAACACCTTCAGAAGTTGAAGAGAGTGAAGTAAAATTGGTGGGAAACATTTTTTTAAAAAAGAAAATGTGAAATCCCATTACATGTAATAAACTGGAAGACTTACAGGTTAAAACAATAAAAAAATGTTTATGACCTATCTAACTACATCAGGTATACTGTGGAATCATACTTGGTAATGATCTGCTTAATATCAGGATTTTATCAATTCTTTCCTTATACAGTATTTGCATGTACTAAAGGTGGATTCTATTTAATCCCTAAAAGTTCAATTTGTGGTACTTTTTAGATGTAATAAGGTAATTGAATAACTTCACATACAAAAATTATAACAAATAGTAAGTTCGAAAATATGTTTCCTCAAATGTGCATCACTGTAGGCTGAATTCAATAATCCTGAGCTTGATGCTGAAAAAAATCAGCACTCTAGTGTCTGAGCCCATTCTGTGTTCCCAGCTGGTAGTATAGAATTGGTAAATTTACTCTCATCTGACAACTTGAAATATCTCATGACACTGTGAAATATCCATGATCTTTGCTAAGGATCAAACCTGGGATGGCTCCTGGGCTGGAAGCTCCCTTGCTGTTCAACTCTATCCATGGCCATCTGCTCCCATCCCTAACGTTTTCTCCCCCAATCTGCCCTCTTAAACTGTTTAAATTCCCCTGGCTCTTTAAATCAGTTCATTTTAGCCCTATCTAAAAGTTAACAGTTAGTTTAGTGTATGTTACCTGGGCCCACTGCCCTCACCCAGCCACACCTGCTCTTTGTTTTCTCAATGAAATTGATCCGGATGAAACTGACGAGCACAGCTGCCGATACTTTAATCTCCGATCCTGCTGTCTTCACAGTCCAGAGTGTCTGCAGCCACGGCATGCGGTAAGTCCATTGAGGTGAAGAAGGAGCTGCGGGACCCGAGAGAAGTCCTGTGAAAAGGTGCCCCGAACACCCAAAACATCCACGAACGGCCCCCCCGGCCGCAACTTCAAAGCGCCCGCGGGAGATGGCTCGGAGAGCATCTGCAGCGCACTGTCGGCAATGCTGCATGCCTTTATTTAAACCACTGCAAAAAAAAACCCTTAGCAAATGTAATCACCTCTAAGTCTGCCAAATGATGCTTCACCTCCCGAAGGACGTGGATGAGCTTTCCGGACGTCGATGGTGGGCACTGAGGAAATGGCTTATTACCTGCACCAGATTCCACCCCCCCCCCCCCCTTTACCCCACTTCCACCCCCCCCACCCCCGTCCCCTTCCCTGCTCCACCCTCTCAGCTCACCCCCTCACAACCCCGTCCCAGCCCGCCCCCCCCGCACCATCTTCACCCCGCACCCCCTTCCCCTGCACCCCCCCCCCCACCCCCTCCCTCTACCCCTCCCCCTTGCATCCCCTCCTCCCACCGGCACCATCCTACACCTGTGTAGGGGCCCCAACAACCCCACTGCCTTGTGGGCGTCTCGGGAGAGACCAAGGCTAAGGGAGTAAACCCTAACAGAAAATCCGGAGCGGAACCCCGTAGGCGGTCATGTGTCACCTTTGGCATGTTTCCGGCAGTTCCTGCAGCCATACTGGTGCCAAACGTCGTGTCCTGCACTCCTTTGGACCCCACCAGAAAGGCCGAGAGGGGGGTTTTGACGACTGGGCAACTCTCAACCTCCATAAATTTGCCCAGGCATGCGCCATGGAGAGGTCACTCCATAGTTGCCTCACAGCGACTGAAACAACACGGAAGGCAGCAGTTACGGGTTATAAGTCCAGATAAATTGGCGTAGAAACTGGGCGCCACGGGTTGCCTTTGTCGGTGGGAGAGGTCATTGCACCTCACTGGACAGCTACCGCCCGCCTCAAACCGGGCAGCCCCCGGTCAATAAGGTTCTGTCCCGCCACAGTCTGCCTGCTTCAATGGGTGCTTGGAGCTCAGGGTCATTGCCCGAAAGGTGGACTGATACACCGCACCAAACAACATGAAAAAAGGAAAGAAGGTACCAGCCCTTCGCTTTGCAAGCTGGAACGTCAGAACTATGTGTCCTGGCCTGTCGGAAGACCTTACACAAATCAACGATTCTCGGAAGACCGCCATCATTAACAACGAGCTCAGTAGACTCAATGTGGACATTGCAGCACTTCAGGAGACTCACCTCCCCGCGAGTGGCTCTCTAGCAGAGCAAGACTACACCTTCTTCTGGCAGGGCAGGGATCCTGAAGAACCAAGACAGCATGGAGTGGGCTTCGCCATCAGAAACTCCTTGCTCAGCATGATAGAGCCTCCCTCAAATGGCTCGGAACGCATACTGTCCATCCGACTGCTCACCACCTCTGGTCCAGTACACCTACTCAGCATCTATGCTCCAACACTCTGTTCCGCACCTGAAGCTAAAGACCAGTTCTATGAACAACTCCATAACATCATTAGCAGCATCCCCAACACCGAACACCTATTCCTGCTGGGGGACTTTAATGCCAGGGTTGGGGCCGACCATGACTCATGGCCCTCCTGCCTTGGGCGCTATGGCGTTGGAAGGATGAATGAGAACGGGCAGAGACTGCTTGAGTTGTGTACCTATCATAACCTCTGCATCACCAACTCGTTCTTTCACACTAAACCCTGTCACCAGGTTTCATGGAGGCACCCAAGATCACGTCGTTGGCACCAGCTAGACCTCATTGTCACAAGGCGAGCCGCCTTAAACAGTGGTCAAATCACACGCAGCTTCCACAGTGCGGACTGCGACACCGACCACTCCCTGGTGTGCAGCAAGGTTAGACTCAGACCAAAGAAGTTGCATCATTCCAAGCAGAAGGGCCACCCGCGCATCAACACAAGCAGAATTTCTCACCCACAGCTGTTACAAAAATTTCTAAATTCACTTGTAACAGCCCTTCAAAACACTCCCACAGGGGATGCTGAGACCAAGTGGGCCCACATCAGAGACGCCATCTATGAGTCAGCTTTGACCACCTACGGCAAAAGTGCGAAGAGAAATGCAGACTGGTTTCAATCTCATAATGAAGAGCTGGAACCTGTCATAGCCGCTAAGCGCATTGCACTTTTGAACTACAAGAAAGCCCCCAGCGATTTAACATCCGCAGCACTTAAAGCAGCCAGAAGTACTGCACAAAGAACAGCTAGGCGTTGCGCAAACGACTACTGGCAACACCTATGCAGTCATATTCAGCTGGCCTCAGACACTGGAAACATCAGAGGAATGTATGATGGCATGAAGAGAGCTCTTGGGCCAACCATCAAGAAGATCACCCCCCTCAAATCTAAATCGGGGGACATAATCACTGACCAACGCAAACAGATGGACCGCTGGGTTGAGCACTACCTAGAACTGTAGTCCAGGGAGAATGCTGTCACTGAGACTGCCCTCAATGCAGCCCAGCCTCTACCAGTCATGGATGAGCTGGACATACAGCCAACCAAATCGGAACTCAGTGATGCCATTGATTCCCTAGCCAGCGGAAAAGCCCCTGGGAAGGACAGCATTACCCCTGAAATAATCAAGAGTGCCAAGCCTGCTATACTCTCAGCACTACATGAACTGCTATGCCTGTGCTGGGACGAGGGAGCAGTACCCCAGGACATGCGCGATGCCAACATCATCACCCTCTATAAAAACAAAGGTGACCGCGGTGACTGCAACAACTACCGTGGAATCTCCCTGCTCAGCATAGTGGGGAAAGTCTTTGCTCGAGTCGCTCTGAACAGGCTCCAGAAGCTGGCCGAGCGCGTCTACCCTGAGGCACAGTGTGGCTTTCGTGCAGAGAGATCGACTATTGACATGCTGTTCTCCCTTCGTCAGATACAGGAGAAATGCCGTGAACAACAGATGCCCCTCTACATTGCTTTCATTGATCTCACCAAAGCCTTTGACCTCGTCAGCAGACGTGGTCTCTTCAGACTACTAGAAAAGATCGGATGTCCACCAAAGCTACTAAGTATCATCACCTCATTCCATGACAATATGAAAGGCACAATTCAACATGGTGGCTCCTCATCAGAGCCCTTTCCTATCCTGAGTGGTGTGAAACAGGGCTGTGTTCTCGCACCCACACTTTTTGGGATTTTCTTCTCCCTGCTGCTTTCACATGCGTTCAAATCCTCTGAAGAAGGAATTTTCCTCCACACAAGATCAGGGGGCAGGTTGTTCAACCTTGCCCGTCTAAGAGCGAAGTCCAAAGTACGGAAAGTCCTCATCAGAGAACTCCTCTTTGCTGACGATGCTGCTTTAACATCTCACACTGAAGAATGCCTGCAGAGTCTCATCGACAGGTTTGCGTCTGCCTGCAATGAATTTGGCCTAACCATCAGCCTCAAGAAAACGAACATCATGGGGCAGGATGTCAGAAATGCTCCATCCATCAATATTGGCGACCACGCTCTGGAAGTGGTTCAAGAGTTCACCTACCTAGGCTCAACTATCACCAGTAACCTGTCTCTAGATGCAGAAATCAACAAGCGCATGGGTAAGGCTTCCACTGCTATGTCCAGACTGGCCAAGAGAGTGTGGGAAAATGGCGCACTGACACGGAACACAAAAGTCCGAGTGTATCAGGCCTGTGTCCTCAGTACCTTGCTCTACGGCAGCGAGGCCTGGACAACGTATGCCAGCCAAGAGCGACGTCTCAATTCATTCCATCTTCGCTGCCTTCGGAGAATACTTGGCATCAGGTGGCAGGACTATATCTCCAACACAGAAGTCCTTGAAGCGGCCAACACCCCCAGCTTATACACACTACTGAGTCAGCGGCGCTTGAGATGGCTTGGCCATGTGAGCCGCATGGAAGATGGCAGGATCCCCAAAGACACATTGTACAGCGAGCTCGCCACTGGTATCAGACCCACCGGCCGTCCATGTCTCCGTTATAAAGACGTCTGCAAACGCGACATGAAATCGTGTGACATTGATCACAAGTCGTGGGAGTCAGTTGCCAGCATTCGCCAGAGCTGGCGGGCAGCCATAAAGACAGGGCTAAATTGTGGCGAGTCGAAGAGACTTAGTAGTTGGCAGGAAAAAAGACAGAGGCGCAAGGGGAGAGCCAACTGTGCAACAGCCCCAACAAACAAATTTCTCTGCAGCACCTGTGGAAGAGCCTGTCACTCCAGAATTGGCCTTTATAGCCACTCCAGGCGCTGCTTCACAAACCACTGACCACCTCCAGGCGCGTATCCATTGTCTCTCGAGATAAGGAGGCCCAAAAGAAAGTGAGAGGAGCCTGAGGAGCAGCAGGACCGGAGGTTTAAAAAAAAACGCGCCAAATCCCGTGAGAGAGAGAGGAGCCAGAGCAGCCCGAGGAGCAACAGGGCCGGAGGTTTCAAAAAATGTGCCAAAACCCGTGAGAGAGAGAGTGAGAGGAGCCAGAACAGCCCGAGGAGCAGCAGGACCGGAGGTTTAAAAAAACGTGCCAAAACCCGTGAGAGAGAGAGGAGCCAGAGCAGCCCGAGGAGCAACAGGACCGGAGGTTTCAAAAAATGTGCCAAAACCCGTGAGAGAGAGAGAGAGAGGAGCCAGAACAGCCTGAGGAGCAGCAGGACCGGAGGTTTAAAAAAAAAACGCGCCAAATCCCGTGTGAGAGAGAGAGAGAGGAGCCAGAGCAGCCCGAGGAGCAACAGGACCGGAGGTTTCAAAAAGCGCGCCAAAACCCGTGAGGGAGAGAGTGAGAGGAGCCAGAGCAGCCCAAGGAGCAACAGGACCGGAGGTTTCAAAAAGCGCACCAAAACCCGTGAGGGAGAGAGTGAGAGGAGCCAGAACAGCCCGAGGAGCAACAGGACTGGAGGTTTCAAAAAGCGTGCCAAAACCCGTGAGAGAGCAAGTGAGAGGAGCCTGAACAGCCCGAGGAGCAGCAGGACCGGAGGTTTCAAAAAACGCGCCAAAACCCGTGAAGGAGAGAGTGAGAGGAGCCAGAGCAGCCGAGGAGCAGCAGGACCGGAGGTTTAAAAAAAAAACGCGCCAAAACCCATGAGAGAGAGAGAGAGAGAGGAGCCAGAGCAGCCCAAGGAGCAACAGGACCGGAGGTTTCAAAAAACGCGCCAGAAACGGGAAGGTAAGTTGAGCAATAAAGTAGTTACCTCGTGACACGGGGACTGCTGGGTAAGTGAACTTATATATTTGGGCAGTGGCTAAACCCGAAACACTACACGTGTAGAGTCTCCCACCCATCCTCCTCCTCTAACCAACAAAAAAGGACTCTTGTGTGGAGGGTTTGGTAAGGTAAGGTTTTCCTTTATTATTTTAAATTTTTATTCTCTGTTGTCAATTTAGAGCAGAGGGGATGGAAGCTAGGGCAGTTGCATGCTCCTCTTTCAGGATGTGGGAGGTAAGGGTCACCACTTGTATCCCTGCTGACTTCACCTGTGAGAAGTGCACCCAACTCCAGCTCCTCACAGACCGCGGTAGGGAACTGGAGCTGGAGCTGGATGAACTTCGGATCATTCAGCAGGCTGAGGGGGTGACAGAGAGCAGTTATAGGGAAGTAGTGACACCTAAGTTACAGGATAAACGTAGCTGAGTGACCGTCAGGGGAGGGAAAGGGATTAGGCGCACAGTGCAGGGATCCCCTGTGGCC
The DNA here is from genome assembly GCF_036365525.1 of Heterodontus francisci. Classification (NCBI taxonomy): domain Eukaryota; kingdom Metazoa; phylum Chordata; class Chondrichthyes; order Heterodontiformes; family Heterodontidae; genus Heterodontus; species Heterodontus francisci. The sequence goes on along the minus strand of NC_090380.1, from coordinate 89,963,215 downwards.
GTTCCCCTCAATAATAAGTATACCGTTTTGGATACGGTTGGGGGGACGACCTACCAGGGGAAAGCCACAGCGGCCAGGTCTCTGGCACTGAGCCTGGCTCTGTGGCTCAGAAGGGAAGGGGGCAGAATAGGAGAGCGATAGTGATAGGAGATTCAATGGTTAGAGGAACAGACAGGAGATCCTGTGGTCGCGAACGAGACTCCCGGATGGTATGTTGCCTTCCGGGTGCCAGGGTCAGGGATGTCTCGGATCGAGTCTACAGGATTATTAAGGGGGAGGGGGAGCAGCCAGAAGTCGTGGTACACATCGGTACCAATGACATAGCTAGAACAATGGATGAGGACCTGAAAAGCGATTATAGGGAGTTAGGTTGGAAGCTAAAAGGCAGGACGAGCAGAGTAGTAATCTCAGGATTGATACCGGTGCCACGAGATAGTGAGGCTAGAAACAGAGAGCGAGTGCAGCTGAACACGTGGCTACAGAGCTGGTGTAGGAGGGAGGGCTTCAGTTATGTGGATCATTGGGATACCTTCTGGGGAAGGTGGGACCTGTACAAGAAGGACGGGTTGCACATGAACTGGAGGGGCACCAATATCCTGGGCGGGAGGTTTGCTAGAGCTCTTCGGGAGGGTTTAAACTAGTTTGGCAGGGGGATGGGAACCGGAGCTACAGGTCAGTGGATGGGGTAGCTGTTGAGCAGGCAGATACAGAGTTCAGAGAGTCTGTGAGGAAGGTTAGACAGTTGACAGGGCAAAGTTGCAGCCAGTATGATGGGTTGAAGTGTGTCTATTTTAACGCAAGAAGTGTCAGGAATAAGGGTGATGAACTTAAACCGAGCATGGATCAGTCCTTGGAGCTACGATGTTGTGGCCATTACGGAGACTTGGATATCACAGGGGCAGGAATGGATGTTCCGGGGTTTAGATGTTTCAAAAGGAATAGGGAGGGAGGTAAAAGAGGTGGGGGAGTGGCATTGCTATTCAGGGATAGTATCACAGCTGCAGAAAGGGAGGTCGTCGAGGAGGGTTTGTCTACTGAGTCAGTATGTGTGGAAATCAGAAACAGGAAAGGAGCAGTCACTTTATTGGGAGTTTTCTATCGACCCCCCAATAACAACAGAGACACGGAGGAACAGATTGGGAGGCAGATTTTGGAAAGGTGCAGAAGTAACAGGGTTGTTGTCATGGGTGACTTCAACTTCCCTAATATTGATTGGAACCTCCTTAGTGCAAATAGTTTGGATGGAGCAGTTTTTGTCAGGTGTGTCCAGGAAGGTTTCCTGACTCAATATGTAGCTAGGCTGACTAGAGGGGAGGCTATGTTGGATTTGGTGCTTGGCAACGAACCAGGGCCAGGTGGCAGATCTCTCGGGGGGAGAGCATTTCGGTGATAGTGATCACAACTCCCTGATCTTTACTATAGTCATGGAGAGGGATAGGAGCAGACGGGATGGGAAAATATTTAATTGGGGGAGGGGGAATTACAATGCTATTAGGCAGGAACTGGGGAGCATAAATTGGGAACAGATGTTCTCAGGGAAATGCACAACAGAAATGTGGAGGTTGTTTAGGGAGCACTTGCTGCGACTGCTGGATAGGTTTGTCCCGATGAGGCAAGGAAGGGATGGTAGGGTGAAGGAACCTTGGATGACAAGAGATGTGGAACAGCTAGTCAAGAGGAAGAAGGAAGCTTACTTAAGGTTGAGGAAGCAAGGATCAAACAGGGTTCTAGAGGGTTACAAGGTAGCCAGGAAGGAACTGAAGAATGGACTTAGGAGAGCTAGAAGGGGACATGAAAAAGTCTTGGCGGGTAGGATTAAGGAAAATCCCAAGGCGTTCTACACTTATGTGAGGAACAAGAGGATGGCCAGAGTGAGGGTAGGGCTGATCAGGGATAGTGGAGGGAACTTGTGCCTGGAGTCGGAGGAGGTAGGGGAGGTCCTAAATGAATACTTTGCTTCAGTATTCACTAGTGAAAGGGACCTGGACATTTGTGAGGACAGCGTGAAACAGGCTGATATGCTCGAACAGGTTGATGTTAAGAGGGAGGATGTGCTGGAAATTTTGAAAGACATGAGGATAGATAAGTCCCCGGGGCCAGACGGGATATACCCAAGGATATTACGGGAAGCGAGGGAAGAGATTGCCGCGCCTTTGGCGATGATCTTTGCATCCTCACTGTCCACTGGAGTAGTACCAGATGATTGGAGGGTGGCAAATGTTATTCCCTTGTTCAAGAAAGGGAATAGGGATAACCCTGGGAATTACAGACCAGTCAGTCTTGCGTCGGTGGTGGGCAAATTATTGGAAAGGATTCTGAGAGACAGGATTTATGGTTATTTGGAAAAGCATAGTTTGATTAGAGATAGTCAGCATGGCTTTGTGAGGGGCAGGTCATGCCTCACAAGCCTTATTGAATTCTTTGAGGATGTGACAAAACACATTGATGAAGGAAGAGCAGTGGATGTGGTGTATATGGATTTTATCAAGGCGTTTGATAAGTTTCCCCATGGTAGGCTCATTCAGAAAGTAAGGAGGCATGGGATACAGGGAAATTTGGCTGTCTGAATACAGAATTGGCTGGCCCATAGAAGACAGAGGGTGGTAGTAGATGGAAAGTATTCAGCCTGGAGCTCGGTGACCAGTGGTGTTCCGCAAGGATCTGTTCTGGGACCTCTGCTCTTTGTGATTTTTATAAATGACTTGGATGAGGAAGTGGAAGGCTGGGTTAGTAAGTTTGCCGATGAATCAAAGGTGGCTGGAGTTGTGGATAGTGTGGAGGGCTGTTGTAGGTTGCAACGGGACATTGACAGGATGCAGAGCTGGGCTGAGAAGTGGCAGATGGAGTTCAACCTGGAAAAGTGTGAAGTGATTCATTTTGGAAGGTCGAATTTGAATGCAGAATACAGGCTTAAAGACAGGATTCTTGGCAGTGTGGAGGAACAGAGGGATCTTGGGGTCCACGTCCATAGATCCCTCAAAGTTGCCACCCAAGTTGATAGGGTTGTTAAGAAGGCGTATGGGGTGTTGGCTTTCATTAACAGGGGGATTGAGTTTAAGAGCCACGAGGTTATGCTGCAGCTCTATAAAGCCCTGGTTAGACCACACTTGGAATATTGTGTTCAGTTCTGGTCGCCTCATTATAGGAAGGATGTGGAAGCTTTAGAGAGGTTGCAGAGGAGATTTACCAGGATGCTGCCTGGACTGGAGGGCATGTCTTATGAAGAAAGGTTGAGGGAGCTAGGGCTTTTCTCATTGGAGCGAAGAAGGATGAGAGCTGACTTGATAGAGGGGTACAAGATGATGAGAGGCATAGATAGAGTGGATAGCCAGAGACTTTTTCCCAGGGCGGAAAGGGCTATCACCAGGGGGCATAATTTTAAGGTGATTGGAGGAAGGTTTAGGGGAGATGTCAGAGGTAGGTTCTTTACACAGAGAGTGGTGGGTGCGTGGAATACACTGCCAGCGGTGGTTGTAGAAGCAGATACATTAGGGACATTTAAGCGACTCTTGGATAGGTACATGGATGATAGTAGAATGAAGGGTATGTAGGTAGTTTGATCTTAGAGTAGGTTAAAGGGTCAGCACAACATCGTGGGCCAAAGGGCCTGTACTGTGCTATACTGTTCTCTGTTCTATATATCAGGCACAGTATTTACTTACTGAGCCATCAAGTGAAGCTTTGACAGTTAAGTCCCGGAGGTGAGATGACAGTGTATATGTTATGAATGCTGGATGTTGTAGTATGGTTATGTTTTGAAAACTGTGCAGTGCAGTGTAAAATGGACATTCGGAGGAAAATGTGATTGCATTTAAAATCTGCTCAGAGACAAGCCAGGGCTTTTGGTTACCATGAGAACAAGGAATCCAGATCAAAGACCTTTTTGAAAGAAAGGTGCAAGGTTGTAACACAGAGAAGACAATGGATTTTGCTCTGAAACAAAAACAAGAAATGCTGGATTCACTCAGCAGGTCTGGCAGCATCTGTGGAAAGAGAAGTAGAGTTAACGTTTCGGGTCAGTGACCCTTCTTCGGAACTGGATTTTGCTCTCCCAGGCTCACAGATTGTAAATAGGGAGCCTGGGGCTCTAAAAATGCAGGTTTGAGTTGCAATTTTTAACACCTGGAAACAAAGGAAGGCCCAGCTAGTTTTGCTATGGTCAGACTTATATGGTTTCTGAGAATTGCAAAAGGCAAATGACTATTGACTTTTGATCTGGATAAATTCAATAGGTTTTCCCAGGTCTAGGGGCTGAGAGGAAGAAACGAAGATCAGCAGTCAGATGCAGAGCATGATGAGAGAGAGAAAGACCAGTGAGCTCTTTCTAGGGAGACAGCTGCTCTCAGATCACCGATACAGCAAAAAGCTGCTATGATTTGAACCCGTTTCAAAGGCTCGAGGTTTGCAGAGGAGAAAAGACCAACATGGTTGCTAGAGATTGCCTTATTAATAGAAGTCCGGTTGAATGCGCTCGGTAGAAGTGAATGAAGAGGATGTTGGCTTTGAGAAGGACACTGGGAGATCCAACCCATTGAAGCTGGAGGAGTTTGGGACTTTTAATTGCAAGGATACCTTTTCGATGAGAACACTGTAATGTATAAATGTGGTGTGGGGTCTTCAAGTGCATAAATAAGTTAATGGGAAATACCTTTCTTTGTAATTTAATGTATTAGCTGCCTATTAATTACTGTTTAGTTAATGTTAATTTTTAGTTTAATTGTTATACTAAAAGTCTTAAGATGAAAACTTGTCATGTAATTCTTTAATCGGTCTGGGGGGGTTCATATCTCTTAGTTTTAAAGTTGTCTCTACTTGGGTCATAAAAATCACCCTGATTTTGTCTATTACAGGCTTCTTTTTTTAAGAGATACAGCACTGAAACAGGTCCTTCGGCCCACTGAGTCTGTGCCGACCAACAACCACCCATTTATACTAACCCTACAGTAATCCCATATTCCCTACCACCTGCACTAGGGGCAATTTACAATGGCCAATTTACCTATCACCTGAAAGTCTTTGGCTGTGGGAGGAAACCAGAGCACCCAGCGAAAACCCACGAGGTCACAGGGAGAACTTGCAAACTCCGCACAGGCAGTACCCAAAATCGAACCCATGTCCCTGGAGCTGTGAGGCTGCGGTGCTAACCACTGCGCCACTGTTCTTGGCAATTTGTTTTCTCTTTCTCCTCTTTTAAAGGTGTATAGTTCCTTGTGTGCCAGAGACCACCCAGTATCTTCCTCAAGAAGCCATTATTTCATGTGTGAACCTTAACAATGTGAGTCAGCACAGTATTCAACTGTGGGAGCATCACCGATTGAGTTTGATCATGTCCTCAACCACTGTCCGTGCATTTACAACAAGAGAAGAAACCCTAGCTGATTTTCTCCTCCTTAATCCAGGGGTACTTAACTCGCACCAGTGTTCCAACTGAGAACAGCTGGCATGCCATAGATCAATGTGAA